>NW_020884873.1:25543401-25886235 GCF_003945725.1 Corapipo altera | reverse complement strand
AGATAGATAGATAGATAGATAGATAGATAGATAGATAGATAGATAGATATGGGGGTTTTTTCTCATATTCCCAAGATGGGCTGCAGAGATAATGTTTTTGAATAAAATTTCATTTATGTGACATTCTAGAATGGTTCTTTCTTTACAGGTTTATTGTCATGTTACCAATCCAACATGGTTGTAATTTCATAAATTACCACATTTGTAGAATCTTGTAGTAACCCAGTCCAGACAATGAGATAAAGAAATCCAAGTACCCAGACAAAAGAACTTCGCTTTTGCAATCATCATTAAACAAGTATATTATGAATAACTGATTTTTTTAATGGTTTCTAAACGCACATTGAGTATCAGGCTTACTAAGACCCTGAGGGTGAAAAGACATTTCCCTAAGGCACTTGAATGCTTTTTGTTTTCTAATAAGAAGCAAGGTCAGCAGTTTTCTTTTATGAAGAGACCAAGGATATCTCTTGTCAAGGATAGAATTTGACTTTTAAAAAGGAGTAATTTAAACTCTACTCTGTGTTTTTAAGTTAAGTGTACTGAGTATTTGCTTTAGTACCTGATATATATTTTGTAATTGAGAAATTAGCAGTGAATGTAAAAAGAAAGGAAGCTATGTGCTACTAAGCTAGAAAGTTCTGATTTAACCTACCAGTGACCTGGCTTTGTTTGTTCAGATGACAGTTCTAAAAGTGTGCAGAGAATATTCCCTTTTAATACAGTTATTTGCCGCAAGCCGTGACCTCACTGCCTGTCAGGGAGCAGGTCTGAATTGGCCCTTTCTCTGATATCGTGACATTGCTTCTGTTGCCTCGATTGTGACCTCTGATTGCATGATACCCCTGAGAGTTCAATTTAATAAGCGTGACTCCTGACTCTTAGCCAGGTCTGCCTTCTTAGGTTTTGTCAGAGTCTACTTGTAGCCTGCTCTACATACACTAAAATACTGCATAGGATGTCATCATACTATGTGAGCTGTGTGCACTGTGTTCAAAATTCTCTTTCAAACATCTTTCATTTATTGCAAATGAAAATGTTTATAAAATCCGTCTTGGAATAAATTTTAGAAGTTGCTTCTTCCACATATATTGCTGCTTGGGATTTTTGGGGTTTACACCTTTGTATAAATAGTTACTGTTATTTCACTATATTACTAAGCATGTGTGTTATCCATGCATCATACTGATTTCTTACTTTGAAATTTGTTTTATTTCCCCTATGAGAGTGTTACATATTTCTATGACTTCCCATCAGCAGTATGTTTGTTCCTTATAGAAATAGTAGGGGCAAATCTCTTTTTCTTAGTGCATAATTAATACAGTCACACAAGACAGTATTGATGAGCACCCAGAACACTGTAAGATGTAGTTATCCAGGACCAGTCAGGTGAAAGCTGAAGAATCTCTTTGGAATCCAGGAGAAGGTGAGTAGAATTAAGACTTTTTAAATACCATTGAAAATAAGGTATCCTTGTTTTAGTGGTGATTTTGCTATATCATTGCATTCTTTTCTCCTCTTTTCCTCCTCTTCTAGCCAGAATGCTAAAGAAGAGTCTGTTCTGAGACCTGGATGCCTTGAGGGTGGTGATGCTATTCAGATATTTCTCCAGTTTTAGTACCCCTTGATGCATTCACTGAACCACAATATGGAGAAGTTCAAAGATTTGAAAGAGAATTTCAAGAACTGTGGTACAAGTTACAGACGAGTTTCTGTATTTACTTACATGCATTTTCTGTATTCTCATTGCAAATATGTATACATTTTTCTAGCCTTTCTATCAGTACCTCTAACACAGTGCTTCTAATCAACTTATTTATCTTTTCAGAAGAGTAGAAAAATCTTGCTGAAGAAAATAATGCTTTGTACTCACGTCTCTAGTTAAATTAAAATATTCTGTAAATATTACCATTTAATATTTCTCTATTTCTTCAAGTGCCTTAAAGAGTTCTGTCCACCTTTTCAATCAGATTACTTTATATTAAAATTGCTGTATCTTGTATGAAAAGGAAACTACATTGGAATCTTTCTTACAAAACAGGTTCTATATGAGAAAAAAAGTGGATATTTTCTTGTTACACTCAAACTTGACAATGAAATGCTATCATTCTACTTCATGACAGTGACTGTTAAAGTGGAAGCAAAATCTTGATTTGGCCAGTTAAATTGTGTTTTGACAAATTCCTATGTACAATTATACAATTTTATTAACTTCATTTAGTCTATAAGGTTTTAAAACTCATAATCATCTGTTTCCTTCTTCTGTATTAAATAGTATAAGATTAGCTACTGAAGTTCCATAATCTTATGTGGGAGTTTGCTTACCTAATTGGAATTTATGGGATTTCAGTCCTTTCTGGATCAGACCTTAATGCTCTATAAATTCCTGTTTGCACGAAACTTAGATCATCAGCTGCAAACAAGTGAAAAACTGTTTTAACCTGTTGTTGTACAACAGGTAAAACAAATGACACCTTTAAGTTATGCCTGTATTAAAAGCTTTTGCAAATATAAACAGAATGCACATGAGGCAAGTTCACCTATTTGAAATCATTATGGTATTTAACTTTTTCCTTGCTTTTCAAACAAATTTTATATATATATATATGAATATATACAAAATATATATGTAAATATCAGTGAGTTGGAGAGTTTGGTAGCAAGTTTAGCTAAAAAGTTTAGTGAAAAGAAACTAATTTAAACACACCTAGTCTGAGAATAAAATTACACTCAAGATTAAAGGTGGTTAAATTATGTTCAGAAATTGAACTGGAGGTTTTGTGTTAATTTTCTCTTTAAAAAATAATTTTAATAAAGATCTAAATAAAATTCTATAAAAGGAGGAATCAGTGCTAATTTATTCCTATTTCAACTCTGATTTCTTCATTCAGTGAGGTGAATCATTCAAACCTTCTCTGCATGGATAGAAAAAAAACCTATGCCGTTGTAGCTATAATTGATCCAAAATCAATATAATTAAGTCAGTTCCATACCCGTGGGGCTGAATACTCTTCTTGGTTTCTCTAAACTGATACACTGTGTTTGAATTTTTGCTTTTCTTCCATGTGTTTACAAGCTGAAAATTTCAGTCCAATTAGTCAAGAAATCTATAAAAATACTAAGCTCTTTGAGACATAGGTATTGAGAATTAACCTGGGGCAACTTGTAGGCAAACTGTGGATTTGTTTTGCTTTTTTTACCTGACCTTCTTTACAAATGAAAATTCCATTTCTTTTAATAGATCTATAAGACACAATTTCAGATTGTTTAATTTCTTCCATGATATATCAACCAATTAAGTATAATTAGTGAGAAGAATTAGTACTTTTATGTCTATGTTTATTTATAGACACTCATAAACTCATAAGATTAGTGTTTATGGTTATATCTAAGCTGGATGTAAATATATAAGAATTGCACACAATGGGGGATGGACTCACTTTAGATGTAGAGTTTTAAGAAAAAGAACCATGTCTATCTGAGACTTTTTTTTTGCATTTAATTCAATGAGCACAAGCCTTGTTTATACAATGTTTGGCATAATGACAGGCCTGATCTTCAGTGGTACCTCTTGGTTTTGCTATAAAATAAATTAAACAGCAGGCTTGTACTTAGTCTCTGTAGGCTTTATGTGTGTATTTGGCAATGTAAAGTAGTTCTGCTGTTATGCATTACTGCAGTGACAAAGATGTGAATTGTCAGAGTATGTTCATCAAATGCCAACAGGTATTTCAAGTCAACATCAGAAAGTAAGCCAGAAATAGTTTTGCCCAAACAAAATAAAACCCTTATAAATTGAAAAATATATGATATTTTGATAAATCATATATATCATATGAAATTCTATAGATAGACTAGATGACCAATTCATAGGTATTCATAATTGAATTACATATTGACATTTGTACAATAATTTCATTATTTCCCTTTCAGTGTTACTCTGCACTGAAAAGTACCAATCATTTGTGGCACTTGTGCATGTCACATGTGTTGATGAAATTGAGTTCTTAAAACAAGTTCTTCTATTATTCAGATAACTATCTAGAAAAAATGTTTATTCTCAAGAGTAAACATAATACTTTTTTTAAAATGTAAATTCCCAAGGATGCTCCTGTGCAGGGTTAAGGAGTTGGACTCCGTTATCCCTGTGGGTCCCTTCCAACTTGGCTATTTTGTGATTCTGTGATATTTAATTACTTGTTCATAAAAATTATGAGACAGTTGTTAATGTGGTGTAAGTCAGCTTCACTAAGTTTGTGCTGCTCCTGAGTAATGATTTTTTTTTTTGTTTCTTCTTAGTAGTTGGCAAATGTGTCTTCTTGTCACATGGAAGCTTCAAATTTTTATTTTGAACAATGTTTTGTTGGGTTTAGATTCTTCAGTCCCTTTCTTGGATGTTTAAGCCCTTCAGTACAAACAAAACCTACTTTAATGGTTGTCACACTCAATAAAAATTGATAGTATTTTGTAATTTTTGCCCTCTTTATAGGGTACAATGTAGTAGTTAGACCTTCTGCACTCTTACAAAATGTTCCCTTGTATTTGTTATTTTGAGAATGCCTTTGGAAGATCTTATGTCTTAAATAATTTTGCTTGGTTTATTGAATTTAGAGAAAGGTATTCCTTTGGCTTGGACTACATACGAAGTGATAATCTTTTCTTACTTGGGAATACTGTTTCATTATTGAGCATCTAAACACTTCTGTTGAAGTTCTTGATTGTTTCTGTCATTTAATTTTAAGAAGTGGGAATGGAGACAAACAAAATATATAAAAACATATATATTCTGTAAAAACAGGGGGTTATATTTTGCATATCTTTTCTCCTGAACAGTATAAAATCCTCTTTTCAATAGAGAACATCCATCATTAGGGGGACTTATTAATTCCCAGAGATTATGAGAAAAACTAGAGATACTGTACTAGGCAGATTTGGGAGTTCAGACAGAAAATATATGAGCATGTAGACAGAAAAGATAAACAATATAGGCTTAATCTACTTCCATTTTATTTCTACCTTACAATTCCTGATGGATAACTAAACATGGAAATGCTGAACATACTATTTCAAAATATTTTTTTGCTCTCCTTGATCTCTTTGGTTCTTCAAGGGTCTTGACTATCCAAAGAGCTCTTGGCTGTTCTCCAAATTTACTTCTCAGCAATGCTGTTGATGAGATTTGCCTGTGCTGAGTGGCTGAAGGGAGTACTATGTAGACTACAGGACACCTTGTTCATAGAAGACTACACAAAAGAATAATGTGAAAATATGTGCATCATACATCATAACGGTGTAAAGTTTTTCATGTGCTTTTTGAATTTGTAAGCACCTGAGTGGATCCTGGAAGCATGCTGATTGTGGGTAGAAGTAGTTTACATCAGTAATTCTCTCTCTGTGCACGTGGGTAGAATATCACCTCTTTAGTTTCGTCATTTTTGTAGAGTTGACGTTTGGTTTTGGCAGGGTTGGTTTTGGGGTTTTTTTAAGAAAGAAACCAACTTAACTTTTCAAACATGAAGCAATTCCATGTTGTTTCTCAAGCTATATGTACAAGAAGTCTGCTCTTGGGTGTCTGGACTGAGAAATGTTATTTCTGTTCTTTTTAGTTGGATTGCAACTTCTATTTGTTAATGTTTTGGGAACCTGAGGAACCCATGTGTGAGCATGTGTCTGTGTACGTAGGTGGATGCTGAATTACCAAATTTTTTTATATATACTCTTCATCCTATTTGTGGTTATTTATTTTACATTTATTTCTGAATAAAATACAATCTATCTTCTCTTTTGCCACAGTTGTTGTTTATTATAATATTGCCAAAATATGTGTCCAGGGTACTGGGGCTGAAAAGTTTGGATACCTTCAATACTTGCCTTAGTACAAAGAATATTACACAGAATGGCTGATACATTTCATCTAAGTAGAGTCAATGACTATATAGCATTTAATCAATAACTCAGTAAAATTCAAAATCATAGAGTCAGTCACCAGCATTTCCAAACTTGCAAGGTTTCAGAGAAATTAGAATCTTAATATTTCCAGATGTTTGTGCAGTTTATTCTCCTGCTATTCTTCTGCTTTTCTAGGGTAAAAAACTTGCAATGGCTTTGTTATTCACTGGCATTAAAATAAATAGCCATAACTATATATCTAATTCCAGTGTTAAATGACTGCAATACCATTCTGAAGAAATACACCAATTTTTCTGTGTATTTCCTTGATATGAGTGTGTTTCAACAGTAGTCTACATAACTCTGAATGTAATGGTTTAAATGCTTTAATTAAATTAATCAGTTTAATCAAATGGCAGGATATTGTTTTGTTTTCTGGCTCATTTTTTTAGAGAAACAGGGAATCTCATACAATCTGTTAGAGAGTGTACACCTGTATTAAACCAGTGCATTACTGTTCCTTTACTTTTTTTTGCATCTCTATGACTTATTTTTGATTGACCTAAGCAATCTATTCTTACATTATTACTGTTATTAGCCCTCCACTGTGCAATCCCTACATCTTTTCCCAAACAGATCTTCAAGTTTTTATCCCAAAATTCACTTCCTGAATCAGATTCAAACAGTTACAAATTAGCAAAAAAATGAAATCAGCAATTGCCAATGTTGTAGCTTCCTGTACACACTAGATGAAATAGTGCTTTAGGTTTATACATCAACTCAGAGAGGTGTCATATGTCTTAATTATAGAAGATAAATGAGAAATTGTATTTAACATATATGGAAGAGTACAGGAAGTGGTGACAGCTGGATGAATTGTAAGGAACAGTGTTTATGCTGCCTTGATGTCAGTGCTAGGAAAATGAAGCTCATGAAGCTATTCAAGTGGAAGTGTACCATGTTCACAAGAAAAGACATAAACTTTTTAATATGGAGCAGTAGTTTGCAATGGATTTGTGTGATCAGAGGGTTGCAATAAAAGAGGTTAAGTAATCAGGAGATACTGGGAGAACTTCCTAGACCGTATTGTGACATGAATAGAGAGAAATAACTTTAAATGAGGTGTCTTAAAAGTACACTGTTGAAGGTAAGACTTGGATTTGCTTCAGTATAGGGAAAGGAACAAATTGAGCATAAACAGCATGCTACGGATAAATACCAATTGCTACCAATAAATAGTAGTAGTGCTGCATTCTGCAGAGGCAGAAACAAGTAGCAAAATAGAAAATAATTTGGGGGAAGGTCCAAGTATGAAATCCTATTTTCCTTGAATTTAGAAGCTGAAATTTGTACTGTTTCCGTGGTTTAGGAATCTCAACAAAAGGGTTCAGCTTTTGCATAATCTAATATGTTAGATTATAATAAAGACATCAAAGAGAGAACACAGAAAGCACAGGCTGAAATATGATAACCACTGAAGCAGAATGAACTAGTAGATTAAGAGATTGGACAAGAGAAGGAGGCTTGCAGTATAGTAGATCTTATTTGTAGTCTGAAAAAAATATTAAATACCTAGCAAAAAGGGGAAAAGGCCACAAGATTTAGGGAAAAAAACCTCCATTTTTTTTTCCTTTCATTATTTACTTTTATAATTTTTGAAAGACATTCTCATTTACATTCATCAGTGCTCTCATGTTCAAAACTCCTTATTATGTAAGTGATAAAGCATTTTTAAGCATCAAAAAATGTTGGTCATCACCTGATGTGATATTCTTGTGACGAAATCCTATTTCATCTTTTATTCAACTGTGAACTCACTCAGACACTACTATAAATATTTTTATTTCATTAATTCTGGTCCTAGAGATGGAAGTCAATTTAGTCAAAAGTCACTGAGATGAAAAAGTAGCTTCTGTTATTATCTAATCCTTATAGGATAGCTATGTCACAAACAAGTTTCTGTGGTTTTAAGGTAGAAATTTATGTGCCCCACTATCTGAAAATTCCAGACCTGAGTTGTAGGTAAACATTATCTGGAGCTATAATTTTTGGTAAAAAGAACTCTGAAGCATTTACTGCCACATGGTACTACAGGTTTGCATGTGGATTTGGTGACCTAGAAAAGAATTTGTTACTTTCCTGTAATACTAAGTTCCAAGGATATTTCATATGTCCATGCTTTTCTGAGTTCTCTCTATTTGGATGCCCAAATTTTGTAGGAAATTGCCAGTAGGTGGCCCTGAATGCTTCATTGTATCTGGCCTAAGTACACAATATGTGTGTGGATGATTAATTGGCAACACCTAAAAATTATTACTGTACTAATGCCAATTGTAAGACAATTCCAATCTTAAATTATTAATGTCTGTGTCATGTATAAAAAAAAAAAAGTCAAAAAGATTGAATGCTTAGAAGCGATAATCTAATGAGGGTATGATACTTGAAATACCTCTGAAATTAATTTGGGTTTCGGTGGAGTTGTGCCTTCTTTGATGTATTTCGTTTTTCTCTGGTAGTCTAAGAGTTGTCCACATTTAACAATTAAAGATTATGGGTCTGATCCATTTCAAAGATGCAGATGCTTACAGCTCTTTGGAACTTCTGTGAGTGTTAGTACTTCTACAAAATCAGGTCCAGGTTTTTAAAAGCCCATAGCCCTAATGTAAGAAAGCTATCAAGCCAGTGCATGTTAATGATACTGATACACCAGATTCTCAAACACATGTTGTTCATAAGTGGAATAGAAAAGTGATAATGCAGTGCTTTACTTCATAATATAGATATTTTTTCATAAGAATTAAAAAGAGAGGTGTTACTATTAAAAAGTAAGAATATTTTAAAAAGTAAGAATTTTTCCAAATAAGAAAATAGAATAGAGTGTTCTACAGCATTATAAACAAATTATTGAACAGTGTCTGCCCATTTGGAAAAAAAAGTCACTATTAACACTAATATGGAACAAGAATATTCTCTCTATATAGCATATATATGTGCATATGTGCTATATATATGCACCCTATTTTGTGCACTTTTATCTTGGTTGCTTTCTTGTTTGAATTGTGTTTCAATAATTAACAAGGAAAAATAAATACAAATAAATTAAAATAACATTTTATTAAATAAAACCAATTGTGTTTCAAACATAGTTCAATCAAAAATTGAAACTGCAACTAAGGAAAACTGTTTAAAATCATTTTTGAAAGTACCTTGTCAAGCTAAAATTATTCTTTTTTTTTTGTAAATTTTGTCACAGATTATTGTATGTTCATCTTCTTTCAACACACAGACTCAGATGTAAACTTCTAATACTGTTTTTAAATTTAAATCCCCTATGTTGATTTCCCTTTTAATGGATGAAAAGATAGCAAACACTTTAATAAATGCATAAATACCGATTCAGAAGTAATTATCTTAAGGAAGATGGTAACACTGGAACAACTTTTCTGTAAATACAAATAAGAAAAAAACTAAATATAATTTCTTGGGAGATTATTCCTCATTGGAGAACATATGTAGAAGGCTCAGTTTCCAGGACTGCTCTTATGAAGTCACACTGAATGTGTCTTACTCTTGTTATAAATAGTACCTTTCTTAAATGGAGAGCTGCAAAGGTACCAGTGTAGTTATTGACTTGGAACCTATAAATTTTCAAAATGTAAAGGTTAGAAAACTGTACTCCTGAACCAGGAGCAATATCACAAACGCAGAAAAGAAGAAATAGTTCGCACTTTAATAATGGAAGGTGATGAACTGTGTAATTAGAATTCTTTAATATTTGGCACTGATTATGCAATTCACTGCTTGACCTTTTTAATCAACCCTCACAACCTCATTTGGGTAGATACAGTGACTGTCCATCCAAGCTTTTCATTTTCTGTTTTCCTAGGGAGGTACAGGAGAATTCTATACATCAGCTAAGGATAAATTCTTCTGCCTAAGTTCTGGTCCATGAGTGACTAGCAAGACATATATGACTTTATATTCTGGACCAGGACCTTGCCTAATTTTATTGGTGTAACTATGGCCTTGACAATTGAATACATTCAGCCTAAGGAATGGATTTGGTTTGAATAGGGATTCCCTATACTAAGACAAATGGAGAGCATAACCAAAAGACATTGTATTTCAGACTGTGAAATAAGTAGCTATGATACTTTAATAGTATCCCTTAGAGCTAAAAGTTGAAAGCGATGAGCTCAAAGCCAGGTAAAATACAAGTGAGGAATTATATTGTGAAGCTTATGCAGAGTAAATTATAATTTTTACAGATAAGTTTAAAAAATACTTCAGGTACCAAATGTCTTAAAAGGTGAGTTAATGGATAGCCTGTAACTCCAGTTTATGTTGTCTAAACATGGCAGTTCTGACATTTTCCTCCCCCACGCCTTTACAGTTACTGATAGTTAAAGTATTCATAGTGGTCAAATGGAATGATGTTAAGTGAGGTCACCTATGCTTTTTTGCAGGTTCAAGTGCTCCTGCAGTTTACTAAACAACTTCTAGTATCTGCTGAATTCACCTATCACTGAGGAAAGAAAAATATTTGAAAGAAAAATGAAGGAATAATTAGCAACAGGGATGGATGATAATTCAGTGTTGTCTGAAATAACGTTAAAGAGAAAAACAAAAAGCTTTTATAAAAAAAAAAAGGAAAAAAGTTTTCTAATGACTCATAAAAGTCCTGATTTGAAGGTGCAAAAAAAAAAATAACCTATAAAGTTGATGTATAAGGGTAGAAACTAAAAAGTTGAATATCCCCATGCAACAATGATGCTTCCTCTGCAGGCTCTTACAGTTCTGGCATCCTCTTCCTTATGTTTCAAAACATATCTGTTATTCAGCAGAATGGTCCCAAAAACTGAAGGGTCTCCAGAATTGTACAGATTTTTTTTCCATAATATCACTATTTTATTCTTTATCTGAAGGAATAGTTGGACTGTTTGCGTGAAAATAAAGTAATTACATTTTTTATTTTGCAAAAGGCAGTAGGCTCCAAGTTTATATAGAGAATCTTAAAGAAAATATATTTTAAAATAATGATGACAGACAGGAGTATCTCTTTTCCTCCCCAGGTAAAAAAGAAGAATGTTCTCAGCTGGATACTGCTTTAGATGAGAAATTGCAAAGGAAAAAAGATTTCACATACCAGTGGCTTCATGCACAGCTTTTGGATTATGAAGCAACGAGTTCCAGAAATACGAAGTGGTGAGGTCATTGCCTTTAAATTAGATTTTATTTTTATTTTAAATTATTCTTGTAAAGTGAAACCTAGGTTAATAGTTCTAAAACAAACATGATTTTGCAGCTAGCAGACAGTACACCATATTTCTGGATCCCAAACATGTCACCCTTTAGAATTGGTTTAGTAATCGTTGTATAGATACTTCTTCCACAGTGAAAATTAAATGATAAACAATGCAGAATCTCATGGTAAATAACTACATAGTTTTATGTTAGCAATGCAGCGGTTTTTAGACCATAAAGAGTGTAGGAAAAAAGTTCTTATTCATCATGTATTTTATAACATTATTGATATATATTATGGGTTTATGTAATTAGATCAATTGTAACATTAGCTATATTGTTAGATTTGATTAAAGAAGTTAAAAAATGCCTTTTTTTAACTAAATAGTGTGTATTTATATTTTGTCTTCAAAACATAAACCCAACTTTTACATCTTCATAGTATACTGTATTAAAATGTTGTAAAATGCTCCTTCTGTATTCAGTTTTGGTTATTGAACAGATAAAATATCAACACAATTAAGGGAAAGGTTAATATGCCCTAAACTAACATGAAGACACAGTAAGTATATTTTGGTCATAAATTCAATATGGCATCATTGATACCTTAATGAAGTCATTAGTAGACACAATGCAAAGCACCTCTAATAAAACCAAAGTGTCAGTAGGCAGGTATGGCTGCATAGTGTTCTGTCTTGTGTGGAAAAATATCCCACATACCCACTTTGTATCAATGACTGTAGAAAGTATATGAAGAATGTGTTCCTTAGGAAATATTTATCTGGCTTTGCAAAAATATTTATCTGTCAGTCATGTTCCATAATAGTGAAATAGTCCCAAGTGTTTGTTTAAGATAACTTCCACGACTTTTAATTTGAATGAAAATATTGGAACAGAAATATTTGAAAGTGAGAAGGCACAGAAATTTATAAAAGAATTTTCTTAAATATTATTATGCTACCTCTCCGGATGTGTGCAATGCACTAGTATTTGCAATAGTGCGAAGATCATAAAATTATTTTTTAATATGGCAAAAGTCTTGATCTCCATGGGAACGTCACTGATAGACAGTTTATAACAGCTGATACATTTAGGCGACTGAGAACAATTTTATTCCTACATAGAGTAATATTACAACTGGTTTGGCTGCAATTTATGTCAACACATGCAAAAATTCATGCATGGTTGCATTTATTGACATATATATTTTAACTTAGTATTCTGTCTTTTGAATAGACAATTACAAATTATTTATTTATTTTAATCTTAGGTACAAAAAAATTCAATATTAATCTACTTTATCAGTTATATTACTTTCTATTATGAATTTTAATAATGAGATTATTTTTAAAAATAAGCAGGATTGTTGCTAGGAAAAGATTCTGCACAGGTATTTCAGAGAACCCAGTACAGTGGGACATACTGAAATTTCTATCCTATGTTTTTCCCAGCTGTCGTTTTTTGCCTGAATTAGATCCTGCAATATGTGACAGTAGACGAGTACAGCTTGTGGTAAGAACTTGTTTCTTTGTGAGATTTTTCAGAATTCAGGTATTTCCAATCCACACTTTGTGTAAAAAGAGGAGAATTTTTTGATTAATATAATATTTACTCATTAACAGAGATCAGAAGAAATATTTTAGCCTTTAGCCTACAAACACAAGAACCCGTGTTTGTACATAGAGTTCTAATTTCATGTCTCACACTGAGTTTGTTTTTAAGACATCAAATGCCACTGTGTGTTTTTTAAAGCTTCTAAATCAGCATTTGAAAAAAATTAAATATGGTTCAATACCAACTACATTATTTACTAAAAATCTATATTCTTGTCTATTGAACAACTTTAAATATTCTCACATTCTATATATCACATAACTAAATCATTCTAATATGCCTTCAGTGTCATTTATTGAAATACAGTAAGTTGGAATTGTATATTAATATGGTAACATTATTAAAAATATTGCATAAAATTAGACTATACTCAATCTATTTTATATATATATATATATATATATATACTTTACATTTTATTGCCAAATTAGCGATATTCTTATTGATATTAGTATGTGGGGTTTAAAAGGTAGGGCAAAACAAGAAACTATACAGAATTAGTGATTTATACTCATATACATGATGTAAAATATTGCATTAGAAAATATTTCCCAGTTAGATGATGTGTCATATGCCTCATTTTGTTCTCTGAGCAATCTTGCCCTTTTCTAACCTCTGTCTCCTTTACCTTCACCACCTATGCAATTTGCATGTTTTGGAAACAATTCCATAAACTCTTCTAAAATTCACTTTTGAAAAAAAATGTTTTTGAGATTTAGATATTGCTATTACTGTTTTCTTTAAGACAGATTTTGTCAAATATTTTTCTCTTGCATGGGACGTGTCCAGTTCTTAGGTTCTTTTAAAGTTCTTTTAAAGTTTAGGGGCTGAAATTATGAACCAAGTGATTGTGGTGGGGTTTGATTGCAGCAGCACCAATAGTTATTTGTTAGGCTGAGTCCAAAACAGTAATTGATCTAATTTGAGCAAATCATAATCTAATAATGTTATCTAAATTACATATCGTGTAATTATTGGTAAGCATATGTGCACATAGGTAGATTGTATGTTATTTACAATAAGCGGTTCTATCCACAAAATACTGTTGCAATCCCACAATAGTATTATGTGGTGTGCCCACATAACTGGCAAAGTTATGGAATTGTCACAGCCTGTGCCACATAATTACATAGCTACTCCACATGAATGAAATGCAGAGAAAATTGAAATAGAGGGTTCAAAAAATAAAAAATGGAATAAAATGTATATCTAATGCAGAAAACAGTACTATATAGGCAATGAAATAATGATGTGGTTTGTACACACAGATGGCTGGAGAATTTTGGGTTTAAAATTTACAAGGGTTCTTTTTTAAAGGTTGAAATGTGAACAACTACTGCTTTTACACAGTAGGTGAGTTAAAAGCTATGAAATCGTGATAAAAAGGAAGTTAACACTTAGCTTCAATCATTATCAAACATTTCTGGTACACAGTAAAACAAAAGAAAAAAAGAGAAAAAGAGAGAGAGAGAAATAGAAGAGGAAAGCATTCCTGGGCAGTTCCAGTAGTTTATTCATATGTCATATGCTCTATCATGAAGTTTCCTGATGTGTAATAGGATCTTTGGGTTTTATGTGTTCCATAAGCCTGCATTCTGAAAGTACTAAATTCATATAGTTTTCTAACTGCTATTTGTGCACATTCCAATAATTTAAAACTTTATTTTTCAGGGATACAAAATGGTATTTCAATGGTTGCATATTAACAGCAAAGTCTTAGCACTTCTTACTGGGGATTATTCCTATGTAGTAACCTGCAGTAAATCTAAGACCGTATTATCTGAATCTTGGTCATTTTGATGATTTTTCTTACTAATACTACCATAGAAGTACTTAGGAAGGCATGCTGACTTACAGTTTAAACTTACTACTTTAAATTAGTATGATTTTGTTGAATAACAAGTAGGATGAACTTCCTGATTCTTTTTTTATGAAGTTTAACTTACCTACAGGGTTAACCATTTCACTGTTGATCAGTATCTCCAAATCATATATTCAAGATATAAATCATTAAATTCAAGATATAACTTGAATTTAAAAGCACTTTTTATCTCTGAAGGTTACAGAATATCTTGATAATTTTACATAGGAATACACAAATATACAGATGCAAAGATGTGTTCAAGGCAAAGATTCCCCTTGTTTGAACTTAATTTCCAATTAATTGGAAAAAAGGATTTGTAGTAATAAAACCAAGGGCATAAAGTCTGAAGAGTTAACTATGGAGATCGCTACAGATGGAAATCCAATACTACACTTCGCAAAAAACTGTATCTATATCTTAAATTTCTTCCAAATTTTGGCTCTAAACTATAAATATAAAAGGGAAGGTTTTAATTAGCTTCAGAGGACTTTCGATCAGCTTCTTTACAAACCTGAAATTAAACTTTCTCCAGTGATTAATACAACCTTAAATATTACTCTGACTGTTAATTGGGTGAAAACACTTATCTTTATTTGAAATAAAATAACAAATATTTTACATCAGAGAGACAGCCAGCCCTATTAAAAGCTAGCATATAATCCTGAATATTGTTGTCTACAAGATGATGAAGCCTCGGTTTTTATGATGGTAGAGATTGGATACTGTGGAAAGGCTATCTGTTTAGAATACTGTGGTCTCCTGGGTCTTTGGGAATTGGGATATTAGAAAACTTTTGTGGTGTGTTGAAAGGTTAGATGGAAATAAGAATGATCAGTTCCATTGGTTTGAATCTCTCTGAACATCACAATGATTACATTACTTCTACTAATGAAAGACTAAAAGCTTTCTATTTAAAGATTTTGAATATAGGAAGTTGTCACAACCTTAAAGCAACTGTAAATATTAAGTCCAAAAAATATAAAGAATTGGTAGGATGGAACATTACTCTTTTCAAAGTTTCTTGATGCTGCTATGGAAGAGAAAATAAAATATTGATGTTTACAGCAATAATAAAGCCTGCTACCTGTGCAAAGCAAAACTTTAAAATCCTGGTCATTAAACAAAAGGTAAGCATTAGAAAACAAGGGATAAACTTTCTGTGTGGACACAAAGGGTATGCAGTCACTAAGGAAGAGTGTAAAATCTCTGTATCTTTGGAGGTTTTGGTTTGAAAATGTACGAGCTTTTTAATGAATTTTACATTAAACAGTGACTGAGTAAAGACAAGGAAATGAAACAGGTCTCCATTTCATCTGAGTTCTCTGAGTTAGACTGGACTACAAAGCCTGTCTGCATTGGTGTAGTGCTGCTCTTGGTACAGTGAGCTAGTTTGAACAGGAAGTCTGGAGATTGTCTCCTCCAGAATAGCCTACAACTTCACAGTAACAGCATTTTCCTGAGAAAAAGGGAGCTGCAGGCTTTAACTCTCTGGGAGTTGAGACTCAGTCTCTCGATACCTGATTGAGTAGTCATGCTACTACAATGTTACAAAAAAGTTGGGTGACATTACTACTAGCATAGTCTTTCCTTTTCTGTAGTTTGTTTGTTTTTATATGTAAAAAGAAAGGTTCTCTACTCAGTTAGACACCTAGCTTTTGAAAGACACCTAGATTTTCAGCCCAGATAGGAAGGACTTAATCTGCTTTTCTGGACTCCACTTCTGAAGGTCCAGAGACTAGAAAATTCTATCTTTATGTTTGTTACTTCCAGCTGACTGACTCTACACTGGAGATTTTGTAGGTTGTTCATCTGCAGTGTCTTATTTTTCTCAACATTGTTATTGGCCCTCAGTATCTAGTGAACAGTAGAGTTAGATGGCTGCATAGTTTTCATTTCCTTCATGAGTAAGTGAAGTTGTTTCTGCAAAACTAACAATCTACAATTTACAGTGTGTGATATCTTCCAGGTCAGAGTTTTTAAACTTTGCCCTACATGTTCCCAAAATACCATTGCTAAAATGAAATATGATTTTCATTTCTATTTTACCATATTTGCATGCAGGTAACCTGTCTCATGCCAAAACCCATGACCACTGGATGTTAGAAGTTTATAATTAATACAATACTCTTAGCTAAAGTATAATTAAAATGCTGTCTGATAGTTATGGCTAATTAGCAAAAACCTAAAAGATTAAATTACTCACTGGGCCCTTGTCTGATTGAAGTGATATGTGTCCTGGATAAAACATAAATATTGCAGGAAATAATCCAATATGACATCTCTGACATTCAACTATAACTTAAATTATAGACTGGTCAGTAAATGATCTTAAGCTGTTTAAGGTTTCATCAGCCGTCTGCAAGATTGATTTTCTTCAAAATTACTGTACTAAAATGTTTTCTTTTGTTGTTGCGTTGACTCAGATCACAAACCACAATTTTAAGATCGGCTCTTATTTACAAAAGTGCTTTGACATAGTGCATTTGTTCAGCCTAGGCAACAAAAAAGGATTGTGGTATCATTTTGAAGAAGGTTGTTTGACAGACCCTGTTTGTTTATTTGGAGTAATGTGAGCTACATTCAAAAAATGTTATATTTTGTTTCATGATTGTGTACATTCTCTCCCACTGCTTCCAGGCAAGCCCTGTAAGCAGAGAAGACATGGATTTAGAACTTGTTTCTATGGCCAGTGGAAGTGCTTTGACTGAGAACAGAGAAAAAAACACGCTGCCACACAGACACTCAACAAGATCTTCGAGTAAGTTGTGGGTTCTTTCAATATCAGTATTAAAGATCACTTTAAAATGCTAGGTAGAACTGAGTGTGCTTGAAATCCTTAATAACACATGCTACTTATCTTTCTGTTTCTTTTTTACCTAAAGCCTTTTCATTCATTTTCTACAGTTCTATTTAAAAACTGCATCTTTAATATCAATAGACTTTCCTCTTGTGATTTTAATGGGAAGTTGCCAGTAACATATTCTAGGTTGTCTGACGTTTGAGCTCTTAAAAGATTTTCTTTTCCCTAAATTATAATACAGATTTGGTTCTTTTATCTTTGCTTGAATTTTTTTTTTCCAAAAGAGCTTTTAAAAATGCATGTTTTGTTATCTGAATACTAGAACACATATCCTAAATCAAGGCACAGATTTCTGTCATGTTGATCACCAGTTATACTGTAGTACATGATCCCACTGAGCTTACTATAGCTCAGTAACAGAGGATCCCTTTAAAGCCTTATATTTTTACCACTCTAATATCATAAAACTTAACAAAATAATATATATATATAAAATACAAAAATAATACTTGAAAGTCATAAAATGATGGAATTTTAAGTTTTATGTCTTACTTTGCATAACATAACTGAAGAAATGTTAATATATTTCTGATAAGGTCATACTATATTTTGTTATTTGTGTACAATGTCTTTTTCAAATAACTAAAACTCCAACCCCCAAAAATATACATTATGAAAAATATAAGCTGTGTTAAACAATTTTGGAAAAGTTATCAAAATTCCTAGAACTTTTTAAGGAGTGAATTTTCTTGAAATGTTTTGTATCAAAGTAGAAAATGGATTATTTCATAAATTATATGTAATTACTGAATTGGCTTTTTGATTATGTTTTCATATATACTGACTTTTCACTTTCAGTGAAAAGCAAATTAAAATTCAAGAAAAACATGTAAAAATACTTGATGTCTCTATTTTTCTGACATACTTTTTGAAGGTTTTGGAATAAAGATTTATTTACATTATATTAGTTCACCACAGTAACAGTGAGTACAATTTGTTTGTGCTTATTCACTCGATTTACATTCCTAAAATTAGATTAGATGAAATTTATCATCACAGTCTAAGCTAATTTTATCCGTAGAGAAAGAATATGATTCTTTCTGTATGCCTGCCATCTTAGAAAAGAACAAATTTTGTCCTGAGTTTTCTTGCTCCTCTCCATTGGTTAGTGATGAAGCCACACCATTTAAATTAGATGAGATTCCTAACTGCTAAGATCCTGAATTTAGATGAGATAACTCTAAGCTACTGATATCAATGGTGATATTATCATTATATTCATATATCCAGAATAGAATGCATGCATATCTTGAATAATTGAGTTAAATAGTGTACACTGCATTCATATTAATGTATAACTGGTGTCTTAGATTGTAACCTACACTGTAACTCCATCCAGAAAAATAAATAAAAGTAAGCTCTTTTGACAAATATAGGCATGTAGAACTTGCCTATGTTAGGAGCTTGGGAAAGATTTTTTCTTCAGGAAAGAAAAAAGTGTCATTGTAGTGTACCTTCAATAAGGAGAGACTAGGAAAGGAGCAGGGACAATAGTCAGCTGGCAGAGCCATAAGTGCGTGAGAGAGAGAGGGGGCAGAGGCGGGAGGCAGGGGGAGAAGGAGAGTTTACAGTAATATAAATATACTTCCAAAAAATACACATCTACAGCATAACTACATATTCATTCTCCTTTCAGTAGTCCAGGAACTATGTTAAAAAAGGTCCTGGTCTTACACCTTTTTACATAAGTTTCTTCATGTGTGTTTATATAAATTTTGTCATCATGGATTTGAGAAATTAAACAGTGATGATACATTCAATGGTAATGCATATTCTATATAAAACCAAACATAACTACTACCTTTGTGTGTTTCATATGCTGTATATAAACATGTTTGTTACATTAGTTCTGTTTACCAAAGACCGTTGCTTTTCAATGATCAAAAATAAATTATTAGCCCTGTGGGATCCTTAATGTAAATATATCATAAATTTACCTTTACTTAGAATGTATTTGTTATAAAATGCTTTCCTGTTGTGTAGTCTCTCTTGATTTTGCTTTCTGAAATATTAAATGAAGATGCCTAGAAACAATTTCAGTGATTTAGTAGGTGTATCCCTTTTAACTTGCTCTTGTATTACAGATTATTATAAAGATTCTGTGACTTCAGAGGTGCTGTCGCTTGAATAAATTGTTAAATCATGTTCCTTATATATAACTTGTAATTTAGAAATTGTATCAATAAATTGTTGAGATCTTACAGGCTGGAAAGTGAGGTCTAAAAATGCAAGATAAATGATTCTGAAGTATATTTACTTAAAAATAAAAAAACCCAAATCTATGTGATACTGAAATAAAATGCCTTTAAATATATACTACAGGGAAATGTAGTGTGAATGGTCATATCTTTGTAAAGACAAAACATGCAACACTTCAAAGTTATTATCCTTTAATTCACAGGGGTTTTTAGAAAGGCTTAGTCAGGATTTTCAGAAATATTTTTGGGAATTTCCCAACTATTATGTACTTTATATATTTTCCAAAGGTGGGTTCTTTGAATTCGGGGTTAAAAAATTTTAAGTCTTTTATAACACAAATTTACTATTTTTTCTCAAAAAGTTGGATGAGATAGATTAATCCTAAACTGACTTAATTCTGTTCCTGGACAAAGCAAAATTAATTAAGTAATAAAATAAATGCTTTTAACATTGTATATCTTAGTTTAAGGAAACCATTTTTTTACTTTTAAGTATTTGATTTGGTTCCCTGTTACACATTCAAAGGGAAAACTGACTGTTAATTAAATTGACCCAGTATTAAAAAGTAAAGCTCAAAAAAAAAATTAAATATAACCTAAAGAAAGAGTAACTATTGTTCAGTTGGGCTATTTAGTTATCTATCTAATTTAGGACCTTGCTTCTGTTGATGTCCAGTTGTTATGATATAAGAACTTTATATAGATATATACTACTTTATATTCTTTCTGGAAACCATAGTTATTGCTTTATGATCCCACGTAACTATTTTTTCTATTGCTTGAGCTGATTTTTTGGGGTGGGTGTAGCTGGAGGGTTTTTTTTGTCCATTCTTACCTGACCACTGCTAAAATCTTAATCTCTGTGATACCTAGTCCCAATAAATTGCAAAAGTAGTTGTGTTAGCACGACCTTTTGCTGATTATATTTTCTACCTTTTATTTTCTCATAGATTTACCTTGCTTTTGTAAAAAAATAACAGGGAAAAAAATTCTTTTTCCCTGCTGAATAATATTTCTGTGATACACATACATAAGACATGATGGTTAGTGGCTTACAGTCAGTTATGTAAGATTCAAGTGTAGGACCTACGATCACTGGTATTTTTATTAACTCCATAAACATTGGTGTGAATTGCTCGTTGTAATTTTTGTTTTAGTTCTTTCCTGAACACTGGTAGTGTGGTCATCACTAAGTTGCAAGATGGACATAGAAATATTTAAAGAATTAGAAGTTAAGGATTATTTAATATCTGACTGGACAGGACGAATTTTTTATATACTAATGTCCAATTTGTGAATAGGCTATGACAGTCATCAACTACTGTCCATCATCCTAATCTGTTTCTCACCAACTGATGTTGGACCTTTAGATGAGTCTCCTATATATTTACATTGTCAAACTGTCATCACAATGTTGTGGTTTTCTTTTCTGTGCAAATTTAAAGTTTTTTTCATTGCACTTGCCTTGGGAATGACAATCTTTTGACAGGGATTTCAAGAAGCACCAGAATGTGAAAGTGGAATGCAATGGGAGCTGTGCCTTTAACCATTATTTAAATACTGTCCAGAATTCTTAATTCTTTTCTTCCCTGAATTATAGCTTTTCAGAGAGCCTCTGATATCAGTAAAACACTGCTTTCCAGGAAAAAAAAATAAAATAAATTAGGACCTGAACCTTGTCATTCCTTCATCACTCTTAGTTCAAAAAATGGACCCAGGTATATCTCCACTAAAAAAAAAAATAATTTCTATTTCTCATATAAATTCAAACTTTACTATTTTGTTAGTCAGTGAAATAAAGCTTAATTCTGCATTTCTTACAGTGGAAAGTCTTCCAACTCAGAGAAAGAAAGCCACGATAACTTTTACTGCAATTTCTTTTTACATCTTTTCAATTCTTTTTGCTCTTAACAGAACCCCACATGGATTTTATTTTTTTTGCCTCCCTTTCTTTGATAATGAGAGTCCTTAGAAAGTCTTCAACTTTGTTTTAAGCAGTGTATGGTAAAGCTTCACTTAAAAAAATTCTTACTTTCCTGTTCCTTTCTTCTTAGCATCACTATTGTCTATATATTCTGGTTCAAAGACTGCTGTCTTTCATTTTGGATTTGTAAACTCTCTGTGTGTAGTAAACATCTCATTTTTAAGCTCTACATGTCATTACTTATATTTTATCCAGGGGTCTTTTCTGCATATTTCTTTCCTTCTTGCTTTTTCTTTTTTCTTTTTTTTTAATGGAGGTGCATACATATTTTTCTACGTATTAGTTAACTATCAAACAACATATACCTAACCTTTTTGAACAGACTACACGATGCTGCTTAATTCACTTTGAGGTTGCATATTAAAAAATTACCTAAATGAAGATTTTAAAAGCCATTTAGAACTTACTTTCATTGAATTTAACAGGTTAGGGAGAAAAATGATACATGATCTCATGTAATTTCATCATCTGTGTTTTCAATTATGAAAATAATTCAAGAACAGATACACAAAGGCATTTCCTAAGTTTTAAATGCTTAACTTTATAGTCTGATAGTCTTCTGCTAAGGCTTGGGGGTTCTTCAGTGTGGGTGTGGTTTTGTTTGGTTTTTTTTTAAAGAGAAACCAGGTTAAAAAAAAAAGATAAAAATCCATTCTGAGACATTAGCTTGTAGTTCACTTAGAACCATGTAACCATTAGACCAATGACAAGGATTTCTGTCATTTTAAATGAGTAAATAATAACAATTTTAGGTTTCCTTTGCTGTGGGATATTTGTCAAGTAGATTCAAAAATATTTCTCAAGTCAGTGCACTGAAAGGTCCAGTAATGGATGCTAGGCTACTTCTGATTGTTGCACTGGATGGTAAAGATGTATCTATAAGATCTTCTTGCCCAAGTCAGTCTTTCTTTCCTTTTTTTTTTCCTTCTACTTTTTCTCTTTTTAATTGCTGTCTTTTCCACACCTGTGTTCTGTAATCCTTTCTTTTATTATGAATGGTTCTTATTTCTGCTTCTCCAAATTCTTATTTCAGCATAAGCTTCCTTTCCCATCCACTCTTAGGTTTTTTTCACACATATGCCATGAAGTCTTGTGTTTATTTCCAAACATACTGGTCTGATTACCTTTTTCCTCTCATGCTCTTTTGTATCCGGATTATTCCTGACAGTATTCCTCAGATTCACCATCTCCTAGTTTAGACCTCCTCCAAATTTGGCCTGGTTTAATGTACTGTTTAGGCAGATTTTGAATCCAGACTCTTAATGTACTTACTCTTTGTGTTCTTCCTTATCATCACCTGTATTTTCACTACTTTTAGTTATGTAAGTTCTGAGAATTAGGGACCATCTAGTGCCCCATAATTCATCATCTTTATTCTTACTCTGTTCCCCTTTACCAATTCACAACTTTCTTCTTCCCTGTATTTTTCTCTCTGCTCTGTGTCAGTCTATTTGTCAAGTCATTCTAGTCTCTTGTGCCAGCTGTGCCAGGGTATTGTTTGCCAAGTTAGCTTTAGTTTCTTCTACCTTCATTCCAAGTCAGTCTCATCTCTCTTCTGAATTTTACTTCCAGCCCTCTGCCTCTTCTCTCAGTCTCCTTCCTATAGGAGCTTTGATTTTTATTTTCTCCATGGTTCCTGTAGCTATGCTCCATCTGCCACAGACAGCATGGAACAAGCAGACTTTTAAGTTCCCTGACTTAGCATGATCTTCAACCTTTTCATTAGGAAGTCTTGCTTAGCTCCGTATAGTGTCATGGTAAAGCATGTTTCCATACTGACTGATATTTTAGTGAATATAGCCCAAAAAATCAAGAACTCCTTCTCTGATCATGGAAAACCTTCAATTTGTATATAGTTGATCCAAATTTGGACATATCCTAAAAGGAAGGCTCTGTTATTTGGCAGATTTCAAGTCCTGCAGGAGCAACATAAATATTTTGTGTATTTTCTTAGAAGTGACCAACGGTTCAGAAACTTCAGCCAAAGGCATATACTCAGTATGTAAAATTTCATCCTAAATGGTCAAAATTGGGGAAATAGATAAGGAGCTGAAACACAAAATAAATTCTGAGCTTTAATAACCAGCGGTGCTGAAAGTCCTGTTTGTAGTTAAAAAAATGTTGTATTTTACAGGAATGTATTTGGAGCACTATGGTTATTATGTTTACTTTAAGTGTGTGGAAGGGAAATTAATAAATGTTTATAAATTAGTCTTGTAAATGCTTACCTCTCTGAACTCCTTCATGTGACTCAGTCACATTTTAGAGTTCAGATTATTCAAGTATGTAATTGTCAGCAGGATCTAGTTAGAACAGCATCAATGTTTGATAAACAAAGAAATTTAAGTTCATGGTTTCTACCAGATTTTAAAACTAGTCTCTAGTCCTACCAATGTGAAGTCAAGAAGATTTATAGACAAAATTCCTCATTTACTTACAAAAAAAAAATTAATTATGAGTATATTCTGTCTTCAAATCTCCATACAGCAAGAAGATGTATCTTTACATATCATGTGGGATTTCATATAAGTTCCTCCTGAGGCTTTTCAATGCTCTTTAAATATAATTTTGAATTAAAAAAATATAAAATTTCAACACAATAAATTTTTTATGTAAATAGTGCAACTAAAAAAAAAATTGATCCAACTTCAGTATAGGCATAAGTAACATTATTAAAAAGTAACTTTTCTGATATTGTAGCATTTACCTTTTTCACAGACCTGCTGAACCTACCTTCTTTTCAGAGCTTAAATTGATGTAAATGCTTTGCTGCTGAGGATTCGTTCTGGTCACTTTCATTAAAATGTTGAAGTTTTTTCTCCATGCCTTCTTATGCTGTATTTGCTTTTAAGTAATACAATATGGTAAAGACTTTGAAATAAATTATATCTCCAGACACACAATGTTAGGTGGATCGATAAATACCCTATGACGTCTACTATGCATCATAAAATTTCTATCATAACCTGTTTAACAAAGCTTTTCTTCTTGGACACCAAGAATTTGATTCAAAGCATTTTACATATTGCATTACTTATCTAAACAGAGGATATGTAAGCCTTAACATTTGTTAAAAGACCCAGGCTTTAACAAAAAAAAGACCAGAACAAATCAATAGCAGAAAACAGATTAAACAACCAGAAAGTGACTGCTTAGAAATAGAAGCATGTGAAGTTACCCCAAGACAAGCTTTCAGCACATACTCAAAGAAATGGTTATTTGATATATACAGGCACCTGAAAGTCTTTCAGACCATTCTGGAGCTTCATATGGTAAATTGCTACAAGTAAGAGAATGTACAGCCTGCTACAACCTGTCTTCCAAAGACTGCTTTGGGACAGGAGAAATCAAATTGCTTTTTTGGCTAAGATTTGTTCCCACATCAGTTGGTATTAGAATGACCGTGTATTGTGTTAAAGTATACTTAATACACTTGCCAAGTTCTATTTAATTCTAGTACAAGTAATGGTAATAATAATAATAGTTATTGTTGTTGGCAAAAATATCAGTACTGTATATAGTAAATCCAATGTAACTGTTCAAATTTATGTTTAGTAAAGATATTTAGCTTATATGCAATTAATATATTTAATTTATATTCAGTAAAGATAATATCATGAAGCAATGTGAATCTTTCTGTTGTTGCCTTTGGGTAGGGACCACTACAAATACATTTAAGGAACATAACATGAAAGAAAAGTATTATGATTATGGTTGCAGTTATTCATAAATCACAAATACACATGTGCATACCTATGTGTGTATATATGCATATTAATTAAATATATGCCTTACAGATATCCTTATATTTATAGCAAAATATGATGGTAAATGTCACCTTTTATTTTATCAGTCAAATAATATGATAGTAGTAATTTTTTTCACTAATATATGCTAATATGTTAACCATTCATTTGCAGGACACATTATAGTTAAGAGGAAAATGTAGGTATTGCAAATCCAAGCTCTCTGTAACAACTGTTCATACTATTATTAATGCTGTAAGAGAAATATATAAAGTTCCTCAAAAAGACCCAAAACAACAAATATAAGTGAAACAAATATAATAAGGATTCAGCTGCCTATTAATTTTGATATGTTGGGGGGATTTCAGTTTGGTTTTTGGTTTGGGTTTTTTTTAGAAAAACAAGACTGTATTTTTAAGGAACATTTCTAGGTTCAGTCTATTAATTCAAAGTGGCATTTTTGTCCCTTACCAGGCTCTCATCTTCTGTCATCTCCTCAATCATGACAAAATTCTAACCATTTGGTAATGAAACTGTCTTTATTGAATATTTCTGAAACAATTGTCTGTTTGAAAACTGTAGAATCAGAAAACCTGTTGTAAACACAGGTATTGACAACATCTCCAGAGGGTTTTTTTAATTGGCATGCAATTATTTTTTTCTTGCAAGATTCTACCTAGATGCTTACTTTACACTTAAGTACAAAAATGCTCATACCTAGATTTTACCTGGAATAGCAAAAGACATGAAGTAAAAGTAAGCATAATAATTTGTGGTCTCATGTATGATCAATCAGGTAAATCCTATATATTTGCAATGCATTCCATTCATTATTGGATTATCATTATTGGATTAGATTTTAGGAAAAAGGTTTTCACTGAAGGGTTGGTCAAGCATTAGAAAAGGCTGACCAGGGAAGTGGCAGAATCACTGTTTCTGGAAATGTTCAAAAAACATGTAGATGTGGTACTCAGAGATGTGGTTTAGTGGTGGACTTGGCAGTACTGGGCTTGATGATCTTAGAGGTCCTTTACAACCTTTATTATTCTATGATTCTATTCCTATGTTTTCATTTTTCTTTCTGTTTGGTCTTGCATTAACTAGGAGAAAGAACTGCATATTTGACTAATACCTTCATTGTAAATGAGGTTTCCTTCCTTCATGACACAATTTTTCAATCATAAATAATGCTTAAGACAGAAGCAGTCTGTGAGTATAGTGTCTAAGAAATAGTTATGATAGGAATAGGAGTAAGAAAACTGCACTGTGCTGGCATGAGTCGTATGTGTGCTTGAGAATTCTTCTTCAGGGAATAGACTGTTGGATTTCTATGCCAGCTCTGTCTTTCATCACTCCAGTTAGACCAATCACTGGAACAGCAGCACTGACAATAATACCCATCTCTTAGTACTGTTTAGTAGATATCAAAAGTGCTTTATTGGAAGTGCAAGCATAATTATGTCAGTTTCAAAGATGAAAAGATGAGACATACAAAGGGAACAATTTACAGTGATTTACAACAAAACTGTCTTGTAGATACTTCATTCCAAATTAGTTGATCACTCTCTACAATGGTTTGATTTTCTTTGGCTGAAAGTGCTGAGATCTGTCTGAAGGATGGAAAGAAAGAGTAGTCTGTGCTTTAAATCGGTTTGTCTAGGTCACAAGTGTTAGTAAAGTTTAAAACAGACCCTACAAAATCTAATGAGACTCGATAAAGAATGACTGTCATGACTGTCAGACTTTGGGAGAGCCTCTGATTTGTTAAACCCACGTTCAAAGGAATAGAGAGTCAACACCTTTAGAGTATCTGGGATTTTTGTGAAAATACCTTCAGGCTGATGAAGTTATCCTGCCCTATTACTGAGGGTCTGTAAATCTTGAGCAATGATTCTCACCAACATATAAAATGTTGTCTTGTCAGACAGCTTATATACTGATTATAATTGCATATATGCAAGATTAATAATTTATTACATTTCTTTCACAAAATATTTGACTACCCTCTAAACAATGTGTAAAGCAGTTACAATCAGAAATAAAAAAAGAACTTTGTGAACTTTTGACTCTGAGATTTAGGCAAGTAGAATTCATGCTATGATAGATGTGGTTGTTATTCTGCCAAAATAAAAGGATGTATTAGTAATTTATGAAGACTATTCACAAGTTTCTTGCAGCAAATTACAGCAGGTCTTTGAAACAATAATATACATTTCATACTAATGTAAGAACAATATATCCCTTCCAATTGCATGTACTTATGAGTTGAAAGCCAGAAAACTTGCATATAGATTTCTGAAATCCATCCTAAAAATGATATTTAGAAGTACATAGAGGTTCATAAATAAGTGAGGTTGTTAATACAGAAATAATCCAGATCAGGCAATTAGGATGAGTTTGATTGACTGTCTTACTGCATTGACTTTTTTACTTCTAGACTAGTTTTCGAATTCATTATTGATAGGCTTCTTTTAGCATTGTATTTATTCTGCTTTAAAAATAATGTAATAAAAAATATTTTTTGTCAAAATATAGAAAGAAAAAGCTGGTATGTCTAGTTTACCTTTATTATTGATACAATCTTGAAGATAAATGCATAGGAAAAGCAGTCACAAGCATAAGTTAGTCCCAAACTTCTTTTCCACTTTAAACATACAATAGCAATTTCCTTTCTTTTTATTATTATTTTAACAAAGAACATATTCCAATCTTAATTCTTTTTGTTGTTTAACAATGTTTTCAATTTCAGAAAATATTTCTTTAAATTAAAGAAAGCATGTAATTTTAAAAATATTATTACCATGTTAGATTTATTTTAAAATTTCACTAATTAGGCACTTGATTTACTAATTTGAGGGTTTCAGCCTTCAGTGAATATGTTATGGTTCCCAGTCAAAATAATTAATGAAAAGTTTACTGCTTGATTAAATAGTTTTTTTTTTTGCTCTTTAACAAAAGAGCACTGCACTGCACTGGAGAGACCTACTACCATTTGAGGTGTTAAATAATCCAAAGGCAGGGAATCTGGGAATTCTGTAGAGGCAAGACATCAGTACTTTAAACCTTTAGGAGGTACACCTAGAGTAAATTATATATTTTAAGAAAAAAAGTAATTGACTACATTTGTAGAGCTATAAGAAAATGAATGGAGATAATGTTAATAATACTTGAAAGCTCTTGATTGCCAAAAGAGAGAACTGTTTAGTAAGATACATTTGCCATAATTTAAGAATTCACAAGAAAGGGAAGTGTAGGCTGGGAAAAGCTCCTGACATTTAGATCTAGCAGGCTACAGAAAATCATCCATGAGAAAACAAAGAAACTCTTAATCTTTGAAATTTATAGCTATGTTGTATATATTAGTACATAGAATGATATTCGGTCATATTTAAACTTTGTTCTAATTTTTTGGGACAATGTATTGTGAGAAATTTATTTTGCTATTGAGAAGTACTAAAAAGTTAAACCATCAAAAATACTTACTAAAAATATATAGTTATTAATATTTTCCTTTGGTAAGTGGCAAAAGGATATTAATGAAATTTGTATTTGATAAGCTATCATTAATTATATATATATACATATATATATAAACAGTTGAACTGCTGTACTGTGAATATCGCATCATTGTCTTGCAAAGTTTGGGTTCTGTTCCACAGATGCCAAAGAAAGATATTTCTGGGCATAAAGTGTTCATTTATGCTAAACAAATATCATACCTTTAGTCAAGCCTACTGGTTATTTTATTTGCATAATTGTTTTAAGTATTTTGTAGAAACTATTGTCTAAATTACTCAAGCATCTGTATGCGTGACAGTGAAAGTGATTGTTTCACGTATTTCTGTGTTTTCTTAAACTTGCTGTGGCACCATCCAGTATCTAAGTTTAAGTATACCTGGACTTTGAACATAAGAAATCTCTCTTTTATTCAGTTTAATATAGTAAAACAATAACTGTTAATTAGATATATCTAATTGAACTAGTTCTCCATCTACATGAAGTATGAGTTTCTGTGTCAAAAGCATTGAGTATCTCTGTAAGTGTTTAAGCGCAAAATGGACAGACAATTGCGCTTTTAAAAATATAATAATTTTGTGTAGTAATTTTAGTACACAAAAGAGTTTATTTTTTTTAAGTACTACATTGTGAAAACATTTGTATTACTTTTAAAAGTGAGCAATACATAATTATGAAATTTTGTGCTGTCAAATTAAACATGACAATTTTATCGTATTAGAAAAGAATGTGATGCAGTGAAATTTAGGGAGTTCTGGTTGGTTGGTTTTTAATTTCACATGTCTGTTTACTGTTTAGAAAAGAATATTTCTACTCCAGAAAAATCCTGTTTGGGTCCATCTCGTAAAGAACGGATATCATTTCGAGACCATCCAGTGCAGCTCAGCGGAGGATGGGGAGCAGGCAAAAAAAGGCAAAAGCTTAAGAATATTAGCTGAATATTTGAGATAATTTAACTGGTTGATTAATCAAATATGGAGAGCATATGGTGACCTGTTTCTTTTTAAGCCAGTGAATATCAATTGTTGAATTTTCCTTTATAACCAATAAACCATTTTCAGTTAACTACATTTGACTTATTTTATTATCCATGGTTACAGTGGTTTGGATTTTGTGTTTTTGGTCGAAGTATTTTATACCTGTCAGTAAGTTATCATAGTTTGTGTTTTCAATTGCTTATATGTTCTTGTGGTGTAGAATGCAGAACTGATTAACTCTACAAGGTTTGTTGTACAGTGATTAAGTTTAGGCTTGCTTATAAGAACTGGATGAGAAGTCCAAATGTAATAAGGGTTCATGTGATGTATGTCACATATTGAAACACTGAATTCTCATTTTCTCACTAAATAAAATACATGCTTGCAAACTATGTTGTGAGACATAACAGCCATCAATGCTATTCTTAGAGAAGTCTGTTTAGAATATTTTACTGAAGCAGCAAAAATTTGCAGCAACCTACAAATGGTGAGAATGCACTTTTCTTTTTTTAGGAATATGAGAAGTCCTCTAGATTTTTCATCGTAAATTATTGTCATAATATGATAAAGCAATTTTTTGTAGTTTTATACTTTCAAATACTTCTAACGGTTTCCTAGAGGATTAAAGAAAGAAAATAATTTAAAAGGTTCCCATTTTGTTCTGGGGTAATGAAAAATTAGACCTACATGATGCTGTTAATGCAACTTAATTTGTTCATGTAGCCAGGCTCTTCAGACCAATGTGTAAACATTTTGTGGTGCAAGGAGATCTAGAGAAAGAGAAGAGAAATAGTATTTCGACTATTCACGGGTATCTAACTCATTACTTCTAGTGAATGCTTTGTTCATCAACATACAGGACAGATTTCAAAGCCTAACATTATTTTACTGTTTTCCACTTTAAGGGGAGAAGTTGCTGATTGAATCTAGGGAAGGCTGTCTTTGGTATTTGCTTATCTGGTTTTGTCCAATATTGTGAGCCTCAACTCCATACAGACAGAGAAAGAGGTGGGGAAGGCAATGGGGCTTGAAAATTTAGTAAGAAAAGAACGTAAACTCTTATGTTGTGGCAGTTTTTAAAATGTACTTACATTACTTGTGACATTATTTTGTGAGGTGCTTTTTATGCTAAGATACACATTTGTATGGTTTAAAAGCAGTTACCTCCAATTTTGTGAATACTCACATTAATTTTCAGATAAAAAGATGGCTGATCTCATAGAAAACCTCCAGTAAATAACCTTGCTTGTTTGAGTCAGTGTCCTGTTTTTATTATCATTTTACATTTCAAAAGTCAGTGCAGCCTACTTGAGAAGACCTGCTTGACCTACCTGACTGTCGAAATGCGGCAGTTGTCAGCAGGATATAAAATATCACTAGATGCTTATGCTATCTAGTTTGTTTCCCAATGTATGTAGTCAGTGTTAAACTAGATTTCAGAATCTGCAGTCTAAATACTATTAAATGTCACCCCCAAAGACTGGAGCTTTTATGATTTCAATTTTAACATCAGATTTGTAAGTTTTATAGGAAAACAATTGTTATTTCAAAATGTCTGCCGCTACATGTGGCAGTGTATGTAACCACTGTTACAGGGGTTAACTGGAGATCCAAATACAAAATCAAGCAGTTCACAATTTGACATTTCTTGCAAATTATCCCTTCTATTTGTCTAGAGTAGCCATAATATACTGCACGTCACTAGAGCTGTAAATAAGATACTTCAGATTTCGTGTACCTTTCTATATCTATATCATCTATATCATCTCTATCTGTATCTAGCTCTGTATCTAAAAACTGCCTTCTGTATAAAAGTTATCAGACCTCGTGTCTTTTGTTTTCCAAGTGTTTCTGAATAAGAAATACGGCCCAGCCTAAATAAAATGTTTTGGCAGCATTTTTAAAGGCATTCTATTTTACAAAGGTAAAAGGTAGCTTTTTAACGTACAATTTACTAAATTACAAATTGGAATGGCAATATTCACTGACAGGTCTTTTTGGATTTATAAAATGCTTAGTCTGCTATTCCATGAGTTGATATTGTTATGCATAGGTTAAGTAATATACCCAACACGAATGAAATTATAAAGTATGTCAAAACAAGTTGCTGTTTTCATTACGTAACATTGCAGTGTGTAATAGTTTGACAACTTATTATTGTATCCAACACATTTGTCTCAGAATTACAGTGTTGAAAATACAGTGTGTCTGATCAAATACAGAAAAACGTGCAAGGTGCAACTTCTGTTCAAGCTAGCAGAGAGACATTTATTGCATTCAGGAATAAGGTGAAGCAACCATCATGCCTTGCTGTTCATAGTCACATCTTAACAGTATGTAAGCTCAGAGGTAACACAAATGATACACATGGTGGATATTTATGGGATGAATTTTTCAAGCCCTACTCTGCAAGCAGTTTCATGATTTTTTGTGGGTTTTGGGGGTTTTCTTTTCCTTCTTTCTTCTACATTTTCTTTTTGTTCTTCTTTTCTTCCATCTGCTCCCTGATGCAGCAATTCCCATTTAGGACAAGAACATATTCTTAAAAGTAAGTTTCTCTGGCAGTCTGCTCTGATGTTGGAGTGTCTGAGTCACAGTGACAGTCCAGCAAAGCCTGCACCACAGGTCCCCAAAACTCCGTTTCTGGATGGTGCACCAGACTTCTTTGTGGTTTATTAGCTTCATCTCCTTGACCCTTTTTTCTGTTCCCTGTAGATCTTTTAGGAGAAGGGACGTCATATGAATAAGCTCTTTTAAAAAATCTTCCTTGGATGTGTGAAACTTGAGACTCAGAAATGTGGAAAAGAATTCATTAGAAATTAAGAAGAAAACAACTAAGGTGCATTTATGCATTGAACCGTTGATGGATATCATTCCCTAATTTGGAAAGCTTTCTGGGAGCTCTCCTGAAGGGACCCCTGACTGTCTTTTCCCGTGCAATTTACCTGAAGGTATGCACAGTAGTTCTTTAAATCCTCTGTTGTTTGAATGGGGATATTAGGAAAAACACCTGCAGCAACAAAAAAAAAGCTCCCCAAAATGCATATTCGGAATGATAACCAAGTGCTAATGGCACTCGGATCACCCACACCTGAATCACAAAACACAGGCAGATTTTCCTACTTAAATATTCAGACAGGGTAACCTGCTGACTCAAACGATTGTTGCTTGTTTTATCAGGTATGTAAATAGCCAATATATAGCATAGACACTGCTTTGGTGCAGGCTGAGTTGGTGTCACATTTGACTGAGTAAATCATTATAATTAATTATTTATAATCCTATTATTCAAACATGCATTCGTTTAAAGGTGTGTCCACTGTACATTTTTCAAAAACATACCACAAGTGGAATCCAAATCTAGCCTCTGACACATGGCTGCAAAACTGCTGCTTGGTCTTCCATTACAACTGTTAAAAGCACTGTGAGGAATATATTGGATTAATATCCTTTTGATTTTAATTTCAAATTATCGTGATAATGACAATGTGTATTTATGAAGGTACAGTCTTTCCTTGATACACACTGAAATAATAAGCGATCTTTATTTTCTTTAGTGAAAAAAAACCCACATGAAAAGTAATATTACCACATGCCCCCAAAAGACAGGAATAGAACTAAAAATATATTATGAAAGATTGAGTAGCCTGATATTACATCTGAGTTTCAAGCAGTTTGTTCTTAGCTTCCCTAGCCGGGGAAAAAAAAACCAACAATCAACCAAACAAAACCCCCCAGCAAGCTAAGTTGTTTTGTTTATGTTTTGTTTATTTCTTTTTACAGTCATAAGTGAAAAATGAAATATTTTTATAGGAGTTTGGAAAAGCATATGAGCCTTGAATATTAGTCTGTCACTGCAGGAGTTTCTAGAGCCTGTGTGAGGAACGTATACATTCATATATACTTTCATATATTCTTTCGTATAAGTGGGATGTCAACTGGTCATGGATGTAGCTGTGGATAAGTAGGAATAGGACAGCTCTTGCTTCTCACACAGTCTTTCAAATATGCCTAGAGTAGGGAAGGGGATTGGTATGGCCTGCAAGTAACAAGTAGACTAAAGTAGCTGTTGCATCTTGTGGAGAACTGCTTTCCTGGTTTCCAAGGTCAATGATGGACAGAAAAATACCCTTGACTACATCCGGAAGGCACTCTTTTGAGCCTCAAGTTGTGCTGAGGGTTTGTTAGCAGTAAAATCCTCATTGGAGTTCATGAAGTTTCATGATGTCAAATGATCAGGGACTGGGTTTTCAAAAGATTTTTAGTAGAAATACTGTGTAACAGCCCCAGACTGACCATCCTTTCAAGGACTGGAAGTTGAAGTGGATGACGTTGTGAACTACACTGTTATTTACAGAGCGTTTTGACAATTGGATTGTTCTTTATGAGCACAGACGGACTGCCTCAATTTTTTTGGTGAGAGATGCTGACACGACTAGTTAGCACATATGATCTCTGTCTGCCGAGGTCTAGCATTTGTTCCTCTCCTGGTCTTCATTCGAATGCTAGATAGGTTTATTTGGAGTTAGTAACCTTTTCTTAGTTGATTGATTGCTATTTATATAATGCTTTTTTTTTCTTGTTGCATAAAGCATTACATAAGCCAAATACACAGGTAGATGTAAAATTACTTCTGACTGAAATGCAATTGATAGCTTTTTAACAATAGAGCAGGTAAGAGCGTTTTATGTTATGCCGGTTCCACTAAGTTAAGAAGTTATTAAAAACATGTTTACTAATAGCTAAAGGTCGGGTTTTATTTATTCCTATCTTACTCATTTGTTAAATTATGGTTATACAAAGAAACAAGAGTTCAGCAATTTTTTTTTTTTTTTTTTTTTTAGCGAGGCACTACTTCAATCCTGAAGGCAAATAAGCACCACTAAGTAGCTGAGCCACAGCCAACGTGGTGTACAAATATCCTGAGACAGAAGACAGCTTTTTAGGAGAGATTGCTATAACTGTTTAGTTAAATTCTAATAATGGATAGGTGCCTCTGTTTCAAGACAGCTTAATTTTCTGTGCTTGTGAACCATGCTATGAAAAAAAGCATACAAAAATAAAACGGGCTCTATGTTCCTGCATCATTCCTCTCATGAGATGAGAGCTTCCCCGTCCAAATGGCATGTTTTCTGCTACCGTCACCGCGTAGGGGTGGTTCGAGAGGTTCTTCATTGCAAGAACACAAGTTAAGCCGTGACCTTGACTCTCATTTCCCTAATACGTTGCCATTTGTGCGATTGAATACATTTTCCTTTAAACGACGATGTCCTTATTGTGAGAAAAGAAGGCGCGCTGCGGGATTAAAAAAGCACAGCAAGGCGAGAAGATAATACATCAGCCGCGCAGTCTCAAGAAGTGGTAATTTCTGGTGGTTTTTTCTCTTCCCCCACAGTTTACTCTTAATTTGCAGGTTCTCTGCTGCGGCGCGCCAAGCGGCTGCGGCCGATGCCAGCCCGGAGCGGCACCGAGGGGCTGTGCCCGGGAAACCGGCACAGAGACTGGCTTCCATTTCACGAGCGACAGCTTCATTCTGCAGTGCGGGTTCAGCCCCACTGAGTTCTGTGCAACTTTTGGCTGAAAATAAAATAAATTACCGAAATAAAAAGAAAAGAAAGAAAAGCATCAAACAAAACAAACCCCCAAAACAAGAGCAAAGAGCTGCATTTTATGCAGCCCCTTCATGTTTATGCCTTTTTCATTGACTTTTAATTGCAGGTAATGACTCGAGAAGTTGTTGCCTTTATGTAATGTACAGCCTGGCCGTGTGCCGAGTTAAGTTCAGAGCCTCGGCCAGGGCCGTGCGGGAAGGATTTATCCCTGCTTTGGGGGGGGATGCACTGGTTGTGGTGATAAGTGGTCCAAGGGGCGACTTGCTTTCACCTGGCCGGCACCTCTTGCCCTGCGAGCAGGAGGCGAGATAGGGATTCATGCTTATCCAGTTTCGCTTTACCTGATTACTTGATAACATGAAACATTTTAAACTTTGCCTCAACACAAATGCAAACACAAATAAGAGATTTGCCTGCTGGGTCATGTCACCTCCTGACTGCCCATCACTGCCTGATACCCTCTAAAAAGAGCTAGCTTCCAAACGGGCTAGGGAGAATGTCTCCCGCGGTGGCATATGCCAGGTACGGGTTTTGTCGGGAAAAGTGAAATATTTCGAGGCAATTTGTAATATAGTGGATTAATTTTGATTGCCCAGGGTAGAAACAAAAAGAAGACTGTCTCTAACCATAGGCTGGGGGCTGGCTTTATTTGCCAAAATCAATATTTGTGTGGAAAGCTTAAAATATGTTGTTTTTCCAAGAGCTGAAGTTTTAAACAGGGGGAGGAGGAGGAGGACGCCCATGAATGAAATATTAGCAGCATATCGGTTAACCACTAAGTTCTTTTTTGTATTCATCGAACCGTTTCTGGTAAGAAGGGCGAGAGTCTAAAGACTCAGGGATAGATGCTCCTTAATGCAGGCTAGCATTTCAAAAGATACAGGCAGCTCTCAGCAAGTGACAAAATAAGGCTGAGACTGTACAGAGGCGGTGCTGAAAGACCGGAATAAAATTGCTCTGTGGCTTTCTACATCTCTGAATTATACATTTTGAATCGGATCTAGCACACATCGCATAAAAGCAAGGATTCTTTTAAACGAGGTAGACTTGAAAACCGGCAGTCTCTGTCAAAGCAGCTCAATGCATCCGTTTGTTAGTGCCTCCCACTTGAACAGGGATCTATTTCTTACCCTTCCCTTCTGTCTCACACCTTCCTTTAGCTTCGTGCTTAGAAACTAGAATATCGACCCATATTTCATACCTTAGAAGAAATCAATTAATCTGAGATGACAAGGCAGCCCCCCACACACTCTTCGGGCCCCTCGATACATTCAGAGCCTCGGGTGGCTACGGTAGTGTAGCCCTTATATTGTCGGTATTGTCCCATTACTAATTAAACTGCTATCAGGGAAGGCCTTGCTTTTGGTTTGCTCTGTTGCAGAGATGCGCTAATACTCGGTGCCCGACAGTCCAGCGCTTAGCTGGTTCGCGGTGGGAGAGCGAGAAGGGGTAATTTAGTCAGAATTGTTCACTTAAAACTCGCAACTCCTTTGGGGGAGCGTCCCCTCCTTGGAAATAAATTCCGGGGGTGGGGCTAGGGGGAGAAACCCGTTCACCCGTAACATTCTGCAAAACCCACTAGTGAGCTTTTTCACTTCTAAATTTTTCTTCTAAGGCGTCTATTTCTATGATATGAAGAACAGTGTTTGTCTTTGCCTTGCGAATATCTCTATAATTTGTAGGCAATCTCGGCGGAGTGGGAGTGGGGAGGATTTGGCTTCCGAGGAGCCGCTCCGGCTGCTGGAGCCCGACTCGGCTGGCGCCGCCAGCAGGTTTGTCCTCTGGTGAGTGCGGGAGACAGCCACCTCCTCCAGGGCTGCAGTCAGAGCAAGTCTGCGCTTGTCTTCCCTAATATCCCGCGTGAAAAGTCAGATCCTACTCTTATTCGAATTGCAGGTTGGAGTGGAGGGAAATTGAATATATATATCGGATCCAGGAAGTATCTTTAGGAGCAGAGCTCTTCTTGATAGTGCCAAACTGCACAGGGCTTTGAGTCTCATGGCCCAACTTTCAAATCCTTTCTAAACTTGATAAAGGGCTACAATAGCAGTCCAATGAAGTATAGATTAAATTCTTGTATGATTTGTTTTTATAGCACATATGTAAGTAGGATTCATTATAATTTTAACTAGATCAAGATAAGAGATTAATGCTTTTATAGAGCATCTCTACTGAGATTTCCTATGGGGCTAAGATTAAATCTGCACATTAAAAATTATCTCGTTCCATTTTGTGTTGAAAAAAAAATATTAGATGGTTTAAGAAGAGTGACTCCATGTCAGAAGAAGAAAATTGTCGAGGTTCGTCTAGCTCTGACAACAATCGTGCTTTCCTAACGGGGTAACTTTCCTATTCATCAATTTCTTCTCTCCCCTCTGAATATACCTTTGAGGGACATGGGATCGTGCAGATGTCACACAGGAAAACCTCCAAACAGCTGAGGTACTGTCAAAGCGCCAAACTACAGGAACCGTGAAATGATTGCTGTCGTTACATTTGGGATGGTTTGTGGACTAAACTTGGGAACTTCTGAACCTCGAGCCTGGCTGGAAAAGTGAGAAAGGCTGCAGGCTCAGGCCCACCTAATGAAACGCGACACACCGCTTTCCCCGTGCGAGGTGAACGGGGCTCGACAGACTCTTCTGCTGCCCACACAGAATTTAAATTACCGACTAGAAGAGTACTCGACTTACTCTTACACTTTCACTGATCTCTGAAACTACATATCCCAGGTTTTTGGTAAAGTCATTCCAAATAGTGTCAATTAAACACTTCCGCTACAAACGGAAAATCTTAAAGCTACCCACGTACACCAGAACCGATTTGCTCAGGTGAACAAAACCTGCCTGTTAGGAAGAAAGTTCGTTAAAAGGGGACCTTTTTGCAGCCTAGCTGCGGAAATCCTGAACATAATCTTTATTTTCAGTGATTAAAATAGTGATGCTTCACATACTTTAAAATAAATAATAGTGAAAAAATAATAAAAAGGAAATCCAACCGTCCCCAAAACTCAACTTCTTTCAGTGTTGATTGAGAGGAAATGCACTTCTTTTTACTGGCAGCAACAATATTTCGCATTATCCTTCTCACAAACAGGATGTCTGGAAAATTATAACTCAGCCAAGCTAGATGTTGAATCTGTAATTTGCAATTTGTCACATTCCACTGGGAAAGAGATATGGAGCGAGTCGTGGAGTGTCTTTTTACACCTTTTTTCGCCTCCGCAGATCAGGTCGGTTCCTAGGACCGCGTGGTGGAGACCGAAGTGCTGGTTTCTCAGGCAGTCTCTGTGGAGCCTGCATCCAACTCATGCAATAAAATCTCCGGATCTGAACGTGAAATGAGCTGCTAGGTAAAGCCTCAACAAGGAAAACAGAGAGCTTGTGAAAATACTGAACCATTTGAGCACCTGTTTTTCGAGATAGACAGTTCTCTTTGTGTTTCAGGAACCTTCCTTTTCCCCCGGCGGCTATTGGGGTGTTTGATCCTATTCAAGAGAACGCATCGCTTCCTTTCTTCCCCTATAACCAGCCCTCAGCCGCCCCTCACTGCGGGGCCATCCCCCCCCCACCCTCCCCCGAGGGAACACCCAGCTCTCATCTTCATAGCTTCACTTTCCATTTTCCCGGATAACTGGAACCTGCGTATGTGGAAGGTGAATAGTACCCCCAAAATTCGTTTAGGCCAGTCCAAGGTAGCACGACTTTCTTCTCATTCAATCCTCAAATACATTTCGAGTTGTAACTTTTCTGGAGGGAAGAGAAGCGTTAGTGTAAAACAGATTTAAAAGAAGCAATCTTCTTTCTGTACTGAGACCCATAGTTAAAACCCGGTATTAGAAATGGGGAGGAGACACGGGAGGGGATTCGGATTCCTGGGCATTTGGAAGGTATTGATACCGTTCTCACTTTATTTAAACAAACGCAAGAGTGTGAGGAGATCCCTAGAACAGGCAGTAGCCCAGTTTGGGCTGGAAGCTGCCACATCGAGTAGCAGCGCAGCAGCGACTGAGGACCCAGAAGCGAATGGTGAGGGTCCGGCACCGCACTCGCATACTTCTCCTAAATTCCTGGATTTTTCGGCAGTGAGACGTTTGTAATTTATGCGGGATCCTCATTCCTACACTTGTTCTGTAACTTCGGATCTCAGGAAGAGAAGGAATGCGAGGGCAGCCCGCCGTCCCCGCAGGAGAACCCAGTGGTGCCGGGGAGCCTTCCGGGATATGCGCGGCCGGCTCGTCCCAGTGGACAGGCTTCCTCGGAGAAGCCCCTATGCACTGCAGGGGCAAGCTCCTTCACACCACCTCTGGCCACGAAATGTCTCTCCATCACACATAACACCCCTTCACAGAAGGTTTAGGAGATACTCCATCTCTGGAAACACAGCGGCACATCTGCATGCAGCTCTTAATAACCGGGCTGCCTGGCGGAGGGAGTCGGTCCCTGAAGAAAGATGCTTTTCAAAGCTGTCTTACCTCAGCACAAAATTTTTTTTCCTTTGCCGCCTTCTCCCCCGGGATGTGTCCAACCCCTCTCAAATAATTTTAGCCCGCTGAAGTCAGCTTTCTGTTTTCAAGCTTCTAAGGAGAACGATTGCCATACGTGGCGCCAATTCTCCCCTAGGTTACATCTCTCCTTCCCTTTGAAGTCCGCTGGGTTGCAAAGAGGAGAATGAGAGTAGAATTTGGTCCCTGGAGCTAACAGTGATGTGGAACCACTCTGATTTTCATTTATTTATGTATTTCACGTGAAGGAGGGATGGATTTTAAGATCGCGTTATAAGTTTTGTCGCGCTCTAATACTCTGATATTGTAAGCGCATTTATATAAATGTCGGCGCTAATCTTGGCGGGGTGTGCTTTACAAAGACGGGAGGACAAGCGAGCGGAGTCTCCTCTGGGGTGAAGATGATGTGGGAGGGTCGTGTTTTCTCAGCGGAGCGGGCAGGGGGTGAAGAGCATAGAGGACGCGGCAGCCTCAGTCCCCAGACCGGTCCCCAGACGAGGCCGGCGCCTCCCGCCCCCTGCGAGTCAGCGCCGCTGGGGTGGCCAGATCGTCCTGGGAAGGGGGGGAACGCTGGGGCTGAGGCTGCGGGCCAGCCCGGGGGGACTGAGCGCCGCCGCCACCCAGGCCGCTCCTCGCAGCCAGTGGAACACCCGTGTCCCCGTGGCGGGCACCCGCGCTCCCTCCGGCCTCGCTAGAAACAGTCCTGCTGCTGCTGGGAGCCCCTGGGTTTTTTACGGTCACAGGATATTCTCCTCGTCCTCGGCTATCCCGGAGTTTAATAGCTGTCTTTAAAGAGGGATATTTATTGGGATAAAAGTGGATTGCAAGCTGCAACAACGTTGCATGTGTCTTTCATTTAAAAGACATCGAGAGCTCCTTTTTTCCCCCCCTCCCTGTCTTTTTTTTTTTTCCCTTCCCCAAGGCATTTAGTGCTTTCAAGGCACAGTTATAAACACACTGCCGAAGTGCCAGCACACGGAGATGCGGGGGCAGGGAGAGGATCTATTTCTCCGGGTACGGAGCAGGCGTTTCTCCAAGAGGTGCACTGAGGAAACGCGTCGTTTTCAAGAGAAATCCGGGGACGGGAACTGTCCCTGGAGCGGCTCCCGGGACCGTATCCAGCCCCTCTCCCGGGTAGGCAGGGAGCTGACCCCCCGCCGCACCTGGCCGCGCACCGCGGGCACCGGTCGCCCCCCTCGTCCCTTCACCTTCCCGTCTCCCTGAGGCTTACGGGAACCGCTTCCATCTCTCCCTCTCCACAGGAGAGCAAAGTGACACCCCACCCCACAAAACACACCGGCCCACCCCAAGTCCCCGAGCACCACCTCTGCATTCTGTCCCGACGGGACTCCGCGCCGCCCGCAACCCCAGCTCCGTGGTGGCGGCAGGTAACGCTGTGAAACAGGACGGAGTTGCGGGGGTGGCAGCCTGGTTCTGACAGATGACAGGCAAGGGCAAGTTGTGCGCGTGACGGGTGATACCCGCAGCTCTGGATGAAACAAGCATCCCTCACTTAGCTACCCCTTTCTCCGGGAGAACATTAAATTAGAGGTCGGCTGATGAAGGAAGGGAAGCCGCTCGCCGAGAAATACGTTGGACCTGATCTTCCCTTCACCTTTGGCTAGGTTCACGGGAAAGGTCTCTAAGCCGTTCCACAGCTCCCATGGCCATTACTGCACCGAAGCTTCAGTCTCTCATTAACGCCTCGCTGCTTTTCCCCCTCTCCACCCCAATGGGGGAAGGGCCCACTGAACTGGGTTTTAAAACAGCCTCAGTAGAACAAACAAGCGCGGGCCCACGATGCTGAAATACTCATATGAAGTGATTGAAGTCTCGGGTTTACTTTACTTCACCGAGTACTCCTTTCACGAGGAAGCAGGGAGCAGCTCTTCTCCTTAATTCGTACCCTTTTCGAAATAGTCTCCTATCTCTCGACTGTGTTTTAAATCTTGTCAATGTGGGAAAGGGCCATGGAATTCAACACTTCAAAGTTCACACTTTGTGTGAAAACTACTTTCTTTTCCAATATCCACAGGAATGCATCCATATATGGCTCATTTCTTTTTCATTTTATTACCTAAGACTTTTTTTTTTTAATACTTTCATTTAGAAATTGATTTTTTTTTTCAACTCAGTAGTGATATTTCAGATTTAAAATAAAGGTCCATTTTAACTGCTTTGCACACATGCACACCCCCCCCAAACACAGACAGAGAGGCAGACTGGATGAGGTCTGTTTCATAACAGACAAACTCTCTTTTAGGCAGGTTTCTGATGTGAGAGATTTCTAGTTTTAAGTTTCTCTGTTTTCCATTCCCTACACAAACAACCGCCTATAATTTTTCTTTCTCTCTTTAACCCTCGGACAAATTTCTGAGCTGTTTAATAAAGAAGAAACACCAGTTCTTAATTTTACAGCTTCAGAGAACAGGGCTGCAGCTACTGACGTATCAGTCAAATAGATTAAAAAAGACCCTTTGCTTGAGGGTACGTGCCCCTGAAATCATCTTACTCTAAGCTTCTAGAGGAGCTGGGGGGAGAGGGAGAGAAGCGAGGATCCCTGGAGAAATGTGAAGAAGTTGCGGAAGGGAAATGTCCTTTTTTTCTGTCCTCCCTTCCTCCCTCCCTCCCTCTCTCCCCTCACCCTCCCCTAACGCTTGTGTGTGAGTGTCTGTCTGAAACAGATCTGTCTATCGAAAATGGGCCTGGAACTCCCTCCTGTGTTGGGATTAGGTCTTGAGGGACCTGGGGTGGAGTTAGACTTCTTGCCTATTTTCATATTCATTAGAAATGGGAGGTTGCATAAGAAGTCCTGCTGAGCTTCAAGATATAAGAGCAACTTCGGGTCCCCCCTTTCAAGACAAGACAAATCAAAGGGTCGGAGGCAAAACAGCTCCCTGAGCTCTGAACGCCTTTCCCTCCCTCCTTCTTTTCCTCCCATCCACTCACTCTCCCTCCCTTGTTCACAGTCCGGCCTCTGTCTAGGGAAGAGGCTTTCAAGCAGCCTTAGATGATTATGGATTTTCTGAGCGAGAAGTTTGCCCTGAAGAGCCAGCCAAGCAAGAACAGTGACTTCTACATGGGAGCAGGAGGCACTTTGGAGCACGTTATGGAAACTTTGGACAATGAATCCTTTTATAGCAAAACGTCAGGCAGCAAATGCGTACAGGCCTTCAATCCTCTGCAAAGGACTGAGCATCATGTGAGACTGGAGAGGACATCACCCTGCCAGGACAACGGTGAGTTGTCATCCCAAAGTTATTCTCCCTCCTGGAGATGTACAGGGGAGGGCAGGGATTCTCTTGCCCAGGGAGACCAAAGGCAGTTGTGCAGCCTTTGGGTGCAGGCATGTGAGAGGCTGTTAGGTCGTAGTAAAAGAACAATAACAAACCCAATAATAATAAATAAAATTGTAAAAGTATTATTATTAAAAAAAAAAAACAACACAGGGAAGGCAACTGTCTACTTAAAGAGCTCTTTTCCTTTCAGTGCAACCCTCTGGCTACTGCCTTCCATCCTGGTCTCTGCCAGAATGCACGGTTTGCCGAGGAACACGGCGCTGGGCACTCCGGCACAGCCAGCCCGACCCCGAGCCCACGCACCCGGGGCACCAAAGAGCCGCTGGGTCCCGGTGGGTGTCGAAGGGCACTGCCGCCCCCCGGCCGCCCTCCGGTACCACCCGACCGGCCCCCGGTCGCCCCCCGGGGCGCACCCCGCGCACCCCCGCCCCCACTGCGGGCAGCGGCGTTTTCACCCAACAAACTCCCGGGAAAAACATCCCCGGGTGTCGGTGCCGGAGGGACACCAGACACGGCCGGCTCCCCAGTGCCGTTCCAGGAAGGGGACGGAAGGTCACTTGGTCATGTTTGCTTCTTTCAAATATCGTCCTACGACGGTAGCGAGATTCTCTCTGCCGTGTTATCAAATAATGCGTAAAGGTGATTCTTCCGAAAAATGATGTAGGTAATCCAAACAATAATGTTAAACATTCCATCAATTGTTATATTTTTCTAGCCGATAGGCAAGGTGAATGTGGAAGGTTTTATTTTTGATACATTTAAAATTTTTCCTCATTATTCCAACATGATGGAAATCGCATATAGAAAAAAAAAATTAAAAAATAATTTCCCATCAGAATTGGAAAACGTGGTTAAGATCAGCTGCAATAAGGTGACTGAAAATATCTTACTTTTTTGACTTCATTTAGTTACAAAAGTGTCTATTTTTTTGAAAACATGCTTTTTTTTTGTATGAAAAAATTCGTAAGAAATAATGAGAGATTTCTGCAAGTGCCACTTAAAAAAAAAAACAACTACAGAAAATTGATTTATACGTTGAAGTTTTTCTTAATTACTTCATTTAATGGGTGCCTCGAGGGCTTTGGTGCATTTCCTATCTGATGATGATGATGATGATATGTTGATGGTAAATATCTAAAAATTGTCTTTTGCTACTATCAGTTCGGATTGAAAAAAAAACGTTATTGAGAATGTGGGAAAATCCCAAAGCAAGCTTCTTGTAGTGTGTTACATGCCATCTTTGTAGATTTTAATTTCTGTAGAGTTTTAAACCTTTTTTTTCACCTTTTTCTGAGAAAAAAAAAAAGGTTTTTTGGATCCTATAACTTATGACATTTCCAGTGATGTAAGTAAAAATATTAAAAAATAAGAAATATTTTCATTTCCTATTAAGAACCTATAGTAAAATATTTCTTATCTCTACCACTCAGGTTTTACCTAAAGACATATAGTTCCTTCAATCCTTATACAAAGTATATGAAGCAATCTCTTTTAATAAGTTAACATTTTGCAGAAATGCTCTGTATTTTGTAACCATAACAAACCTAATTGGAAACAATTCCACTTTACAAATCCAAGAGAAGGTATATGGAATTTATTAAGTTTGTAAAGTGAAGTTAATTTTAATTTTCATTTGCTTCTTGATTTGTCAGTTTACAGGTATTTAGTTTATTTCACTGTTATTTTGTATTTTCATAAAAATAGATGTTTTTCCATTTGCTTCCAAGTTTAAAGGCACATCTGTCAATAGTCTGTGCCACTTCTAGGAAAATATGTTTTGGGCTAAGATTCCTTATCTGTGCAACTTTAGTTGACACCAATTTCATGGATTATTAACTACTTCAGTGGCAGTAATGGGAGAGTACTCCAAGTACTCTTGTGCAGTCCCCTTACTCTGAAGGTTTTTAGATATTTTCAGATACAATTCTCAGTTAAAATTCAGTGTGTTTTAGCATTTTATTCTGTCTGTGGTTAATATTACAAATTCCTCCTCCATGATCTCGTGTAGGAATAACACAGCCTCCTAGAATCATGTTCCTTGTGAAACTGTTTTATATTAACTCCTGAATCTAAACCCCCCCACCCTGTGCACCCCCGCTCCCTCCCACTCCCCTGTCCCCCTGCCCCCTTAATCAGTTATTTAGCCAGTTATTAACCAGTTGTTAACCCATCTTGTGTACAGTGAACTACGGGATTACTAAAGTGGAAGGACAACCTCTTCACACAGAGCTGAGCAGGCCCATGGACAATTGCAACAATCTTAGGATGTCTCCAGTGAAAGGGATGCAGGAGAAGGGGGACCTGGATGAACTTGGTGATAAGTGTGACAGCAATGTCTCCAGTAGTAAGAAGAGAAGACACAGAACAACTTTCACCAGTTTGCAGCTGGAGGAACTGGAGAAAGTATTCCAGAAAACTCACTACCCTGATGTCTATGTAAGAGAACAGCTAGCTCTGAGAACAGAGCTCACTGAGGCCAGAGTCCAGGTAGGAAACAAACTTCAGCATTTCCATGACAAATTGTGTATTGTAGGAACTGGTAAATGACACTCTTGGGGATTGTACAAAAGCCTGTAAAGCTAAAGTAAGCTGCTCATTTTGCTTTATTTCTTTATGGATAAGAGCTGTTATGCTGCAGTACTAAAATAACTTGTTATTTTTTAAATAGTTTGTGTTGCTCTTCTAGAAACTTGTTTAAAGGATGAGAAAACATCATCAATAGTAAAGCTGTCTTGATCTCTTGTAGAATACCAGGCAGCAAATATGTAAATTGTTATACATAAAGATCCCATTAAGGAGACTTGTTGCATGTAGTTCAGATTGATGACGATGCAGAACTCAGACACAGAGGATTCTGTGTGTGTTACGGCATGAAAAGTACAGTCTAAAAAGTAGTCAAATTCCTTTTTTCTATCCAATGTAGTGAAAATGCACATACATAAATGTGTATATGTTTATGCCTGTGTGAAGCAATCCTTTCATCTTTGTTGTATGGAATGATGCTAGAAATCACAAAATTAGGAGGAACATTTGCTGTTTTTTAAACTTGCATAACTGATGAACAACATTATTCTAGTTTTTGGGATGAAACATACTGTTGATCACTTAGTGCATTATATGAGTATCTTCACTGCGTACAAATGTGATTCACTCAGCATGTGCTTGCACAGTAATCTCAACAATATTTATAGCTTTAGATGTGTAATGGTGAGAAAAGAAGCTAAGTATCCGGGAAATGCAGCCTTTCCCCTTTATAGAGATCTTCCATAAGGAAACGGTATGAGCCACATTTTGCAAGTTTATCCTAATTTTAGATATCTTCCCTGTTCTGGTAACAATCATCATTTCAATGTAGAGAATGGCACTCCCATTGATTCTTACAGACTGGGATTAATTTTTTTAATTTAGTGACTTGAATATGATAACAACTTCACAACTTGTAATTAAACACATACTCACATGTGCATATAAAGAAATAGATACCAGTGCACATGCATACAAACTAAAATTAAATCAGGATCACTTTCAGAAACAAAGTCAACTAATTAATTTTATAAAGAAGTGTTCTTTTCACGTCTATTCAACCAGACATCATATTCACTGTTGTCATCAGAAAATAGAGTTCAAAACTATGTGTTCAGTTACATTGATGCAATATCAGCAATGCTGACAGAATTTATTTCAGTGGCTTTTAACTCTTCAGGCTCTGTGCAATCCCTCTCCCTCTGAATTTGACTTAAAAAAAAAGCTTACCTAATATTAAAACACTGTTCTAACAAATGCATAATTCTGGAATTAAGAGAACTACTTCAAGAACAAATTAATAGTCAGAACAGGGAGAGGAGAATTGGATTACAGTGTCAACTGACTTTTTATCACTTTTTCCCCTAAGTTTTAGAGGCTTCATATGCCAAGAATATTTAAAAAAGAGAGTAAATGAAAAATATATATGTCTGTACTAGACTTTCACACATTTCTATTTCTCTCTTATTTAAAAATACTCTTCCCTTTCTTAAAAGATAAGTGATCTTTGCATTTCTCTTATGCTAAATATGAAAGGATATGGTGATCATTTCTATCCAGAGTAACAGGAGTATTCCATCACAAGATTAAGCAATTTAAAAGGCCTTACGTCACTAGAGGCAAGCATCTGGCAATTCAAGGATAACAAGCTGCAGATTTCTACATTGCTTTGTGGAGGCAAATGGTTACTTTATCTCTGCCAAGAGTCAGTTTCTAGTACAGTGGTGTAAACAGAAACATTTTGGGGGATTGTCAAAGGAAAAAAATGTGTGCTTTTTTTTCTTGTTTAGTTACTATAAATTCAAGCAAATTGTTTGATTTAGTTTAGCACAGTGATCAGCTGGAGACCTTACCCACAGTTCCCTTCACTGCCATTTCATCAACATCCAATTTAATATTTGTCCTGCACACATGCAGAGAGAGCCAACCTGAATCTAATTTATCTAAGTTGTTCTCTTTCCTGCTGCATATCAGTGCAGTAATTGGTACCCATTTTAAAGAGATTGTCAAGGTCTTTTTTCAATGAAAGAGACTCATGACTAAATTCTCTTATCTTGTCCCTGATGACTCCTGTGGACACAGGAGAATTTTTTTTTTTCCTTTTCTTTTCTTTTTGTTTAACCTCAGGCATCATAAATAACACAAATTGACCAGCAAAGTCCCTAACAATATATACTCAGGAGTTACATGCGTGAGACTTGCTTTGATTGCTGAGTACATTTTGAAAGATTACACATACTAAATCTGCAACATGTCCTTGAGAATTAAAATGAGCAAAACTATGCCCTGATTGCTTAAGCAGCATCGAAGGACAGTTGAGTTCTCCAAAGATCAATGCAAGAATGGAATTATGTAACAGTGTTACTTTAACTATCCCAGAATCTGGGATCAGAAAATATCCCTCAAAATACAGGAATTGTCTATAAAAAAAGCCTCTGTTTAAGTAGGTATATATCAAAATTGATTCATGATCAATTTAACAGGAAGACTAACCAATCACATTGTTTCCTTTTAAAAAAATAGTGGAGTGACTTCTTAAAAAAGCTGTAATGAATATGCTTATACCAGAACAATAAAGACTTGTTGGATATTACTTTTATACAGTGTTATTTTTCTTAGCACTTCCTTTATTTTATCAACATAAGTCTTAACCAGTCCAAACTAAACTGTCTGAAATAAAAAATAAATTTTGAAAACCATGAGACAATGACAGATATCAGTAAAAGAAAGAAATGTGTAAATAATAGGTTTTGATGAAACACCCGACACTCAAAATATTAGAGAACAGTCCAAAGGCTATAAAGAAATTCAAGCATAAAGAAATTAGCTTTTAGTTGACAAGAAAGCATTCAGTTCTAAATCATTTCATAGTCCAAATTATTTCATAGTCTAAATGTAAAATACAATTCTTTAGTTTTCCATTATCAGAAAGAGATATCACCTAACAACACTGTGGAAAAAAAGTCACAATGTTTTTAAAACTGTCTGTGTCATGGTGAATTTTTATTTTCTTCCTGCCTTTTAAGCCTTCCCTATAGAAACCTTTCCTGCAGTGCCAGTTTTTACTGTCCTGGTGCCAGTTTTTTCTGCCTTTTCTTTACCGCACTTAATAAAGATTATGTACACCTCTAAGAGGCAGATTATGGGTAGTCATAGCAAGTCAGCGGGCATAAGAAATTAAGAGAAAGCTTCGTTACAATTTGACTTGCTATGGACTGATCTTTCTCAAGTGAGTTGTTGTTTTTGATTTTGTTTTGGGTTTTTTGGTTTTGTGTTTTTTCCATTAATAGAAAGAAAATAGTATGTACTTTTAAAATAGACAGGAATAACTTGAGCAGGTTTGACATTGACAAGATTGAAACCGCAAGAAATCAGTTCTCAGGTGGAAAATTGCTCTTTCTTAGATAAACAGAAATTTTCAAAGCTACTGTCCAAAATCTCTTGTTTTTTTTCTAAAATTCTTTGCACAGTATGTAATTGAGTTAACATTAGGACTGCTTCCTTGTATACTATAGGTTTGGTTCCAGAATCGAAGAGCAAAATGGAGGAAAAGAGAACGCTATGGTCAGATCCAGCAAGCTAAGAGCCATTTTGCTGCCACATATGATATATCTGTTCTTCCAAGGACTGACAGCTACCCTCAGGTATGACACATACCAAGTAGTACTTTGGTTCTACATTTGGCAACTGTCTTAATAATTCTGGTCTTGTATGCTTTGCAAAGATGAGGAATAAACTATGTGATCTCTAGACAACTTCTTTCTGATATAGTAAACATGCACCATTTCTTTATGGACCTTGACAGACCATTAAATAGAACAAGTCTTCTACTAGCATGAAAGCATATTATAGCCATGTGCAATCAAAGTTGAATATATATGGCTGGGAGAGGGAGGTAGAGAGACAAGACTGCTCTTTTAGACAGCTGTAGTTTGTTTAATTTGTTTTATTCTTTTTCAGTTCCCTGTTAGCATACTGTAAGGTATACTGTGTAATAAGGCTATAATCTTCTGTCTCTGGTCTCCAGTCCTACTGCCTTGCCTCACTCTCTGCTATTGTTTTTCTGCTTGCTTGTTTTAGTACATTGAATACTTTTATTCTGAAGCCATTGTTTGTAATGTAAAAGCTTCCCACTGCTTTTACCACATAATTAATAAAAAAAAAAAGCACCATACAAAGCAAAATATCTTCCATGGATCCCTTCCACTGCTGGTGTTTTGTTGCTCTCCTACTTCACTAAGTAGCAGAATCTTTACTAGCCTTAGGAATATGCTTATATTCTATGTGGGTTTGCTTTGGTCATGCTCTGCATTCCCCCAGGCTGGGGGAAGAGTGGCTGGAAAGTGACCCAGTGGAAAAGGACGTGGGGGTGCCAGTTGACAGCCAGCTGAACATGAGCCTGCAGTGTGCCCAGATGGCCAAGGTGGCCAATAGCATACTGACTTGTATTAAAAATAGTGTAGCCACCAGGACTAGGGAAAGTGATTTCCCCCTCTAGCCGGCACTGGTGAGGTCACACCTTGAGTACTGTGTCCACTTCTGGGTCCCACACTACAAGAAAGACATTGAGGTGCTGGAGCTTGCCCAGAGAAGAGCAACAGAGCTGGTGAAGGGTCTGGAGGGTGTCATATGAGGAGCAGCTGAGTGAGTTGGGCTTTTTTGACCCAGAGAAAAGGAGGCTCAGGGGTGACCTTATTACTCTCTACCAGTACCTGGAAGGAGGTTGTAACCAGGTGGGGGTCGGCCTCTTCCCCCAGGCAAGAAGTGACAGAAGAAGAGGACATAGCCTCAAGCTGTGCCAGGGGAGGTTCAGGTCAGACATCAGGAAGAATTTTTTCCCTGAAAGGGTGCTTAAGCATTGGAGTGGTCGAGTCACCATCCCTGGAAATGTTCAAGAAATGACTGGATGTGGCACTTAGTGCTATGGTTAGTTGGCATAGTAGTGTTTGGTCAAATGTTGAACCTGGGGATCTTGGAGGTATTTTCCAACTTTAATGATTCTATGATTCTATGAACGTGATTAGCTTTGAACCAGGGGTTTTTGGCCCACGTGTCATCTACGCAGCTTAAAGTGCTTTACCCCTGAAGCACGTTACTAGGTTTGGTGCCTGGGCCGGAGCTGCTTTGCGCTCCATTAGCTCAGAACATGGACATAACCAGTTCAACCTGTTTTTATTTTATAGTGTAATAGTGCATTAACCCAAATTACATCAGCAACCACTGCACTACACACTCTGTGTTTAATTAGGTGGACACAATACTTATTTGAGACTTACCTAGGTAAAGGTGTGCAAAAAGATCTTAGGTATGCTTAGGTAGATTTACAAAGAGAGAGATGCACGGTCACTCACAGATCTCACTCAAGGTGTTCAGCTCTCTTTTGAGAGCCTTTCTGCCTTATCTGTAACATCACAACAAATCATACAAGGAATCATGTATAAGCTTTGGGATTTCTAGACTAAATTTTATGTCTGCGAGCTCATCTTGTAATTTTAGTAGGATGTCATCTGCAAATTTTCCCAATTGACAGAAGTTTCATTAGCAAGAGAAAATGGAATAATGCATGTCATTGGTAAGAACTTAAAATTATTGTTTTAAAATTAATGTTTTTCAAAAATCCCACAGTTTAAAATTATTTGATAATATGTGTGTAAGCCATAAAATTCTAAACCCAATAAAATATCTATTCTATACTTCCAGATTGTTAAAAAGATAAGTGAGTTCACTGCATTTCTATTTACAGTTTTGTTAAAAATTATCTCCTAGACTGATGACATAACAGAGTTTCAACCTGGCAAAGCTTTCTATTATTAATTTATAAATTCTTAAAAATAGGAATTGAAATGCAAATGTTGGTCCCATAATCTTAAATCAAGCATCTCTAAAATGTATACACATATAAAATGTATTCATAAACACAAATATGTTGTGTTCACCTACAAACACAGACTAACACTCTGCAGGTAAACAGAGGCACAAACATGTACCTGAGTCTAGTCACCTGCTTAAGAAATTTGTGTTGTACTGTAGTGTACTTCAAGAACAGGAACAAGGAGCTAAATGAAGGTCTGAGTCCTCTTTACATTGGCTATTTCAGCTGAGTGCTTGCATGCATAGTTTGGCTACATGACAAAAACATGCTACCTTACTCTTCAGTGAAGAAGGTGGATACTTTGCTGTATGCTGGAATATGAATTAGTATCCAGGTAATTATCACAGAGCATTCAATAAAAATTCATGTTCTTGCTAACCTGGTGGTAATTCTTTATAGTTGTCGCATTCTTAAATCCTTACCTTCAGAAAAACTGCGTCTGTGTAATATACATAGTATTTCCAGTGAGAATGCTTGAGAAAATAAAAATCTCTTTTAAAAACACAATTACCATTAGCAGCACTAAATTCAAATGTTTTGAACTAGATATCTAATTTTGAACGACTTACTTACGGAAAATAAATATACAGTACATGACTTGCTATAAATTCATCAATCTGTCCCACAGTTCAGGCAGAAAGAGGTATTTAAAATTATCTGCATGTTTGATTTTAGTGTCATAGATTGATTTCCCAGACAATTCTATTATTTCATTGTAGTTAATGCAAGAAAAAAAATCAAATATCTTTTTTTTTCTTTACTGTTATTCCCCCCACCACCCGAGTACAAGCACTCCTATTGTGACAGTGAAATAAACAAATATCAGACAAGCTTTACCATACTTTTGAATAAATAGTTTTAATTCAGGACTGTGGAACACAGATCACTAGAGCTTATTTATGAAGCCTTTATTAAACCAGGGAGAAACAGATTCCCTGTGGCTGGAAAAAAGTATAGGATGAATATTGAAAAAGGATGAAACCATGATGAGATGTTTACAGCTGTGTGGCAGAAGGAATGGGAACAAATGTGAATTTCTGGTGTGCATTATAAAGATTTGCAGCCTGAAGATTTTCTTCTCTGAGTCGCACCGTGGATATGTTGACAAAACACATCCCACTTGCATTCCAGCAGAAGCATCAGTCTCTTGCAGTCAACAGAGGGTGTCATGGAGACTTCTGCTTAGTCTTTTCACCAATTATCTTCATCAAATACAAATTAAGAACATGATGCTCTTATGCATTTTGTGACTATATAAACCTGAATAGTTTGTCCTGTGGGAAAATGATTCTTTCAACTTATTTCAGATAGAAGTTTGGCTCTGAAACAGAGGAAGGTTGAAGTTGGAAGGGACGTCTGGAGGTGGTTTGGTCCAACACCCATTTCTATAATCCAGTCTAATTTTGCTATTAAATTGCACATCTTTATCTTCAAAATAATAATAATTTGGGTGGGTTTTTTTTTTGAGATCATATTTGTTTGCATTGCTCTTTCAGTCTAACCTTCATTATTTTTACAGTATATTGACTTTAGTTGTTGCTTATTGTGTAAAATATTTGTTCATCTCTCTGCCAAGAATTTCAGTATCTCCTGAACTGCTCAAATTCTGCATGCATACATCTTCCATTAATTATAATGGATTACAAAGGAGGGTAGTTAGTGCAATATTGTAGCACAATCATCAGTTATTCACATGTTTTTTTCAAGGTTTTAATAACATTATGCTGAAAACCAGATTTTTCTAGGAAAATGTTATACACAGTGCTTTTCATTCATTTTAGTAAAAGGTTTCAGTTTCACTAGTTTCAATACTTGAACTTCAAGCTTCTCTTGCAGATGCAGCACACTGTGGTCTGTCATCTTAAGTGCACTCAGAAAATAATTTACTGATTAAAACAAATATCCCAGACAGTCTGAGCCTTATTAATTAGCAATATTCTACCGACAGTATGAAAGTTAAGAGGGAACATCTTACCATCAGTGGGGAATGAAGATTCACTTTATGAGGAAGTGAAATCTTACTTCAACTCACCTCAGTAAATGTTAGTAAACAAGCAATACTTAATTCAATCACCTAAATACAGTGTCTAGTGTTATTAAAGATGTCTCAGAATATACAAAACATTGTTGGAGTGCTGATGAGCAGGATTTGCAAGAAGGATGCACCCTTCACAGTAGGCAGCTGTGGTCAGATAAATATTAGACATTTGTATTTAGGAAACTTAACAGAAGGGACTTTTAGGCTAGATTTTTTTTTTTTTATATAGTTGGCAAAAATCTGAACAATTATTTTTTTCTTTCTAAAGTATAAGGTATAAAAAAGACAAGATGATCTTTAAAAATGTTTTTTTAGTTCTGATGTCTTGTTCAACTGCAGTCATCTGTAGTTGTCTTATATGGATCTATATATGATGTATTGGGAGAGGAACAATAAAAAGCTTCTTTAGCCTTATAATTCTCTTACCTTATTGGTCTTTATTTCACTACTTTTGCCATCCTGTTAGTGGGAAGGCTACTGTTACAAAGGTACTTGATCTCCTCAGATTTGATGCTTAAGCATGAGAAGTAGCAAGGCACCAAAAAACCTGAGACAAAATTTCATTTTACCCCCTCCTTATTCACACTGAAGAGTGAAATTTGATCAAAAACCTACACTATTATAACACAGATTTCCAATTTTCCCCGTATAAGTTAAATTTATAAAGATGTTATCTTTATAATCAAGTGCACCAGTATGTAAATAAGCATTAAATTGTATAACTGAAAAGCAGAAGTAAGGGGCAACATTTTTCCCCCACCTAGGCTCTTTCCTTACTTTGCATTTTTTCTCCTTCTTGCTTATTCTTTGAATCGTGTTCATTTCTTCTAAGTTCTTTTAAAAGAATTCATTTTGGCACACCATTCTACTTTCCTTCTCAGTATCACATGTTAAATGTTTGGGTTTTTTTATTTCCTTGAAAATGCAGGCAAGAGTTAGATAGAATTTAAATTTTTGTTTTGGCTGGAAAAACCAAGTCTAGAGCAGGTGGGAGTCCTAAGGAGACGAAAGTAATTTAAAAGTATGGGAACTGGGATGATATAGAAGATGTAGAAAGAAAGGAGAATGTTGAAATCCAGAAATTCAGCATTCTGAAGAGGCTGAAGTTTGCCTTCCATCCACCAGACTGATAAATCAAATTATATGTTGAACTGCATGGCATTGCATGATTTTTTGGCACTCAAAGAGTGTAGAAGTGATTTCAGTATACATGTGTTAAGTACTAAATCCTTGGATCATCATTGCAGTTCGCCCTAGCTTTAGTGCCTATGGGTAATCCTCATTAGCAATGATCAGTTACATGCTCCAATTAAATGCTCATATGGAATATATTAGACATCACATGTTATAGGACTTAAAATTTCTTTTAACTATAGCAGACATATAAATGACAGTTAATCACAATAGCTCAACAAGGTCATAGCTATGGGTACACCGATGAGGTAGGAGTAGATGTGGGAGACATATCTGAACAAGCTTCAAAGAAGTTTTGTCACACACTTGTGCTGTCTAGCTGTGACAGCCTGAAGCTCAGGCTGAGCCACCACCTGGATGGTATGTGGCTTGCTGCATGTGTGCTGGCTTGCCTTGCTGTGGCTGATCTTTCAGCAAGAGCAACACTTCTAATCTTTTTGGGTGGTGTCTGCTCCACACACAAAGTAGCTTGTGCACTGCACTCTTATTTTTTCTTGGTTGTAAACCACCACTGTATGTGGTCCTCCTCATAGTGTCAACATTCAGCTTTTTGTTCTATGGGTTTTCTTGTGAAACATGTATTTCTTTAAATGTGTGAGTGGCTTTACTTGGGCTTAATTATAGGATATATTCATTTTTTTCTGAGATAGTTTTTTTTAATAGTATTTTTCAAACTATAAAGTTTTGTCTTTATCATAAATGTGAAATAAAATTAATTCTTATGATAACTGGCCCTGAGATTGCAGTAGGGAGAATTTACAGCAGTTTACAAAGCATTCCATACAAGAATGAAAGCTTGATGACTTTTCAAATCCTACATTATTTTTCAGTTTAACAAGCTTGTTTAAACATGGAATCAAATGACAAGATTTTTTGTTTGTTCACCAAATGTAAGTGTATGGACTGAATGGGTCTACCACATATTTTAGAGCTGTATTATTAAGTCTCTCACTACCATGGACCAAGTAGCATTTTATGCACTGAGAACAGTGTGCTGCAGCTCTCTCTTATGTACCTGAACCCAACACAGTACAGCTGACCTTCACGAGTTCAGTAGGTCCAAGAGCTCCTACAAAATTAAACCAAGAAATAGTCTGTCTAGATATAAATAATAAAAAAATACAATGAGAGTGGTAAAGCTTTGGAACAAGTTGCCCATAGAAATTAATGAAAAACTGTAGCTGGAGCTACTCAAAACATGACTGGATAGGGCTTGGGTAACCTTATCTAAATTCAAGGTTAGCTGTGAGCAAAGGTTTGGAATAATAATCCCAGAGGTTCTTTTCAGTTTAAATTCTTCTGAGAATATATAAACTTGGGAAGTACAAGCAAATCTCTACCTATATTTTGGATGTTCTTAAGAGGACGCAAGAAAAAAAAAAAGCAGATTAATTGTGCTGATGGAACAACTAATAGCTGAATAAATTATGAACTAGCAGTTTTGAGCTATTGACAGCTATTACATTTAATTTAATTGGTATTGTTTCTTCATACAGAAGAGGACTGACAAAAATTTAGCAAATCAGTCTGATATTCAAGTTTTATGTAATTACATAAATTCTTAATGTTAAGTTAGTACTGCTCTTGTTTTCCTTGCAGTGTCCGGGAACACCCTGAAAACAGAGAAAATGTGTAGTTTCTAATTACTTATTAGAGAAATTATAGTAACAGAATTATAGTAATATAATTAACATACATAACATTTATTATGCAATATAATAATAACAATGATAATTTATTAATACTTAGAGACCTTAAAAGAGATAAGAATTTTGTTTCCCATGTGAAGAGTAAAATATGTGTCCACTCAACTAGAAGTAGTGTGCTCACATGTGTGTATGCTGGAAACAGACTCCAGTCTGGATAGGTAGGTGACTCAAATAAGGAGTGAAGAGATTTGTTGATGGGAGAACCTGACAGTAAAACTCAGAAAATTTTGAGACTTGAGTTTATGTGATTTCTCCAGGTGCTGTATAAAAAGGCTGAAGCTCAAGGAGCTTGAAAGTTTAACAGAAAAAAGCAATGACACTAAGTGGGATGACCAATTACCTCAGCTTATTTTCCTCCGAAGTGTCAAGCAGAAGGTCATGTGTTTAGGAAATGATATCATAGCTGTGTTAACAACCATAACTCTCCCTTATGTTCTTGTCAGAGCTATGAAATCCTATTTCTTTTTCTATCAGGAAGGGGGTGTGTGCACGTGTATGTGTGTATAAAACATACAGTAGGTAAATATATCGAAGGGCTCTGGTAATTTCATGGTAACCACAAGAGCAAAGCTCAAGTTGTTTGTGATGTTAAAAGAAACCAGAGATGTGCTGTATGTATAGCCTCATTCACAGTCTCTGAATTGCCTTTTATATAGTTCATGGATCACACAAGATTTTAAGAGGAAAAATATTTTCTTTAAATTTATGTACATAATGTCCCTTTTCCTTCTAACATACCAGAAGAAGGTTTCATAATTTTAACTTATTGTGAAACACTACTGTATTTATTTTTAATACAGGAATACCTTCTGCACCTAAATTTCACTACAAGATATTTATGTTGTAATTCCTTGTTAAGAAATGAAAATCTAATATAAAAAGTGAAGTCACTCTACCAACTAAAATGAATAGAAAATTTATATGACTGAAACATTCTTTTGGAAAATATAATTGCCTCATGTAAAACTTTTCTAGCATCCTATGGTATTCCTGAAGTTAAGTTTACTAACTTGGATTCCTACCTCTAAGGAAGAAACCTAGGACAACCCTTTGAAAGTTTTAGGAATTAATAGTTTGTTCACATATTTCCTTAACAAGACATTGGAATATTTTAGGATTTGCAGTTGAATTCTGTTCTCGTTTACACCTGTGTAATCTCACTGAAGCTAGATTGAAAGAGATTTGTCTAGGAAAAAATATCAAGAAAATTAATGGTACTAAATTTAGTTTACTGTAAACCAAACTGCTAAATATGGAAGTAAAGGGTGTTTTTGCGATTCCTCCAGACCACATAGGTTATTGAGCACTTTCAAACTGAGCCTCTAAACCTTTTGAAATCTTCCCATCATGACTGTATTAAAGGTAAATTTGTGCATGTTCCTATTTAAACAGATTTTTTGGGAAAATTTTTCCCATAATTATATCTGTGCAGTCTGGATGACTGCAGCATTCAGCACAACATTTCTTAGAAAGAAATTTCAGATAAATGAGACTTTGTCACAGATGAGTTAACTTTGGAGATTATAAACTCCTTCAAAAATAGCTCCTGTATTAGACACTGCATAGATTAACTAGTTCCTCCCTGGGTAAATTTGTCTGATTATAAGTCAAAACTGTCTCAGGTAATTTAATTAAGGAGTAATAAGGCAGCTGATGATCATGCCAAGATACAGAGGGTTTTCCATGGGCTCATGTTTCAGTCTTTTGAAAACTGATTAAGGGTAGAGGGAACTGGAAAGTTCTGAAAGTCTCATTAGATTCTCTTTCCTCATGTAGATTTTAGGAGGCTGACAAGAAAGAGGAAAAATCCTCTATATCCTTCCCCAGACACTTTTCTCACTCCTTTACTTCTCAGTAGACCAGCTAAAATATACATGAGCAGATGCCTGAGATATACCTAACTAGCTATGTGTATGTGTGAGTGAAAAAGCAAGCTCCATTCACAAGTGTGTGTGGAATTGTGTATGACTGCACAAATGAATGTCTGTGTAAACAAGGAGTTGAGCAGACCAGGAGTTTGGTGAGATGTGTTGCTACCATGGCTTTTCCTGAGGCTTCTGCAAGAAACAAAAACGGTGCATTTACTGGTTCTTTTTTTGCTGTTGGAATTTCTAAGGAGCCCAAATTAGTTTGTCAGCTCCTGGTGACCTCGCTAATATAACTATTCAAAACTAACTTTTAAAATAAGACTGTTTCATCCTTGCTATCTACAATAGATCTCAGCTAGATGAGTTCAGCGAACCATAATTTATTACTTTAGTTTGTTGGTGGTTTGGTGAGTATGTGCTGTTGCAAAGTGATAGGACAACGGGAAAAAAATCCAACTCATCAGCATTAGAAACATGTTTTCGTTCTCTGTGTGTGTGTATGTGTGTGTCTGTCATAATTCATTACTTCCCCTGACCTCTACTTTGGCAGAAAAAAATCAGTCAGCTAGAGAGATAACCTCCATATCTTAAAGTCAAAATTCCTTTGTCTATGAATTTGGAACATGAATGTAAAATTAAGTCTGAAGTGGGAATTCACTTTACAGTGCTAGCCGAAGATTAACTGCAATTACTTCAACACATAGCAGAGAACAACGACATGTGGGCTCAATCACAGTGCATCGGAGCAATGATACACTGAACAGACAACAGATTTTTGGGATGAAGACAAATTTAGCAAAGTAAAACAAATAAAAGGATATAGTTACTGGCTGACAAGTTCTGTGCTGTGAATGAGGGCTAAAAATGTCTTGCATGATACTATTTGTACATTAAAAAAAATCAGCGTTCAGGAAAGAGATATAAGTTAAAGTGGAGAAGACATACAAAGCTGTATATTGTATAATGGTGTGCACAAGTGAGAAATGACTGAGGGAGTTTGACTTTGTGAGAAATTATATCATATCCATGTAATATTCATAAAGAGATAGAGAGTAGAGAGTGTTAAAGAACAGAAGGCCAGCTGCTGAGTATGAAGTTTTCTTAAATCAAAGTGAATAAGGCAGGAATAAAAAATTGCACAGTCTGAGATAATGACAAGAACTGACTTATACTAGGTCTTTAAAATCTTCCTATCTCTTTATCTAGTAACAAATAAGTGAAAAACACCTACCCATAAATAGCATCTGTACATAGACGATTGAAGGCCTGAGACTCAGAATGAAGCTTTAAGTGACTGCCAAGTATAGAAAGGATTATACATCAAAGTTTGACTACATGGTTAATCCGAGCATTGCTGGTAACCGCAAAGTTTGTGTCCTAGTCTGTCATGCAACATTTTCCAGGGATGCACAGTGAAGCCTGTTAAGGCTGAGAGCTGAAACGGAAATGCCCTCAAAGTATCATTTCACCTAAAAATCTAATGAAAAGAAATCTTATCTCAAAACTTTTGAATAACTCCTGAATGTAGAAAAGAAGCAAAACTCTTGAATGTATTATCAGTCATTCCTGTGTTTTATGGTTTAATTTGTTTTAAAGTAATTATGCAAGGCTTCTCAATATTAAATTTTGCAAATACTTGTTGGGCTTTGTCACTTGAGAAATCCAAAATGGTTTGTTTTGTTCACCCTTTTCTACTCTTTCCTACCATTACAGTAAGAATTCTAATGAGGAGAAGTTTTTATGGTGAAAACAGCTATGATCTTTTACACTCTTTTGACACCTTTTCTCTGAAGTCAATTGTGTGCTTCCGCTAAGTTTATTGACTGGATGGGCTGATGGTATCCTGAGGTTCAACGGTAAACATCACGTATGGAGCCATGGAGCAAATGGATGACAGAGCAAGGAATATGACTCATCAGCCCTTGCTCTTAAGTGAAGAATCTAGTATTTTGACTCATGTGATCACTTCGTGCTATTTTCTAACATGATTGCAGAGAATTGGTTAAGTACTTGTTTCTTGTTTTAGAAGAGAACTAATAATGAATATGTGAAGTAGAGGAAATCAAACACTACAGAAAACAAAAGATGAACTACTTAAATTTAATTGTATTAATTTTATATGTTCCAGATTCAGAACAATCTGTGGGCAGGGAATGCGGCTAGCGGTTCTGTGGTTACTTCCTGCATGCTGCCACGAGATACGTCCTCCTGTATGACACCTTATTCCCATTCACCCCGGACAGATTCTGGCTACACAGGCTTTTCAAACCACCAGAATCAGTTCAGCCACGTGCCCCTCAATAATTTTTTCACTGACTCATTACTTTCTGGGGCAACCAATGGACATGCTTTTGAAACCAAGCCAGAGTTTGAAAGGAGGTCCTCCAGCATTGCAGTTCTACGGATGAAAGCCAAAGAGCATGCAGCCAATATTTCCTGGGCCATGTAATATAGCAGTACCCTTTCTCAATTTCTTTTTTTAATAGCAAACTAGAACCATTTTTATTTCCCATATTTAAAGGGAAAAAAAATAAGCTGCTGTGTGTGGAATGCTAGAAATCACAATATACACAATGTCTGCTTAAACAAATGCAATATAATATTTAACAATAAAACAAGAATAAACCAAATAGATTTACCATACATCAAGCTCAACAAGCCCTCTTTGTTTTGGTTTTTATATGTAGGTATGTTTTGTTGTACCAGTTGATGAAATATGATTATAGAACCTGCAAAAAAGAATAAAACTACTAAGCAAATATGTCTACTCCATGGTTTTTAGCAGTCCTGTATACAAAATTCATGCTTTACAAATGAATACTTCATAAGGGAACAACTCTGTAAAGGATAATAAATTTATTATACTCAAACCATGATGTAAATCTCTAAGCACATCATGCAAAGAAGGAAATATATGACCATTCATGTTGTAGGTGGAATTTGTAGACTGAGTTTTCTTAGCACTGCACTGCTGCTCTGAGTCAGCTCTGCTGTTTTGTTAAATGCATGTTGAGCTTGTTGAACTTATATCAATGAACAACTAATGTAATAAGAATAGAAAGTAATCCTTTATCTTATGGACCTGAGTGTATTCCTATTAAAGATAATGAGATTTCTTTTTTTTTTTTGTGTCAAATATACCAGTAAAAGCAGGATCACAGAGGTTAGTAGAGTTTTGAAAGACATACGTAGATTATCTAAGTCAACTTGTGTTTAAATTAAATTTTTAAGGTTACAGATAGGGTCATGAAACTTTGGTTACTAAAAGAGAGCATGAAATAGTATTGCTACACTTTCAACAGAATCCATATTTTGGGAAAAAACCCACAACAGTGAAGTCTTACTTCCGGTACAATCCGTCTTACTGGGTTTTGCTAATGATAGTCGAACTGAAATGAAAGAACTCTAACAAGGCTTGCCAGTCTCAGTTTGTAATGGTTCTTAAGACATTATAAAAGTACATTTCATTTAGTTTTAGTAACCATTTGTGGATACTTTGTTTATATGTTTTCCAGAGTATAAAACTGATTTGTTCCCTTTAAAGTATACAGGAAAAATTTTTTCTACTGCAGTGGAAGAAGGATTTGGCTCTCAGGTCCCAGGCTATCACAAAGGAATTAAAATGTCAGCAGACTTTCTGACATTTCTGGTGGAAAAAAAATAGAGGAGAAGAAAAATACTTTACATCTGGAGAATTGCTATCTGCTTTGATTTACTTCTCCTCCCTTTCCCCTTGTCACATTCCAAGCTCTTTCAGATGAGTGAAATGTCAGCCTCTTTGAAAGCAACAGTCAGCCTCTCAGGTTCATAAAGGCAAGCAAATTAATTGAAATAAAGAAGGACTTGCATGGCTGTGATTAGAACAGGATACAACTCTCTAGGCACCCCCTGTTCCTTCTTGCTTTTCTCTCTGACCATTAGTTAGGAAAAGAGGGTGGATGGAGGAAGAAGGGAAGATCCAGGAAGCACATTTCCTCACAGAAACTGCAGAACTACCAGTACTCACAAACAGAAAGGAACCCCCAAATATTCTCTGCTGCCACTTAGGGGGGCTAAACTTGAAACAAAAATTGGAGATGGATCCATTCAGCAGCCTATCAGAGGAATAAACAAACTTAACTTTGAAACCACGAGTTGAATTATTTTTTTTTACAGCAGATTCTTACACAGTTGAAAGGAAGGTTGTCCTATTTGCCACTAATAATAAACTCAAAGTTTAACATATACATATACTCCAATTTGGGGCTTCTTGATTTGTTTCTCCTTTTAAAAATTAGCTTCAATTTGGGCCAGAGGAACTGAAAAAGAGTTTTCTGGCTAGAATTTATCTTTTCCCTTTTTTATGATCTGTTTAGACAGCAGTAAAATGAGCCTTATAACTTAAAGCAGAAAAAAGAATTTTATTGGTAAAGGTAGAGACACTAGTTTTAGATACATAATTGTGTCACATGCAGAAGGATGAAAGTGGTGAAAACACAGGGGATTTTTTATCAGGTCTAACTCTTTCCAGTTGAAAAAATATTTTTTTTTTTAATGTTTTATTTTATCCAGTTTCTGCATAATCATTTTTTAAGGTATAGTATTTAAACATGCCAAAGTGATTTCCAGATAATTTTTAAGAGCACCATTAGGGGATAGAGAAGCAAAAGTTTAGCTGGAAAACTCCAAACCATTTTTATTGTTGCCTCTTTCAATATACTTATTTATTTTCATAGCAGAATTTGCTTTTGTTGTCTTCTGACTGCTCCCCTAAAATAATTTTTACGAGGTTTGTGTCAGGAGTAAAATCTAGCAATTCCTAGGCATTTATTGCATTGACAGATTACTTGGGGAGAATAAATATCCATTTTCAAAATATTACAACATTTTTAGATGCTTGAAGCCTCCAAAATCAAAGGGGAAAATAAAAGACCATGTCATTTTCCTGCTGATTTTAATTAAGTGAAAGTGAAGCAATTCTAATAATTCTTCATCCTCAAATCCAGCAATGGAAATTATTTGTTACATGTTGCTAGCATAATTTTATGCATTAAATAAATGGGTATTCAACCCCTCATTAAACCTGAGGTGTGATAAGTTGCAGGCCTGCATTAAGCTTGTTATGCTCTTGCATCAGCCTTGTCTCAAAGAATGAATGATAGCCTGTTGGTTGCAGCGTTTCATTTACCTAATGAAAAAGTATCTTCATGTTAGATGTCAAGTACTACAACAGGGTCACATTCTGCCACTTTTATTTAGTAGTGCTTTACTCCATGAGTAGATGCATTGATGGGAGTTAGGCTACTCACATAGGCCAAATTGTGAATCACTTGTAAATGTTTATTCACAATGCCCCCATTCATGCGAAAAAAAAAGCCGCTCGACATAACTTGAGTAATCAGTTCATAATCAGGCCCAACTTAAGGTACTATTCAGCTCTGGTAAGGATGGCAGAATCTGGGCCACATTGGCTTAAGTCCAGACTCAAATTTTTTAACCAAGATGAGTAGCTCCTTATTCCACAAATACTGTACATACACCCAACAGGTCTATTTGTAATGTTCTTTTTTCATAAGAAAATTCTAGAAAAGAGACATTTCAGTTTATGTGAATAATCTGAGCAAGTTTCTATTCAAGGTAAATGACTTTATTTTCTACTGGATTATCCTCCCAAATTTGATAGGATTTATGTTCTTGTGCTTTGATTTTATCTACTTAAGGATTTCTTAACATGACCAACTAATATTTTTACTGCTTCTTGAACATGTGGAAAATGCACTAAAAACAAATGGAGGTGATTTACATAGCCGTCCTGCCAAGTACTTTAACTAACGTTTGAGATATGTGATCATCATGCTATGTTGAGAAGCAAATTTATAGAACTTTTCGACAGAGTCCCTATCCTGTTAAAAGAGAAAGTGAAATATTGTTGTAATTATTGCTGTGAAGAATTATCATGACCTAGCACTGTGACACTTTTACTCCTATGATTGATTCATCAACAATTTGAAAATCTTAAGCCTGTATTTGAACAAATTTTTGAACAAATATAAATTTATCTATGAAATGTAAGTTTATTTATATTATGATTTTTTACAGACTCACATAAGTGATGGACAACACTGCATTTAAGAGCTAAAGACCCCGTCTCCTTATGATAAAGATGGCCAGAAAAGTTTGACAAAACTGATTTCTACCTACAGTTTAATCAGCAGTGTTACATACCACAGGAACATATCAATGAAAGCATCTTTTGTTGCTGAAAATAAGCTAAAATGAACTATATTTCTCATTTCACTTCTTTACTGTCATAACATTTTACACTGTGAAGTGTTGAAAAAATCCAGTTCAATATGTTAAAGGCACTTTATTTTGGCTGTGAATTTTAGGATAAGGTCCCGAAGTATACAATTTAACAAACATAACCAATATTGTGAGTTTAATAGTGAGATAGTTTAGCATGATAGAAGTAAATTATTTTGTTTGCAAAGAATGAAATATTACAGTTTTTTTCAAAATGAAAAAAATTAATATTTTTTTTTAATGAATTTTTAAGCATCAGAGCTATTTAGAAATCAGAGTTAAATCAGGCTGATTGGAGTTAGAACCCGTTAAAAACATTATACCTCTTAGTTTCAAAATGTTTCCAGGGGAAGTTCTTTCTGTCACAAGGCACTGATTTTTTTCCCTGTTGTGGTTTAATCCCAGCCAACCACCAAGTCCCATGTAGTTGCTCAGTTACTCCCCCACCACTAGGTTTGGAGTAAGAATTGGAAGGGTAAAAGCCAGAAAACTCATGGGTTGAGATAAAGACAGTTTAATAGAGAAAGTAAAAGCCACGCACACACGCAGAGCAAAACAAGAATTAATTCACTGCTTCCCATGGCAGGCAGGTGTTCAGTCACCCCCAGGAGAGCGGCGCCCCATCACGCGTAGTGGTTAGTTGGCAAGACAAAGGCCAGCACTTCAGACATCCTCTCTTCTTCCTTCTTTCCCCTGCTCTATATACTGAGTATGATGTCATATGGTCTAGAACATCCCTATGATCATTTTGGGTCACCTGTTCCAGCTGTGTCTCTTACACACGTCCAATGCACCCCAAACTTCCTTGCCATCATGGCAGTTCGAAAAGCAGAAAAGGTTTGGCTTTGTGTTAGTACTGCTCAGTAATAAGAAAAACATTTCTATTATCAACTCTATGTTCAGCACAAATCCAAAACCTAGCCCCCTGTACTAGCCACTGTGAAGACAATTAACTCTACTCCAGCCAAAATCAGCATATTCCTCCAGCACTTTCATACCCAAATAACAAGTGGCCCATTCATTTCCAGAATACACTTTTCTTATTCTTCTGCAGTGATCTTTTTAGATTTGGCTGTTGTCATCAGAATCATGAAGGAGTGTGCCATAAATATGGGAATATGATGACTGGGGACAGCAGAATAATTTTCTAGGAGGATAGTTAGGGTACAGTGCTGGAATAAGGGAGAATCCTAAACCTAATGCAACCATCCCTTCCCTTTGTTGCCTAAATTCCCCCTGCCTAATTATTTAATATTAAAAATAATTTAAATAGGCTTGATCCTCCCTGCTTTAAACTCCTGTGTGAATATTCCTATATGTTTACCAACCAGATCTTGTTTTAGTCTCATCGTCATTACAGTGGGGCAAAGCCTTCTACTAAAATCCAGTAGTTGCAAAATTTTTGATATCATGATTGCTCTGTGAAAGAGCAATTTATTGATATAGAGGGGGATGAATAAGTTGCTTAGAGTCTTTTTTTTTTTTTGGTTGAAAACTAAAACTTTAGTTTGCTTGGTTTTGGTTAAATCCAGTCTGATTATAATTAAAAAAATTGATTGTAGGTGGGATAAAATCCTAGTTAACTCTTTCATAATATTTTTGCCCATCTAAGAAGAAAAGGGTACAGTTAACATGAAAGATATGTTAAATAGCATCCTCAAAAACAGAAGTGTCTGAATCTTTGTAAGGCTCTATTTACTCAGGTGTATCTATTCAAATAAATTTTTTAATCATAAAAATGGAAAACAGTTGAGAACTTTAACAGAAAATTACAATACAGAACATGCTAATTGCATTTTTCTTTCAAAACAATATTAGGGGAACAACTGAGCTTCTAATGTACTAAGAATGATTTTTCTCATTACTTGTTATAAACATTTTAATGTATAATGAAATGCATATTTATATATGGAAAAATCTGTCAGTTGTCGTTTGAACACATAGGGTAAATAAAAGACTAAATGATTTTGGAGCCCTTTTAGAAAAAGGTCTGGAACAGAGATCAGAGTTACTGAATATTATTTAGCAAATGCTTAAGTAGTATATACAATGAGAAAAGAGGAAAATACACTCATTGGCTCAGAGTTTATTGAATATTTGGAGCCAGAATACTCAGTGTTGGCAAGAAGGAATGAAGTTTTCTTAACTCTACTCAAAAATCTCCTTATGATCAAATCCTAATTGAAGTTAATGGGAATCTTGCCAGAGACCTCACTTGGGAGTAGAATATGATCGCTAATAAACATATAATAGATTTACTATCCTAAATCAAATTGTCCTGGAACAACATTACTTAGTTAATATGAATGTTTTGTTCTAAGATAGTCCATTTACCTATTTTTAAAACACTGAAATTTATTAAATCAACAATTTACATCTATTTTACTAGAACAGTTTCCATATTTGTGCCTGATTTTTTAAAACATTTTTATTTTTAGGAAGACCTATTCTAAGGAGGAGTGTTAGTATTGGTGTGAAAACAGTTCTATGCATATGCTAAATTTCTAGTCAAGAGCAGAGCATTAACCCTTGTATAAACTAATTGGACCAATTCTCTTATGGAATTTAGGCAAATAATGTAACTAAGATAAACAGTGTCACTTACATGTCCACATTTATCTACACTTTCTATTTATACTGCTAAATGCTTAAAACAACATTGGCCCATAAATTTGCCTTTTTGTTCTCATTCTTTTGGCAGTGTTTCCTACATGCTGCACTTTTAAGAGTGCAGTTTGGTCTCCTCTCAAATAAATAAGAGCTGTGGAAGGAAAAAACTGCAGCTACAAAGTAGTTCTAACCCATTAAATGCAGATGGCTCACAGGGGGTTTAATCATAAGAGAGAGAACACACATCATGCTGAAATATAGAGCTGTTTTCTATCACTTGTTACCATTTGAACGTCTGTCCCAGGAAAGTGAATTCAATATATCTTCCTGGCCATCAGTTGCCCTCTGAATACTCCTTCTCTCTCTGATGTAGCTAGATTTCCCTTTAGAACATACAGAGATGAATGAGCTCTTACCACACGTAGAAGTGAAAGAAAACATTTCTTTCTGCACCAGAACAGATGAGATTCATCATTAAGAGAATGGATTTGACCTTGTCAAGTGGACCAAAGCAATTTATAAACAAACTCCTACAGGGGAGGCTACTTTTGGCTGAGTACTATATTAGCAGTGTTTTACTTATGCCTGCTGCTACCTTACAATAACTTCACAAACAGGCTGACTTCCTGAAATATAGAGTGCTGAGAGATATCACAGATGTACCTAGAAACACTGGGATAGCAGAGGTTACTTCCCTCCCTAGCGGCTATCTGGAAATCTGTACACCCATCTTGCTTTCTCATTCTTGCAAAAGTTGCTGATCACTACCCAAATTAAATCTCCATTTCAAGTTTAGCATATCTATCAAATATGTATCATCTGTATTTATACTTCAATTTGCCATTATTGTAGTTTTTTGTGTAATCACTACCCATATGGATGATAGTGTCCAATATGAAATCAAATGGCATCTAACTATCAGAACACTAGCAGAGTAACAAAAGCAATTCAGCATGTGCCTATTTTATTTCCAGTGTTGGAAAAAGAACATAAACAGTCAATAGTTTATTACAAAGTTGTCTAGATCAGCTGATACTCCTACTTCTACCAATAACTTTTCTTCCTTTAATAGGATACTTAAACTGCAGGTAGGAATTTTAACTCTCCTTCTTCCATGTCTGTGCATATACCTTCTAAGTGAGAGCAGTGTTTTAGTGGTAGCAAAAGCACAATGGCTTACATCTTTTTTTTCTGTCCAGTGATCATAAGAAAGGCAGAAAAATGAGGATATTCAATGGCACAAAGATAACCTTGATATGCGGGAAGAGAAGATCATGTACCAGCCCAAGGGAATGGTTGTATGGTAAAGTGGAGAAAAGACTCACTAGATGAGTAAGCTAAGTTTTTACTGTGGACATACAGAATCACAGAATCACAGATCTACTGAGTTGGAAGGGACCCAAAAGGATCATTGAGTTCAAATCAGCCCTGCACAGGACCTTTTGCAATGGTCACACCACGGGCCTGAGACACTTCTTGAACTCTGTGAGGCTTGGTGTTGTGATCACTTCCCTGGGGAGCCTGTTCCAGTACCCAACCACCCTCTGAGTGAAGAACCTTTTACTAATATACAATCTAAACCTTTCCTGACACAACTTCAGGCCATTCCCTTGGTCCTGTCACTGGTTACCTCAGAGTAGGGTTCAGTGCTTACCCCTCCTCTTACCCTCATGAGGAAGTTGTAGACTGCAATGAGGTCTCTCCTCAGTCTCCTCTTCTCCAGGCTGAACAGACCAAGTGACCTCAGCTGCTCCTCATGTGGCTTCCCCTCAAGGCCCTTCACCATCTCTGTTGCCCTCCTTTGGACACTCTCTAATGGATTAATATCTTTCTTATATTGTAGAGACCAGAACCTCCCCATCTGTATCAATTTTAGTCATACCAGCAGAGCTGATAGTATTATAATCTCCTTTATGCCTCCAAAAAGAGAATCATGAAACATTTGCAGAAGGGAATTGATCAAAATATTCAGCTTTCTTAGTTTCACTTTTCCTATGGTATCTATCCAAACAAAAGAGATGCAATTACTACTTCCCCAAAGTCTATAGTAATAAGCCTGTGTAAGTGATAATGTTTTATTGCATTTTTTGTTGATACTGTTTTAGAAATCATAGTTAGTGTTGATGACTGTGAGAAGGAACTTTTTCTTCTCATACTCAGAAATTTAACAGTCTATATGTGGAGTCCTTCATGCCATTGAATTTCCCAAAGCTTTCAGAAAGCATGGAGCCTCCATCAACTGCATCATTTACGAGTCTTATGTGAACAGCCAAAAGCTAGATACATATTTTAGCTCAGGAGAAATCTATGCTGTTCAAGTCTTGCCTGATTCATCATAGAAACTCTTTAGTGTTCAAAAACCAAGAAAACAGTCTTGTTTTATTGCCAGTCTACGCTTCATTGCCAGGAGATATCAATACTGACCCTCTTGAGGTCAGAACAATGAAAGGAATTTCCCAAGTCCTTGAAAGGCACTATATTACATATATTCATAGCTGCCTAGCAGATTTATGTCTCGTTCTTCATTAGGTCAAGTTCTCAAAGTCTTCTGCTATCAGATTCAGAAAAGACGAAAGGCCACTTGCTTACTTCTTATAGTTATTCATTATTTGTGCACCTCTGTGTGCGTGTGTGTGGGTGCTAGGTGTTTCTGAGTCAAATATGGAGATGAGGGACCAATTCTGATGTAATTTCCCTAGTTTTATAATCACTTACTCTGACTTACAGAGATGTAAGCAAGGACCCAGTATACTTTGAGTGAAAATACACAATTTACAGAAAAAGGGAAAGATTGTAGCAAACATCCTGTGATTGAGTCCTACTGTATTTTATCTTCACTCACATTTTTTATAAGCATGCATCTGTTTACACTCTCTAAGAAGAAGATCAAAGTTCACAGAGAACTTTTATTAGCTTGGGAAGAAAGCATGGTTTATTATCTGCCTTAAATGAAACAAACCCAAATCTCTCCCTCTCACCACTTTTGCACCAGGCAGTAAGCATCCAAGATGGGTGACACTTATTGAAAGGAATCCTATAATGTCTTAACATTTCTCCAAAAGCATTAATCCATCCTGAAATCAACCCTCACAGTTTTGATCTGCCTGAAAATTCACTGGGATGTTTGCAGAGATTATATTTTGTTGTTAAATTTGGTCCTGTGGATTAATGGAATAATCACATTTCTATTGTCCTTCAGCTTTATTGATTCTGCTGGAAACCACAGCCCAGGATAAAAAGGGCTATTTTCCATTTATTCTGTGTATCAGTATTCTGATGGGGGTCCTTAGGAAGTTGTCAGAGGCAAGAATTCTATAAACTGCAATAGCTTACTACAGAAGACATTTTATTTATTTTAATTTCTCCACCTCCATTCCTTTTTGGCATCCAATATACATAAAGTGTGTTTGCTACTTTCCAGTTTGAATTTAGAGCTCTTTGTTTTTATATAAAATAATCCTGTTACATTCCTGTAGTATGTCAAAGCAAAATCAAGCCTGTTTTAACTCTTCAGGGTTTTAAACACCTCTGCTTTCCTTTTGTTAACATGCAAGCTGGCTGTCAACTATTGTCTCTGCTTCATCAGTGTTAGTGAAGTTGTTGCATGGCAACTTAAATGCTCCTTTTACATAGTCCTGATAGAGTATTAGAGCATTTAATGATTTGGCTAACCTAAAAATGAGTTCTTTAAATTGTCTTCTGTGGTTTTGTAGGATGTTATGGATTTGTACAAAAGTAATCTAATGTCATTCATCTGCCCGAATGTCAAAGCAGAAACTGTCCATAATTTTATGCAGAATGATTAGCAAAAAAATCTTTGTAAAGTAATTGTTGTAGGTCAACAGTTTCCTCACTTTTAGTTCTCACCTGAACAAAACTTCCATATTTGCTTCCCGTTTGATATCTTCCATCTATTCAACCACCTGATTGTCATAAACTAATCTTCTTTAGTATTATACTGATTCTGTTTTCTTTCTAAGCTGCATCCCTCTTTTCATCAACCTAGCACCTTTTTCTGCTTGCAACCCTGATGCAGTTTTCATGTACTGGCCAACATATTTTTCCACTTAAGTGTGTGCATAACGTGTTCTTGCTGATGCTGTCTTGTATGTGATTCATACTAAAAGACTTTTTCTATTCAGTGTTTACTACAGAAGTGCTGTCAGCATCTAGTTTTTACTAGCACAAAAGTCTGGTTGCAAATATATTGGTAGTGGGAAAATCATGGTAGCAGCAAACTAATCACAGGTTATATATTCTTCCCTGTGAATCCTGGAGGAGAAGCAGTTGAGATCTGTCGACTTCAGTTCTTTATCAGCTACCCTTCTGCAAAGTTCAGGGGGCATGAGGAAACAACACTTGAATCCTTAATCACTGCAGAAGTATCTCATGAGGACATCTTTTGCATGCAGCTTTCTCTTTGACTAACCAACACATGAAAAACAAGTTTATATACTGAATATGATGGAAAGGAAAGAACTATATAAAATATATGCTGTCAGATCACTATTTTTTAAAAAATATGTTACTCATATAGAACAGATTGATTTTGCATTTGTCACAGAACACAATAGATTTTCTGCTAAACAGTCATGATATGTAATTTTAGGTTTTTTTGAATTTTAAGTAAAGTTCCCTGCCATAACATTTCTCCTGACTTACACTATAGATATATGAATCTATATTCATATTTTATTCTCCCACCTTTATAAATAAATAATAAAAATAATGTTTTCTAATGTAGAATTAGAAACCATTCTTCCTATACTTGACATATTTTTATTCCTTCTTCCCTGAGAATTTGCCCCATGAGCTTTACTTAGCCTAGATCATAGGAGGTGAGAAGTGGCTTTCCAGTCCTGGCACAGGACTTAATCTGAAGCAGAAGAACCTTTCTTTAATACTGAAGACATCATTAGGAGACATGAGAGAAGTACAGTTTAGCTCAAGGCCATCAATGGGAACTCTGCTACATGAAGTATTACAAGATAAGACCCAGCTTTGTTCTCATGAATACTTAAAGGAAGAATCTGGTAAATATCGCTAGAACAGGACGGGGTCTTTTCCAGATGAGTGTCTGCTTACTGCATGATAAAAGTAATTCTCACTCACATTTGCTCTCCTTTTACCCATGTATGGTGATTTCTTAAGCTTCAGCAGAAGGTAATAGAAGGACATGTCTCTCTAAAATATCTGATAGTTTGTTGCGAACATAGTGTTTAGGTAAACGATATTATAGTTTTTCAAGTAGAAGAAGAAACTGAGCCTGCTGTCATAAAAAGTGGAGTTTAGTGATAATCCTCCCTGTCTGAAGTTTTCGCATGCTCTGAAAATTCAAGTCCACGTTTTGCGAAAGAATTTGTAAATCCTGAAAGGTTTAACTATGAGCTATCTTTTCTGTTACTGAAGCCTAGGGAGAAGATGGCCTTTAAGGACATGCCCAGAAACAGTTCCCCTCATCTTGAATACTTTAAAGTTGAAGACAGGGGTACCTCTTGGGTTAGGCATCATCTTAGATGGAGTGTTGAATTTACAACCTTTAACCTTGCATAAAAAATGGCACTAGATGCCTAAATCTTCAAGAGTTCCTATATGGATCTATCATAAATCCTTGACTCTGCTCCCAAATTCCTCTCTTTTGTCTCTTCTAGGGGATGTTTCTCTTAAGGTTCATGATTTGCAAAGCAGAAATGACTCTGCATGTCTCAAAAAACCTATGTCTTCCATAGCTGCATGACACAAGATTTAATATTTATTACCATATTTATAAAACAATGTTACCATGATTAAGAATATCCAGACTGCATTTTTAATTTCAGTATTCAAAGGCAGTTTAACACAATATCTTGTCAATATATTTCAAATATACAAGCAAATATTTTAACACTAATAAAATGTTTATGTTTGAATTTCTCTATGTATATTTTAAACAGGTTGTCAAATTAGTTGCAGAAAGTTTTATGAAAGATGTTAAAATGCAGAAATTGAAACTATGTGGCTTTTTCAAGGTAGGTGATATTTACAGTAAAGTGTTCATCAGACAAAACCACATGAATCTGCAACATTTACAAGCCTTAAAGTGGGAGCTCTATCCAATTTCAGAAACTAATCTTGGTTTCTGACTTTGTCTTTCATAAAAATATGGTTTCTCTTTCCCAGATTCTGAAGAGACTTTGTATCAGTGGTGCAACCAGTTGCAAGTTCTGTGTGGAAGCAGTGACTGATTGGTAGTTGGAACTTACTTTGATGAGAGCATTTGGTGCCTATTATCAACAAAGACAAAATTTTAGTGTCATAATGCTGATTCTCAGACTCAAGCTATTGGATTTTACTCACTGAAAATGGTATTGTGAGTAGACATGCAGGTACTGGCTGCTAGGGGTTGGAGAGGAGGCCTCTGTGGGATAAGGGTAGGGTCTGCTTTTTGCCGAATCCCTTGCAGGGTACAGCAGAGCCCAGCAGTGAAATTGGTGGTGCCTCTGAGAAAATCCTTAGAAAAGGCAAATTACTGGGCAGAGAGAGGAGGAGGTAATAAAGAGAGTGAAGAACAGTGGAGGGAACACTAAGATCAGAGGAAGAGAAGGAGAAGGGTGTGGGTGTGGATGTTCTCGAGGCACCAGAGCAAGTATCTCCTGCAATCTGTGCAGGACCCACAGTGAAGTTACTGAAGGATCTAGGGCTCATGGACAGAGTCCATGTTGGAGTAGGGTGAAGGTGTGGTAGGGAAGGAACAGAAGAGAGGAGCTATTACCTACTGACTCACTGCCCTACCCATGCTGTGCCAGTGTTGGGGTGCGTAGAGGAGTTGGGTATGAAGTAGCACAGCTGAGCATGGGAGTTGTTTTAATGTTTTCCTGTACTTCTCACTACTCTCATCTATTTTAACTGGCCAAATTTTAAATTTAAATTAGTCTTCCCCAAGTCGAGTCAGTTTTGCCCATCACAGTAAATGATAAGTGATCTCCCTGTCTTTATCTCCACATGCAAGCTTTCTAATCCTCGGTTCTCCTCACCTCCTATTGGGGTGGAGAGTGACTGAGCAGCTGGGTGGGAGTTTAGCCTTTAACCAAGGTTAAGACACCACTAAAACCAAACTAGTTCTGGCTCTGAACAAATTGGGTCTATCTAAGACATGTGCAGTCATCAGACTGAAGATTTCAAGTGAGTAAAAGTCTTCCACTGCCCAGGAGAAATTTTTTTCACTTGTCAGTCTTTCTGTGAAATGTTGTTCTATTGTTTCTCAAAAAATTTCACAAGTCCCAGTTTGCAAAAAAATGCCCATCGATTTGACGCCATTTATGGTGTGTTGGACAGAAAAGATGTTCCGTAAGTTTGAGTCAGAGTCTGGAGAAAAGTTCTTTCTTATTTTGAATTTAATGACACATCTTAGAAAGATCATCTCCCAGTTTTACTCTTTCACCTTCACTTGCAGTACACTGGAAACCGTTGAAAGCAGTTATGAGTTTTTACATTGCAAAGGACTCATACAGTGGAAATTAAACTGCTCTAAAAATTTACAGGAGTGAGAATACTGCAGAGTCAGGTCTTTGATGAGTAAGCTGCATTACTTTATGCATTCCATTAATCATAAATAGAAGTTACTTTAGGAGCAATTGAATAAAAATATAGCCAAGTAAATATTATAAGTATCAAAACATGCACTGTAAAAAACAATCACACAAGAGGGAGTACTTAGAAGTATCCCTTTCCTGGATGCTACTTTTTACCATATTTCTACCTGATAAACATTGTCTATATATTCTAACTCCTCATGTGCGAGAACACATAAAGGATGTTTTCCTGATGCTTTACCAAATGCAAAGGGTAAAAGGTAAGTTGTGTAATGCTTAGTCCATGGAGATGAACCAATCCACTGCCATTAACCTCTTCTGTAGGAAATAAGTGGGACAAGATAAGGAAGCAGCAATATTCTATAGTTATACAAAGAATATTTCTACTCAGGAAACTTTGTATTAATGGAAAGTGATAGTCTCCTCAGATACTAAAGGAAACTTCTAGCCAGCTTTTTTCACAGCACTGGCTGTAGAGGAAGCCTCGGAAAGCTGGTATTGCCTATCTGAAGTTAGTTTTGTGAAAGCAATAGTTTTATTGAAGCCTTTGCACTGACTTACTAGGCAGAAGGTACATATATCTTTCTGGTTTTAAGGTACAGATATGAAAGATGATTGCAAGAATGACTGGTATAAATTAAAGCCTCCTTAGGCTTACAGCGGCTTACTGCAGCCCATCCTGAGATGATTACGGGCAGTAAGGAAGAATATAAGGTGAATTCTGTGCTGTCCCTATCTGAGTGCTCAGTCATTGCCCAAGTTGGGACTCATTACTCTGAACCTCTGCCAGAAGTCAGATCAAGTCTGGTTCTGTTCACCCCACATGAATCTGCCTCCTCTGGATTTTTGTTTTGTATTCCTGCCCCCTCCGTTTAGTGGTGCCATGCATGAAGATTGAGACGAGAAACAAGGAAGAATAAGGAGACTATATTTTTAAAAAATTTCTTGTACAGGTCTGCTCATATATAACGTATCCCACAAAAGTTATCGGAGTTAGGGGGTTAAAGTTCCTTAAAGTTTTTATGCTCTTCTGTGGCTAGCAAGTTCTCTTCCCCCTGTCCCTAAAGGGGAAGGGAAACCCCTCTGGAGAGGTAATCTGTGATGTTCACTATCTCTGAAATGCAACTATTTTAACTATTTTATAAATCAGGTTCAAACAATGTGGAGTACACAAATGTATGCAAACCTCTGAGGGCAAGTATGTGGAAAGGTTCCTCCCTCTTCCTACTTCCTTCTCCCTCCCCACAAGCAAGGCTTGCAGATGTTTTCTTCAGCTCTTTATTCTTTTGTTCCTGTTTGGCTGTGACCCTTACTCCCAACTGATTCTTTTTTGTCAAACTTTGTTTTTTCCTGAGCCTTTGATCCTGGGCTTTGACTCTCGCAATAAAGAACATGACACTATTATTTTGCTAGGTTCATTTTATGATTCCTTACATTTCAGAGTCCCCAAGAAAAATAATATACATTTATTTTGTCAGTGTCTTTCAGAAAAAGAGGGACCCTAACAAAAACTACCACCTTGCCCAAGGACAGGTGAAATATAACCTTTCATACGTAGACTAAATACTTAGGATTCTATGCTATAACTATACATTTGATTGTCCAGTCTGTCTTTGTTTATATATCTTCAGTTTCCCAGCCAGAGGAAACTAGTCAAAGGTTAAAAAATATGCTAGTAGAACTAAGTTTAGAAGACACATAGCAGACAAGAGGCTAGGCCTCCAATACTGGCTCAGGAACAGCAGTTTGTTGTTTTCAGAAAGAAATGTTGCCTTATGCCAAAACTAAAGATACTCTTATGTCTTCTGACACTTTTCCCCCCCTGCTTTCTGAGCTCAGTGTAATCAAGAAAAGTGGATGAAAGAGGATCTCTGTCTGCTTCAAGGAAAATGAATGCACCTGCAGAGAAAACGTTCTAGTTGTTTTAGTTGTGAATCAGCCGTACGGCAGAGGATATATGCTGTGAGAAAATCGTAAACCATGAGTCCAGACCAATCAATCCAGACCTTACCAGCAAACTAGAAGAATTTTCCTCTCTGAAACTGTGATGCAGATACATATATTTAGTAGCATACATGTGTGACAATAATTACTGGAAGTATAAATTAAGAAAAACTACAAGAATGATTTTTCATACACCTCCTTTCAACTGCTCCAGTGATTTACTAGAATCTTAACGTGCCTTGCCTTTGAAGTAAGATGACTCTCTAGTCAACACAAAGCTGATCAAGGAGGCTGTCTCTCCTTTGCAACAACAGTGGAGGAAGTTATTTAAGGTTACTACTGTCAACCCCACACAGATCTTCAGACTATTTTAATTTATATCATAGGCAGACAGGCCCCAAGCTGTGCTCAGATGATCAGAAGTAGCAGTAATAATTTGGAAAAAATATTTTTTTCTCAAGTCTATGTGCTAAGTACAATTCAGATGGAACAGAGGGAATCAAATGCAACTTTTGTGATCTGATTGAGTGAAATCAACAATCTATGTGAAGAGAGATAAGGGAGATGATATAGGGTTATAATTGTAAATAATTGTCCAAAGATTTCTTTTACCACTTATTTTTTCTTAAATAGGTACTTTATTTAAAAGCAAAGAATCTAGTAAATAAACAATAAAATCACTAGGAGTAAAAAGGTCAAAAAAGACAATTGAGTAAAAAGGAAAGAAGGGAATAGGAGAGAAGGGGACAAGAGCCTTTTGATTCTTTCCATCTTCGTACAATATCTTCTCATTAAACAAGCCCCAAATTTGAAAGGAAGACCAAAAGGAAAAAAAAAAAGTCCCATAAGACTATAAAAAGTCCATATAGGACTATATGGATCAAATCCATGTAAAGAAACATATCTTTGGCAGACAGTCTGGTTCACTCCAAGACTGGTTGTCTACAAAGTTGTCTGGAATCAAGGGAAATACTAGTAAGATCAGCACTTTCAGAATTCACATTATTGCATCTAGCTGAGCCCCAGATAATTCTGCTCCTCTATCTCTGACCCATAACTAAGGCAAGCGACATACCCGCTATCAGTGCTAGGAAAGGCTTCCAGTGCTTCATTCTCTAGTGATTATCTTTGTGTAATTTCATATTTGTGTTTCCCAGATATACACAACATAAAATACAGTTGTACTTGTTGCAGAGTTGCTAGCAGAAAACATGGAATTATATATAAACATATGTAAAAATGTATATTTATATATAAATATAAAATATATATTTGACTATATCAAAAAACTCCAACCCTGCTGGTAAATTGGATGAAAACTGGCAACCTTGGGTAGGATTACAGGAAGGTTTTTGCCGGGTAATAAATTCAGGAGGCATGTGCACTTAAATCATGATGTTGAACCATTTCCATACTACAGGACAAACACGCACATTTCTATTAAATTTTAAATCCTAGAGTAGCCAAGATTTGGATGTAGTTCAGAACTCCCCCAAAGTTTAGAAATATTCCAAAACTTTATATAGAAACTAACATAAAGCAATTGGGGGCAAGAACAAATAAAGTCTCATATTTATACCTAACCTTCATGAAAATGTAGGCATATTCTGGTTTGTGGTTATCTTTTTTTTTAAGAGGAAATTTTCTAAGTACTTACATAGTCTAAAGCCAGATATTTAGTCCACAGATTTATTGCACCGTAGAACCAAATTTTAAAAGTCTCAAATACAAGAATATGGAATAAAGTATCCTTGAAGTTTTCAATGCCCCTTAATGGAGATATGCTTATTAGGATGTATACAGAACAGAGAAGATTAAATCCTGACTTAGATGATATCAAAGAAAACCTCCCCCAAATCCTAATATATTTACTTCTGTTCTGTGTCACCTCTGCTATTCTAATATGCTTACATTGTGTTCTACAGGCCAAATGCAAAAGGATTTGCATTTCTGTCTACTTAGGATGATTTGCTGTTAAGCCCCCAAAATTAATTGTGGTGTTATTGGTTACAGATTTATAGATCAAACAGCATTTTAGTAGCATCTTCTTTTATGGGTGGGTTTTCTTTGAACATTATAAAATATCTGCTACCTCTTTCCATTTTTTTTGGGGTTAGAAAATTTTTCAAAGTCCACTAACTTTTCTTTAAGACCAACAGAACATTGTTTGCATTTCACTGCTCAACTTAGATGATGCACAAGTCACTTGCCATGGGCCATGGTAGTCTATTCAAAGGATTTTTCAAGGTACGACCACACATTTATTGCTCAGCAGTGAAACAACTATTATTATTTGAAGTGCTTTAGTTCAGAGCTAGCAGCTCGTGAAGAGGATGGTAGGACTGCTTCTCATACAGTTCTCTTCTCAAGCTTGATGTACAATAAATCCAACTTTCCAATTTCTTGGTCACACAATGTAAAATATTTCTTTGATGTGAAGTTAGTTTATTTCTTTAAATTTAATTGATTGCTCAAAATAGTGGAGCTCTTTCACCTTTTTTTTTTTTTCTTGCAGGTACCTGTTAAAATTATTTTGTAATGTATGGTTCATACCAGCAATTTAAAGCATACCAGCTTTGTCTGTGTAAATGTAGGCTCTTATGCTCAAAACACTAACCCATACATATTCTGAGGTAAGATCACAACAGGGGAAAATGACACATCATAAAAACCACATTCTAGATTTTTTTGCCCCAACTTACATGACTGTATCATAAATGTTGTCATTGTTTATAATTAGTCTTATCTAGATAGAAGATTTTGTTCAGACATTTGCTGTGTGACAGCAGGCATATTTATTAGTATCCTAGAATTAACCTGGAGCCCTTAGTGTTAGATTTAGAAGTCCAGGTTTCTTGGTCTGAGCTAAACCAGGCTCAAATAATTTCATAGAGACCAGACAATCTTGTACCATTTGTTCTTCTCCAATTTACACTTACCTACTCTAAGTGCTGATTTTAAAAAACATTTTACATTCTTCTATTTAAGATTGTGGTCCATGATTTTCCTTTTTGGAGAGAGATACTTGAGACCCAGTATGTAAGTTTAAAACATTAAGATGCATTGACAATCTAACATCTAAATGGAGTGTTTATGAAATCATCATCTTTGTGAGTAGAGGTGAGAAAAAGCTCATCCAGTACTGAACTAAACAGGAAATCCCGCCCCTAGAAAAACAATCTAGAGCTTGCACTTCCTTGGCTTGTGTTTGGTACACCCATTAAGCTTCCCACTAGTTATTAGATAATAAAGTAACTTAAGACTTTACTAGTCTTAAGAAACTCAGAAGACTGAGGTTTTTTCCTTTTTTTTTTTTCAATTTATGCCATCATTAGCAATTAACTCAAATGAATGTTGAAAATTATATTTTTCAATTCTGTATTCTTAGACCAGATTTTTTTTTCAGTACTGACGTAAATATGGGTTAGAAAGAGAGGAGGAAATCCAGGTAAAATTCTACCTTTTTTTTTTTTTTTTTTTTGTGTGAAGCGTGCAGGTATAAAATGCAGTGTTCATTGTGGGATTCAGCTAGGTTCATTTTAGTATCCAATAACTTCAGTGGACAGAATTTATCTCTGTCTTCTCATACTGATAGTATGGATTTGGTACCACATGTATATGTACACTTAAAACTTCACAAAGATGAAGAGATGCATTTCTGAATTGCCATTTTAGATATAAACTGAAACCTTAGCTTCTAACTGGTACAAAGCAGGAGCTGATAAAAGTAAACCAATCACAGACATCACTCTGGGTAGACTTGGCTGACCTTGTCAAACAGCAGATGGAAACAACTGTGATAATATATTTTTATTATGAAATACCTGAATCTGACGTTTAGCTGGAGACTTGGTCTTATACATTAAGGAAAAACAGGTTAGCAGAAACCGTCACCTTTGGAACGATTAGGAAGGATAAGCTGGAGCAAAGGAAAATATCTTGTACCAAGGATGACACCTGAAACAGAGTCCCTATATGACTTGTGGTGAGTATGAAATGGTGTTATTCTAGCATGGGTCTCTGGTTTCACTATAGCATAAGTAAACATTAGTATTTCTGCTCTTTGACATATTCTGAAAGATGGGAGAAACCACAACATTCATTCCAGGAATGTGCTGTTGGTGACACGCTGATGCTCCAGACCCAGCCAAGCCACTTCATGAAAGGCAAAAGGCTATGCCACTCAGGTTGCATTTTGAATTCTTACTGTATCTGAGCAGAGAGTGATGGATGAGCTGTGTGCAAGAAATGGCATAAACACCTCTTAAAAAACCACAGCTGCACTTACATCAGTCCTAAAAGGCAAACCAAGGGAGGAGAAACTATGAAAAACTGAAGAAAAATGGATCCATTTATATTTACTGAGGAAACACTTAATTTTCAAGCACATATAGAATGCTAAGGTAAAGTACATGTTAGTTGAGTCCTCTTTATTTTTGCAATACTGCTGAAGTCTATCAATGTCTCTTTCTCATTGTTACCTTACTCCGGTTGTGAATGTATCTCTTACTTGGACTTCCATGGAATAGTTAAACTGGGATAAGGATTCTTTTCTTCTTGCCCCATATAGAAAAGGAACATTCTTGTTCTAAAGCTTTTACATTCAAAGAGCTCGATCTTACTACTGGTAATAAAGAGATGTAGGTTGCTGAGGATAGTACCACAATCTCAAATAACATGGTTTTTTAACTGATGCCTATAAAACTTCATTGCTTCAAGTATATTTGTAAGTTGCAGTTATCTCTATTTCACACACTCTATTTCCTAGCTAGAAGTACAAATGTTTTTAACAGAAGACAGATAGAAACTGGAACAATTTTATATAGACGTGATAGATTCTTGACTGCCCTCCTAAAAGCTGTAATAACTCAGATGGAGATTATAGGTTTAGGACAAGTAGTAGATGATTTTCTATTACCTGTATTTTTGCAATTTTGCTAATCAGCATAGCTGATATCTGACTTTAAGATATACACATTTGTTTACTAAAAGAAGAAATGAAAGGAGAGGTGTCAATTCTAGAGTTTCATTAATTAATTAATATCTTTGTATTTAAAAATATTTGGAAGCATAACTTTCAAAGCTATCAGGTAAAATAAAAAATATTTTCATATTTTTAAAATTTCTCTAATGGTTCCTGTCATTGAGTTGGTGCCAGGGATGAAAATACTTTTTTAAAATATATATTTCTAATTGCCCATGATGCTAGGACAGTCAAACAAAAAATAACAACCCAGTAAGTCCCTCACAATTTTCCTATATTATTAGTGTTTTGGCCCTTGGTAGAGATTGTATTGCTGTAGAAAAGCTCATGCACTTCTGCTTCTGGGTTGAACTGGGTTTGTGACAGCAAGACTGGCATATGTTGACTTTCTGTGTGTTGCTGCTGCCTGCTTTATACTAAGGAAACCCATAATACTTCTGAGTTATTTTTCCATTAAACAATCAAGCAGCTATAGCTGCTTCCCACTGGTTATCATCAGAATCCCATGCATAGCTCCAAAAAACCCAAGGAAAAACACATGATATCTCAGAGGAGAATGCTTGAAGGATGGATGAAACATCTATTTAACTTTCTTTTGAGCATGTTCATATTTATCAACTCTGATTATTTCTTGTGCGTAGTTGGCCCCTCAGTGCCTCACAAATCGAGAGGACAATAAGGATAATACGTAAATAATATCACGCCTTTCCCCTTTCTATCACTCTGGCGGGTCATTTTTCCGTGTGCTAGTATTTATATAGGTGCAACTAAAGAAAAATGGGTTGCCCCAATACTGACACAATCAATGCTCTAAATATCCCATATCTGTGATACTTATTTTTAGTAAAAAATTACCTGAAATTGTCTTATTTTCTGGGTTAAATACAAATATTTGACACATTTCTTTTGTGGACCATTTTATTTAGTTAGTTTAAATTCATTGCCTTTTAACCCACTGGTTTCTGTACCAGAAATTTAGATACACCCACTCACACCATAACATACATACCCTACACAAAGGCAGAGACTTTCGTTTTATGTGCAAAAACATCCATCTTACTAGTTGTGGGGGGAAGGGAACTCTCTCAGGAGTTCGTTCCAAATGCAATGTCAAGTTTACAATAAACAGAATAATTGCACTGTTTACAGGATTTATTTTATTACTATCCTTGTGATTGCTGCAATTGTAAATAAGTCTGCTCCTTGCTACAAATTTATTTTGTTTTCTAGAAAGAACATATTTGCTTCCTTTTCCTGCAACTATAATAATGGACAATATATGTTTGTATTTAGTCTTCTTTAGCCAGTGTAAGCCAGACAGCCAGGCAGCTGTTGATCTTAAAGGATTATCAAAAAGCAAGTTCCCTTAGCTTTAGATAGTAAGTTATCATTCACAGCAAAACCCTGATTGTGTTTTTAAAACTGTTGCACTTTAAAAATGGCTACTCAAAAATATATACAATATATGAGAAACTATGTACTCTTCCATGAGAAACTGCACTATTCCATGGTGATCTTGTCTGAACGCTTAGTGAGGCCATCAAGATAACCGCATGCTCATATCAGCCATACAGCAATTGAACACAGAAGTCCAAAATGTACTGACAAGAAAGCAAATTTTCTGCTGCAACTTCTGACTGCCGTTACTTAGTCAGATTGGTTTTACACCACCTCTTTCCCTAAAAACTGAAGGTAAGATTAAAGCCATATAATGTGTGAAGGACCTCCCCAAGGACCCTTGATGGCTTTTGGATATCAGTGATGTAATTTTATTTTTCTAAGAGTCTGATTCAGATCTGAGTTAACCTATACATAAATGTACCATTAATGTAAATAGACATGTTGTTTCATCCTACAGCACCAGCAGATCGCACAGTACTATTGAAAAACCATCTCAGTGCAGGACAGTCTCTCAGAGCAGAAAGAGAGGGAAAGCTGCATTCTGTGTACCTCTGCCTTTCTGGTGTAAGAGAGTGATAGGAAAGAAATATTGCTGTCTTGTGTCAGGCCTGGCTACACCTTTGACTTCCTAATATATTTATTAATTAATGTGTTCTGAAGCAGTATAAGAATTTTCAAGCACAGAACAAGGTCATGAGCCTCAGATTAATTCACTGAAAACGCACAAAAGTGCCACGTCATGGCAGTGGTATGTCCAAACTTGAAAAATGGAAAAAAAATACTGGATATGAAAGGTTGTAGTATAGTTTCAAGATGCAGACAGAAGCACCTTATTTAAAGTTATGTAAAGACTAGAGATCTTAAAGAGCTCCTTGCCCCAGAGAAAATTTTTTACTTGAAACTTTGAGATCACATGCCCATTTTAATTAAACTCTTGAGAAAATTAAAAATCTTCAAGGATTTTTTTGTCTTTAGTATTTCTTAATTTGACCCAAAAATATTTTCTTCCAACATTTTCACTCTATCAATCCATAAGAAACTAGATTCTTGCTGGAATCGAGTCTGACGTGATATTAAGTGTTTTTAAACAGTACATGTCCTGTCAAAAAGTAGAAATGAATGAAAAAAAGGCAGAAACTACTCAAAAAGGGTAGTTAGATTTGATTTTAATTATTGATCTCTCTTCTGTACAGTAAACATGAGTAATGTTCTTATTCTGCCACTTCTACATCAATCAATGTGTCTTAAGGATTTAAAGTATCTGTCGTCACTTTTTTTTTTTTTAAATAAACCATTTGGGTTTTCACTATTTGATAGTGGGTAAATCCTATGGTATTTTACTAGTGTGCAACACAGGACATCATTAGCAGAGGAAAAGAGTCAGCAATAAAATCAACTGGACATTAAGCTCATTCACAAAACTTAAGTCCTTGTTGAGTGTAGTGTTAAACATGCTTGACTGCTTCATTCAATAGCACAGCCATTGATGGGGTCCCAAAACCTTAGTTAATTTTTAATAAGGCTTTTTACTAGAGAACATAATTGTTATTTCCACATACCTACATTCAATTTTCAGGGATTACTTTAAGTGTGAATTCTCAGGTATTTCTTCCAGCTGCCTCCTGTCAACTCATAATCCCATATATGAGCTTAGTCCCTGCAGGGTAGGCACTTGATCCTAGGGTCAAAGGTCCTTTAGCTCTTGACTAATGCACCTCATTAGAAGAGGAAAGCAGAACGTCTCTAGTAATTCAAATGTCATGAGAAGTAACAGGACTAAATATTTTTAATTGTGTTAAACAGATTTGTTTTATTTCAGACACAACAACAACAAAAAAAAGCTGAAGGTTTCCCATTTATAAGCACTGGAAATACTGTCTAGTTTGTTGTGCATCCGTATGTGATTGAGAGTGTGCAACTAAACTGAGAGGAAATTAATTAATAGTTTAATCATGTGCAGTATCCTTTTTTACTGTGGTAGGAGGCTGGTCATAAATTTGTAGCTATTCGTTACTCAAGTATTTGGACTAAAATGAACATATCAGTTAAATGAAATGCTGTTTTTCTTAGTACTTTATGTATGGTAGGTATGTTAAGTAATGGTTTTATCCTGTGCTGAAAAAATAATCACCTCATAAAAAGCAGGTTTTGATTAAGCAATGAAACTGGAACTTAAATTCACCTGAATCCCTAAGCAAATGTAAGTTACTACATTTTCTACAAAAGTTTTTTATGGGTTCACTGTAGTTACAAAAAAATTCCCTTTGCTTTAGGACTTGAACACAGTCATTTGCATTCAGAAGAGACTGTATTTTGAATGCTTTTTTACTTTAAGTTGACATCAGCAATTCTAGCTATTTGTCATCATTGCATTCTAAAGGAGCTTTACAAGGTAATTATGTGAGCTAACTTGTTTGTTAAATTTGAACTGTAATTATTCAATTATTGAGCTTCATTTATTGCCGTAAGACAATTTACACTCTGGTATCCAAATAAGTTAAAGAAAGAAATGTCAGCTATAGTTTTACACCAAGTGTTTTTTCAACAAAACAAAACATTTTGTATATTAATTGAATGGAGATATATAGGATGAAATCTTGATATCATCAAAGCCAAAAGCACTTTCATACTAATTTCAAAGTTGTCAGAAATGTTCCTGTTTTGTTTCATCAGGCTTCTGCCTGACAAGCATTTTGGAAGTAGTATTTGTACCCCTTTTTGGAATTTTCAGACATTTTCTGGAACACTGGGAAGCTTTAAATATGTGCTTTTAATCATTAGAGGAAACAATAACACAAGGAGAGATGTGATGGCATGATCTCAGGTTTTATATCAGGATTAAAAATGGTTTTCTGATAATATTTTGATGTCAGAAAAATTCTGACACTTTTTCTATGCATAGTTATTTTTAATGTAATTATGAAGCATAAATGTGAGACAGGGTATTTTCTTTTATTAGATTAACTGATAAATTTCAAAAAGTTGGACAGTGCAGGCTCACAATTCTTTCTCTGTCTTGAGATTGTCACAGTTACAACAGCGGTATCTTTATGCCTTATTTAATGTCTCCCATTCTGAATAAAGTGGGATTTCATGCTGGTTTAGAGATGTGTTAGTAAGTATTTTTATTATCACTTAATGGCAAGTAAGCCCTGAAAATTTTTTTTGCAACATGTTAGGTTTGTTACTTACATGGTTGATACATGTGGATAATATGTATTATGGATAATACCTATTATGGATAATACATATATTATTCCACCTTTGTCTGTTAAAAGACTACACAAATGGATGTTTTATACCATCTCAAGACAGTAAATTATCTTTTAATTTTTTTGTTGTTTGTTAACAAAAAACCTCCCCAATAAACAAAGGAAAACAAACTAACAAAAAAATCCAAAAAATCAACTTTCCTAAACAGAATGGCTGCTGCCTAATCAGGTGTTTTCCCTACTGAATTCTCTTTTAGCTAGCACCCTTATTGAAAAAAGATTACAGCTTAGGTCCCTTTTCAAGCCAAAAGCCAGGTGTTTAAGCTGTGCAACATTTTCTTTCAGTCTTTATTTTAGAGTGTATAGCTGTGATTTTCTACCCAGATTCAAAACCCAGCTCCTAGCACTGTGTGAACTGATTATTTTCTGCTAAAAACGCTCAGCTCACACTATTCACTTCTCTTGAGTAGTCTTCCACTTCTGTTTTTTCCCTAGCAACTTCTTTAAATGAAAACCAGTAACAACTCTCCAGCTCATGGAGGCTAAATCATCCTGTAACAACAACATGGTTTAATTTGGTCTGTAGCAGTGAGAGTAGAGTTACTGGACAACCTCACGTTTGTTTCACCAGTACATATTATTTCAAAGTGCCATTTACTACAGCTGTAAACTCTAGCCTTCCGGTTTGTAAAAGCTATATTAAACCCATCCTCTCATTGAAGAAAAACAATTACATCTGAGGCAGCTTTCACTACCAAACTGTTTTGTGCATCTATTTTCCTTCTGGCTGTTGTTAGCTACTATGATTCCCTTGATAAAAGAGTAAAACAGCCTTGTTGGCTGTCAGTCCTCTCTTAACATTCTTACCTATTCTAGCCTTGCCTTTAGTTTAACACACACTAATCTACACACAAAAAAACTCAAAGTTGCCAGAAGAGCAACTTCTCTTGAGGTGTTTTATTGATGGTTATTGATTACAGCTAGAGATGTAAAGTACTGTGATAATTATGTATATTTGGAGATATATACCTGTGTATACTTAACAGACCCATTTGCAAACCATGGAATCACAGAAAGGTTTGGGTTGAAACTGTCCTTAAAGATCATCTAGACTAGGTTGCTCAAATACTGCACACAAGATTTTTGCTTCCTTAGAATTTAGTAATGTTACTTTTCTAATGGTACCTAAAGATAACAGAAATTTTTCCCCTTCACTTCACTGTGCTTACCACCAAATTCACACTGCTGCTCATCCTGTTCCTTAAACAGCACACCGTTGAGAAGGTGACAACTAACAACATATAGCAAAAAGCCGAAGGACCACTTGGGGACTGACAGTGCTTTTCTGTGTCTCCTGTAGAGCTGGGAGATTAAGTCTGCTCATGATAAGTAAGTGTTTTCCTTGTCTTTTTCTCAAGAAGCACCAAAGATTTTGCATGGGATGATATTCTTCTCTATTCAAGTTACTCATACAGGAAAAAGAAAGTATCTTTCTATGAAGGCTCCATATGCAAAACCAGAACAGACATACTTAGACCGAAAAATAAATTAGGAACATACTTGGGTTAACAGAATACTTTCTCTCCCTCAAAGATGTTGAAAGGCTCACATCTCTACTTCATTTCCATTACTGATGAGAAAAGGCTTATCAAGACAATAGTTAAGAAGCTACAACCTCAATATTAATGTAAAAGCCATATATTTCATATTACTACTGTTCTGCATCTGCAGGTTTCCTCTTATGTGTCCTGTCTTATGAACAATATGTATGCTTTTGATTTAGGAACCAGTAACATTTTAAAGTCTGACATTAAAAGAGAAAAAAAAAAGAAAAAAAAGAAAAGAAAGAAGTGGGGGAATGATTGAATTACATAGGACATATTTTCTTTCAAAATGCAGTAAAAGATACAATAGTTTAAATTGCTCAGGGGTGATCGCATTTCTTTCAGAAGGTGCTCTGTATCTTGGGGCCAGTGTATGTATCAAATACTGCTGATAATTCAGCAAATGCTTTTTTTTATTGAAAGTCACAGAAAAGAGTTGTAATAAAACCTGCATTAACAGCCAGAGTTGAAACTGAGGCTGCCTTGTGATTTATGCTCTTTCTTTTGGTTTTGATCTTTTAATGAATGTGCCTTGCCACGTTATATACTCTTCTGGGATTTTCTCCCTCACCACTCATTACTATACTCTCACTGTCAGTTTGATCATGCAGTTTCATATGAATCAGGGAAAAGAAAATAATCCACTAGTAGTCAGCTATGCATGATTTTGTACTTTTTTGACTAGGGCTCTGATTCAAAATGCAATCAGATGAGTGAGAGGACACCAGTTGTTTTTGATGGGCTTTGGATCAGGCTATGAGTGCCTCTCCAGGGCATGTAATTTTAGGTTATTCAGTACATCTAATAGATCTTTTTAAGTGTCCTTCATCTCTCCAAAAAGCTAGTCACACAAAATAAAATAAAATAAATCCACTCTTTCTCTATTTTTCAGAATGGACAAACTGATTTTCTTCTTAATTTTAAGGAATAATATTCTTTAGGAACTACCTTAGCCCAGAGACTGCAACATATGGAGAGTTCTTGAAGTACCATCCGTAACTCTAATTTACATTTGAGACTCTGTGCAAGTTTTTACATTTTACTTGCCTCATGAAAATAACTTGGGATAAGAATAATTTTTCAAATGTTATTAATAGATAAAAAGTAATCCAAGGATAAATGCTTCCAGACTGCAGCTACTGTGTGTATCTGGGCTAGACGTACATATCTCAGTGTTTTGTTTTTTCAGTCTGACTAATTGTCTTTGTCTTTAATGACTCTCCCTTAAATGTCTGCTTTATGTTTCACAAATACTTAATCATTGCTTTTCTTCATCTATTTACTGGTAGAGTTTAAACATGCACATATGAACCAAAATGACATTAACCGAAGAAAAGTTGGGTAGGAATCTGTTTTTTTTTTTCCTGTTATTCAAATAAAATCTTTTCTCCTACCTGAACCTAACAAAAACAACCATGCCTTTACTCCCTTAATGTAAATACAGGAAGAAGAGGGAATGGAAATGGGAATTGTTATAGCATGCATAAAATATACTTAAAAGACAACCACAGGAGAAAACATCACTGCTCAGTACCCAATCCTGACCAGTATGAATTGTACCAAGAAGACTAGTAAGTCTACTCATGCAAGTAAACATTACACTCATGTTAAAAACTACGAAAATAGTGTCTCGTAGATGGAAGTTCTTATGCTCTAATGAAACACCTTTGAGTATGATATAATGTCAGTGGAACAGCATGTGGCTTTGGTACATATAAAAGCAATTATGGAAGCAATATTACAGGCTGACTTGCTTTTTTCTTTTGGCTTCAGGGTTTCAGACTCCCTAATAGCTCTAACCTGAGACAGAATGCACTGATAGCACTTTCCCTCTTGTCATCATCTCACAATAAACCTTTCCATTCTTTTAGTTTCCCAGAAGCCCCTCAGATATGTCATTGGTACTTATATCAGAAACATATCGATTAGCTAATATTTTATAATTTGCCTAGATTTTTTTTTTTTAATTTTAGTAATTGTAGATTGTCTGGGATAGTTTAAACAATAGCAATTTGGTTCCTGGTTATTTGTTGACTTTTCCCACATTATGTGTCTTGAAACTACAGTATAACACATGCCCAGATTTCAGAGAAATCCAAAAATATAGTGTCAGATGATGTAGCTACAAAGAGTACGTGATAGCGCTGGCTTGACTGTATTGGCCACTGATAACCTGCTTCATCTGTCTTGCCTCTGACATGTTAGCTGGACAGGGGAGAGATGGGGCAGCCTCTAAAAACAGACGTCATTATGAGAAGAAACAGCAGCCCAGCAGCAATCAGATCTCTGAAAAGTTCAAGAGATCATTTTGTTTGGTTGGTTGTTTCTGTTTTGTTGTTGGTTTTGGTTTTTTTTTTTTACCTACTATAATGTCCATTATCACAGCAAACACGGTATTTTCTTAGTGAGTTATAGAGGATAACTCAGTCTTTCTAAGCTTCAGCAGTGCAGTGTGATTGGTTTAGAATCCTGAATCCCGTTTGAACTGGTCTCCTACTATTTATGTAGCTCAGGACTTAAATGCTGGTCAGCTCTGGCAGAGTTACACTCCTTCAATACTTCTTACATATCCTACATATATATCTTTAGGATGAGTTCTCCAACAAGTAATAAAAGCTTTCTACGTTCCTTTTCCTTCTAAATAACTTTGAAATATCAAGCCCATTAATATAAAAGTAGTCTGATTTCTGTACTATACAGTATATAATTTGTTATGTTATGTGTATGTGGGCTATAAGCTCACAATGCACATATGTATATAGTCAGTCAAGAAGGATTAGTATCACCTGTGCATCCATACACAGGAAGTATTAATTTTTTAAATGCTTAGTGTTGGAGATGATATATAGATCTTTGCATATGGCTGACTTCACTGCCTAAGAAAATGCAAGTTTCTCTATCACAAATACAAAAATCCATTTTACCTCTAATGCTCTAATAGAGATGGCGACATACTCCAAACCCATTGTTTTATTAGAAATTTTTATACTGGCAGTTCATATAATGCTTTCTGGCTACTGACAAGATGAAGTGAGAATTTGAAACAGCAGAGTAACTGCTTGGGTACTTCAGAGCAAAGCGTGAAAACCCAGGGTGGAGGAAAGGGGGAAATACCGAAAGAAAAATTAAATATGTTATACATGCCAACTATTGACCACTTATTCATATCATGCTGTGTTTTTAGTGATTCTCTCTTTTGGTTAGACAATAAACCCACTCCATGTGTAAAAGGAGTATAACCTTCCATTTCATGGAGAAGAATCCCCTGTGAATAATAAATTTTACCTCTTTCCAGACTTAATTTAAAATTCTTCCTTCTTTATTTAAATTATATTGAATTTTCATACAATTGTCAGTGACCTGTGACACTTTTACTGAGCTGAATACAATTCCAGCTCTGCTATCTGGTTTTTGTAGCTTTCCTAGCACATCCTGTGAAAAGAGCGTGAAGCTTTGGGCTAGTGGCTTCTACTTATTAAGATGTATTTGGTTTAGTTCCTCATCCTTCTGGTTTGAAAGCTAGCACTGGCACAGTAGATGGAGGTTTTCTGGAAAATGATCATAAGCTCCTAAAAGGCATAATTACAGTCTTACCTTATCCCTAGATGCAGTGAATACCAGACACAGCTACTGTAAAATAGTGATTATGATGCACTTCTTTTAACAGGAGCATGAAAATTCATTTGCTAATATTTAGTCCTGATCACAGCCAAGGTCCCTGGTACAGCCCTCTTCAAAAGTCTGGGGATGTCCAGGGAGTCCCCAGAAGCTAAATATAAGAGGTTCAATACACAGACCAAATTACTGTAGTAATTTCCCAGCCTTAGTCAACCATCTCTGCCCCTTTTATCTGTGGTCTCGTGAAGACCTCAGTGAGGTCTTGATAATGGTGCAAGTATTGTATAGCAGCTTTTACTGGCCTACTCTGATGCACTTCTTTCTTAGTATGAGAATCTGTTTGCTTAAGGACTACCTACCCATGAATGTTAACCATTTGTGATCACATAACACCCTCCCCCAAAGCGTGTGTCTAAAATTAAACTACGGATGGTGTTCACAAAGGTTGACCTTTGCCTGGGGTGACAAATCCCCTCAGAATCCCTCCACCATCAATGGAAAAAGGAAACATCTTCTTTAATGCAGTATTCCTCAATCTGTTCTCTGGGAACCAGTAGTGATCTGGAAGACATCTGATAGTAGTTCATGAAAATGTTGGAAACATTTAACCTTCCCCTGCAGAAAACACCTCCAAACTACATACAGAAATTCCTGTGTATGCACACAAGCAAACAATCAATTTGTGGGATTTTAAAAGTAATAAACAAAGCTTGAAAGGGCATTTGGCTGTAAATGAAAAGCATCGTGACAACACTTCATAACAGTACTTTTTTTTTTTTTTTTTAAGGTTTGGTAGACCTTCTATATGAAAAAGAAAAGAATTAAAGCTCTAAAGCTAAATTTTGAGTCTTTCTTTCCCAGGTCACCACACAAAGGTATTAAGGCAACACATTTACCTTAGAAAGGAGTTAGTTCTTATAAAAGCCCTTACATTTTGAAATAACAAAATATGAAAAATTATGTTGATGGAGTGGTAAATCCAGCATGATACACTCGGTCATTTCTTGAAGGTTCATCCATTGGATATTTAGCATTATATCATATATTTCCAAAGTATAGTTCATGAAGGTATTAAACCTCAAAATAATTCATCAAATTTACCTTAAAATGAGTGATTTGAGTATTTACTTTTTTTTTTTTTAAATAAACCTAGTGGTGTTAGTTTTCAATGCAAAGAGTTAAAATCATAAGCATTATTGAAGTCGAGGTTTTTGCTCTGTCATGTAAAATTATTCTAAGTTGCAGCTTGTAAAAATATAATCTAGTAAGTGAACTTTTTCATTCGTTATTTTATTTGATTAAAGATTTTGCTAATTACAACAGCTTTATGGTCATTTGTATCAAGTAGGATTCATTCCCATGTGGAAGGCACCATAAGGATTTCTGCCTAACAGATGGGCTTCTTGTGTTTTTAATTCCTTTGGGAAATCTTAGCTTTGTTGTGTATGAAACAAAGAAGAAACTATTATGAAGGTCTTATTTGTCTAATCCTTTTCTACTGTGAGCTACACAAGGGAACAAGTTTGATGCTGTATGCAGTGAAGAGACTAGGTTAAAAAAAACCCAGCTCTTTCAATTCATCCCTTTGGGGGTTCATCATCATATTTTCCAATTTTAGAATTTCATATCTTTACTGGTTTTTGCTCAAATTTGTACTCTAGTTCCACTGAAGATAAATTATAATAATCTGTACTGTGATAAATCATAAATCTTATTGTAGTTAAAAGTTTGTTCCAAACAACCTGTGGCTGACTTCTGATCCTATCCCAAAAGTTGCTCCTTGGGACATTTGTTTCTCTTCATTTTAACTATGTCAATGCATGTCATGATATATATTGCTTGCACGTCTCAAGGGATCTCTCTCTGTAAGCATTCTGAATATTCATTGTTTCAAAAAAAAAAGTATATATAAACAAAATAGTAGCTAATAAGCTAATAAATTTTCTCCAAACTTCTAGATTTTCTCAAAGGTGGCTAAAGTTCTTAAATAATAGACTAAACATCAATGCTAAGGAACAGAGAATTGGTGATATAATAAACTAATACAATTTTTGCATGCTAATTTTAAGGAACTATCTGACCAGAACTTAAGCTTAGAAATAAATTTACAAGCATAGTATCATTGAATCAAATGATACAGAGAATCAAATCATACAAATCACATCCCAGTATACCTTATTTTCCACATCACTCATATTTTGGAGTACTCTGTGACTGTTCACTAGACAGCAAGTCCAGGAAGGGCATTTCAGAGGAATTTTGGGGAGTCAGTGAGGGCAATGCCTTCACAACTGACTTTTGCCTCAGCATGGAGCATTGCTGTTATCTAAGGATTGCATCAGAATGCTTTCCCATTGCCTACCTGTAACTTCAGAAAACTAGATTCAAAGTATAGATTTGTGAAGGTCACTACATTCTGGGGATTTTTAAATGTCTAATTTCTACGTAGGTTACTTGTAAGAGTCCCTCACATTCTTCTGTCCATCCAAAACTAGATAATCTTGGAAGTGATGTAAAGTTAAACTTTCCAGAAAAGAATATGGAAATCAAAAAGTTGAAACCAGAGAACTATTTTTTAAAGGGTTGACCAAAACTCAAAAATTTCTTCATATGATTTCTTTAATGTGATTACCTCAAATTTGTGAACTGAATATGAAAACATAACAATTTTTAATGAACTTTCATTTAAGTCATGAAAGAAAAATCAAATGTAGCCTCATCTAGTTTCTTAATATAATTTAAACAAATGTACATTTTTGGAAAAAAACTCCCTTAATTAAATGGTTATTAGTATATATCTCTAACAGAAATGCATATGGAAATGCAGATGCATATGGACCTTACTAAAATCTTGATGGAGAATGAAAATACCATTCTATATACTGCAATTCTTTATACTCCGCAAACAAAATGGATAGGATTGAATAAGTTTTACTTTCATTCAGTCAAAACATTTCATTTGGATTTGTCTTGCATGTTCCATCACAGGATGAAAAGTTTCAACATGAAGATCACTCAACAGAAAAAAAATATTTCTGAAATAACAGTGTAGAATATTTTGACAAAACTATTTTTATATTTTGCTTGGTTTTTTTATGCATTTTCTACAAAATAACATGATTCTGTAAAGCATTTTCATTCCAAAGATGCATTTTTTTAATGTAAAAAGATCTAATCTGTTCATAACTTATGACTTTTTCAATAGAATCGGTACTTTCTTCAAAGATACTACTCCCTCACCGACTCCCTAAAATTCCTCTGAAATGCCCTTCCTGGACTTGATGTCTAGTGAACAGTCACAGAGTACTACAAAACATAGTGATGTGGAAAATAAGGCATGCTGGGATGTGATTTATATGATTTGATTCTCTGTATCATTTGATTCAATGATTACAGATAATAATTACAGAGTAATCATTACCCTGACTAAAAATTATCTCCTAAATAAGAATTTTTGCTTCCAAACATACTGAGCATAACTGCTGTGCAAATGAGTCAGTGTGGAAAAAGAGGTTATTATCAGAGTAATGAGATGAATAGGCATTATGGATTCACCTGACACAGTGAAGTGCTGTGTAGAATTACGTGACTTAGCCCTCAATGAGAATCAGGAAGATGAAAAAAATTGTTCCTTTGAAAAATTCCCAAGTGGTTCTACAATGAAGTCAAACAGTTCACTTATCATAGTGCTATTATAGTACCCCCTCCTAAATGAAGATTAATAGCAACGTGTTGCATTTGTTCCTTAAAGATAAAGATTTCCATTTAATAAGCTTACCACGAGTTATATCCTCAGTGCAACAATTTTCCCCATCTCTTGTAAAAATATCCATCCTTATTGGCTTTTAGTGTTAATCCAGGGCAATGTCTCTCTTGCATACTGTGTGCATTTTTCACAAACATGTCAACATAACACTCCTCAAGAAGGACATTGTTTACTTTGGAAAACCTACCTCATGCAGGATAAAACCAATTTTTGTGAACACTTATGAAGGACAAGAGTTAGTGTGCTATTTATGAAATGTTTTGTTATGCAGTATGTGGTTTCCATTATATAAATAATTCTTTCCTCCTCATCTACTTCTCTGTGGGAATATTGAATAAATAATTGAAGGGAAAAAAGAGTAGGAAGAAATAAGTATAAACAAATTGAAAGATGATTCATAGGTTGAGTTATGTTAATTGTATTCCCTACTGAAACATCAAAGTACATTTGGTAATATGAAATATATGCACCTTTCCAAGATTTTATATTTTGGCTCTCTTAAGGGCGCTGATAATTATCCACAATAACTTCATGGAAAATATCCCCATAAGCTTTGTTTCGTGTTTATTTTCCCAGGGCAAGATACCACTTAGAATCTCTTTATTTTAAAGGGTTAGTTCTTTACTTTTTGTTACGGAGAGAGACACTGCTTAGTCCACAGACTTGGACTTGATGGAAGTGCTTATCATAGTCACATGACTTTTCTTCTTATTGTCTTTATGAAACTTGTCATCCACAAGAGAGAAAGGAAATCACTAAAAAAAAACCCCACAAGAGTGGCAGAGCACTAATAAAAATGATTGCATTTTGGCTACACTCTTTGAGAATTATTATACATCAAAATAATTGGGGTTTATTTATATTTCAGTAATATCTGGAGGCCCTGGTTAGAGATTTGGGGTAATATTTTTAAAGTGAATAAGTAGGTACAACCACAAAAGAACGAAGGCAACAATTTCACATTTTAGGTCTGTAAGTCCAAATTTCAGGTGCTTGAAATCTACATTAGATATTTTGTTACCCTGGTAGGCTTTGGTTGCCTGCATTTCTTTTGCTGGTTGTTTGCAGAACTTCCCCAGTCTTTCCGAAACCGAGGTGATCATGCACACAGGCATACACCAGGAGTCATGATGCAGACTTTCTACAACCTATACATCCTGGTGGGCCTGGTCTAGAAAACAGTTCATATCAAACACCAGGGGCACTCCTATCAAATCTGGACAGACTAGAACCAAGACTCAGAAAGCATCCTCCTCCTCCACTCTCCTTCAAGAGCTCTAAAATACCCCTGCAGCTTCCTACAAGAGTGAAAAGATGGAAAAGGCAGGAAGCTCACTTTTATATATAAATCAGCCATTATCTTATTGTCTTTGTCTGAGAATAACTTAAATGACATAAGCTTCCAAAAAATCATCAAAAAGATGGAATAATACACTTTTTTTTTAACCTCTTCCCTAGAATGGGAAGTGAACTTGTTTTGCATTTGCTATGGCTGGCTGGAAAAAAGGTTTTGACCATAGGTTGTTTTTCTTTTTTCTACCTGAAAACATCTCAAAGAAGAGAATTTCCAAGATGAGGAAAGGGAGAGAATGCCAGTAAACAGCCACCTTCGTAGTACCACATCCATTAATGTTTATGGTCTCACACTATGTGGTTCAGAGCAATGAATATAACTGCTGTGTGGCATGGAGTTCTCCAGAAACCAGTTAATGAATATTTAATGAGAGAAAAATGGTTTAAATGGGAGTACTTTAAAGACCAAGAAACTCACTAAGCCAGGGTGAAGTAGTGTACTAAGGGAGAGGGAAAGGTTTCACGTCAAAGTTATCACTCAGTCTGCACTTATCTCAAGAATATTAAGTTTCAAAAAATGCATGAACCTGGCTCTTCAAGAAAATTTCTCTAACCTTGAGGAGCACTGGCTATTCTAAGATCTCATTCATGCTTTCTGGCTTCCATCTAAATTTATAAATGACATTGCTGAGAAATGCACTATAAGATATAGTTTCTCTAAGAAAAGCTCTTCGTTTGCTAAACTGTACAATTCCGAGTTACTCAGAACTTCTGTTGGCAATAGTATTGCTTTAAAGATGGAGGAATTTGTTTTAACAGAAATTGTAGAAAGTAGTTATTTTCTCAGTGAATAACATAAAACTGGTATCATCAACACTGATTTTAGACACACATATACATGATAGTGTGTATATGTGTATCTGCAGCTATCTTCTGCTAACTGAAAATATTGGGTTTCAAAATAATTGCACATGCTTGTACTAGAATTTTTCACTCTCTTTCAGGATATATTTGGTTGTTTCTCCCACTGATAATATTTAAAAGGTGATTTGTTTTTTAAATTGAATAAGGCAATTTGAAATCATGCCACAAGTAACAGATTGTTTTGTTTAAACTCATTTTACTTGCTTGGTCTTATCTTAGTTTATGCATTCTGTATCATCAGCAGGATACTCAAGAGGTGCCTTATGCTATACACATTCAGACTGGCTGCTGTGAAGGGATTACCAGCTCACGTCTGCCATAAGCCTCTTTTAGAATTTGCTGACTAGACCACTGTAGCCCAAATGCCCTGGCAATGACTAGAAAACACGAAATTGTTAAATTTTGCTATAGCACCTTGAAAAATTCTCTTGTGGTTCAATTGAAACCTCAGATAGTTTTCACCAAATTTACTCTTCCCACCACTCACCCTGCTGATTTTCACCTAACTATGGTTTATTTCGATTGCACTGCATTCTATTGTTAAAACAAGATATATTATAAAAACTTTGTGATTTTTTTTGGAACTTGGGACTTATTTCCTTTCACACCTGGCTTGGTTAAAATTCGTTTTTTCTAGCTATAGTTGTTGCTCCACGGTGATTCCTGTGCCTGCCACGAGAGGTCTCTTCCTGTGTGCCGAAAGGGAAAACTAAGAGCCAAACATCCTCACTATTCCTGCGTGTTCTTCTAGGCTCAAGCTCACCATTCAATGTCAGGGGAACTTCAGACATACTGATGAGTGTGATGAACGTACATGCTGTGCTCACAGGCCCAATGCTCCTGTGATAGGGTTTCATGTTTCTGATCGAAAGTTTTGATAAAGAGCTTTTAATTTGATTTACTGAATTTTGAGTCACCACAAATAAACTTCATGTCCCCTTTGAGTCACTTTTCATTTACTCTTTCCTTTAATCTAGAATTTTCAATGTTTGTTTTTGGCATATGAAAAATCTGAGACTTTTGAAAAACGTTGTCTTCAGGGATGCACTGCAATAGTGACCAAGTTGTTAATGAGTAAGAAGTATGTTTTTATTTCTCTAGTCTTTGGAACTTATGTCACAGATTTATCCACCAACTGCAAGGAGAAAAGAAATAGATATGAGAAAAAGAAAGGGAAATGTATGAAAAGCCAGTTAGAGCTGACAGGATTTAAGAAGAAGATTCTATCAATCACAACTCTAGATTTTTGTGTTGAGCCATAAGTGAGTTCTTCGGTTTTTAGTATGGACAGTGAACTTCCTAGGTGGATAATGAAGTCACCTAGACTTTATGAAAATTTTCCTGCATCCAGATTGGTAAAAGATGTTTTTATGAAGTCTGAGTTACTACTAGTGTTGTGACTGCTACAGCTTGGAACAGCAGCTTTTAGCTTTCAGTAGCAAGTAGGTGGTCAGATTTCATAAAAAAAAAAAAAAAACAACAAAAAGTTATAATCTCTTTTCTGTTAATTTTTCTTACACCTTACAGATAGTAAATTAAGCGGTACTTGCTATCAGTAATGCAATAAAAGGGAAAAAATTACCCTATGTCAAGCATAATCATGTTTCTGTTCTTCTTTTTTTTTTTTTTTTCCCCGTACTAGGCTTAGGCAAAGTCTAATGGCTGCCAAAATCATCACAAAAAAATTTATGTGCCAAGTACAATGGATCAATGAAAGATTTAGATGGAGAGAATCCAAAATATGTTTTCAAGAGAAATACTGGGGCTGCAGTTTTGGGGTGAAATCATAAAGAACCATCCTCTGGCAGACTAGGAGTCAATCTTATTTAAATTCCTCCTGCTTTTAATGTCAATACTTGGTAAAATTCCCCTACTCAGATAAAGGTACCATGATTTCAAAACACTGTAAACTATTTATGTCACCTGATAGCATGCCTCCTTTGACTCCCTTCCTACACCCACTCCAGAGAGAATCACACAGAACTTTGTGGAGAGAGAAGTTGGACTCTTTTGGCAGTCCTTCAAAACATAAATTAAGTTTGAACAAAAAATACATGTAAGGAAACTATTTGGTTATGCCCTCTTATTCCAGAATTACTGTATTTTGTTTTATATTATTTAGTTTCTATTGCCTCTGGGAAAATATTTTCCATCCATGAAAAACTAAGTTCTGGTGTTGTTCATGCACATAATCCTGGTGTTTCCCCATAGCATGTAAAGGATGCTGGTCTCTTTACAGCTTACTGTACATTTTACCTTATGTTCTACAGCTCCTCAAAGAACCAACGTGGAACTTCTTGCATCCCTTACAGTAAGTTCACCCTGCATAAAGGGCAGGTTGTGCAGTTATCCATGCTAAATAAGGAAAGAAAATGGCTTGAAACAGAAAAGAGAGAGCCCAGAGTTAGATGATGCACTTTTTTTTCTGAATTTTGATCAAGACAATTTCATCAGTTCTTTCTACCCAACAGCAGAACATACCTTTTTCTTTATTTGTTTTGAAACAAGTGATATTGTTCACCAAGTTAAAAATATTACTTGAATGAATATTTATAACAATTCTGCAAAAGATTTCATCCCCATAGCACAATTGCTAAATTATACAAAAGCCTGGAATACTGCTTACAGATTTGGTCAGTCTAATTTTACCAAGAGAAGGATGAAAACAAAAGTACAGTCATCCAACAGTGCAATATATTGCTGAATAGTAAATGCATGGGACGCTGCCAGACTGTTCCTAAAGAAGTATATACCACATATGTGGTCAAGAAATAAATTGCATTTATCATCCACCCTTGCTTACCTCATTCAATCATCTCTACCTGGAGTATCTTAAGCATTCCAAATACTGAGTTACATCAAAGTCTCTGTCCAAAACAACAAGAAAAGAAGGAGTAGTAAGAAAACAATCAATTTTCCCCTTCCCCTCATCTGGTACAAAATTAATCTTTCCCTACAAAATATTGACACTTGTTGCTGCTGAGCTTTGAGATGGCCAGAAGCACAGCATTGTCTTAGTGTGTGGATAGAAAACTCATAGAGCATTCAATCTATATAAGAAGATATTGACCAGTTTCCTGAATTTTTGTTTGTTAAACTAATTTTTCTGTATTCCAGATGAAGAGTTCAGGCAGAATAGACTAGGTCTGGCAGAGTCTTGATAGTTTATCCAATTCATCCCCTCTTGAAGTGCTCTTTATATTGTTTTCTAGCTTTATTATTTTTATTATTTCTATAGTATTGTCAATCTTCACGGGCTAAATATTTTTTAAAATGTTGCATGAAAAATTAGAGACCAACAATAGTATTAGAAAATTACAGATCATTAATTCTTAGCTTTCTCTCTGTATTTGCTCTTTAACACCAAGTTCAGTTTGAAATCAGATAGTTATCATATTGGAAAAAATCTCCTATCCCTTGACTTACTTGGCCTCACCTTCCCTTGCATTTCCTTGTTCCCTTTTTTCCTGTGACATAATGTCACAGGATTCATAAATACCCAATTAATATCATCAGACTAAAGTTGCAGTGATCCAGAACCTCTGTAGACAAGAAGGTTCAACTTCATCTGAGGTCCCACATTAGAAGCAAAAAATTTTGATCATTATGTGGGTGATTAGCTTAAGTTAAAAGATATGCTCCATTAATAGAATCATCCCAACTGAGTTTTGAAGAGAACCAAAACAAATAACCTAACTAGAATGGGAGGAATATAAAAATACAGCAGGTCATTTCTCCATACCAGCATCACATCCTTCCAGGTCTGCAAAACTGGGAGGAATATATAAGATAGCAGCTTTTGGTAGGAACTGAGGAGCAGGAACAGTTTAATAGCATAGTCAAGAAGGGAAGCTGAAGATTGAAATTATTTGCTAAACTTGCAAAAACTGACATTTTAGAAGAGTGTAAACTTTGTGTAAAACTTCTTCACTTCTTCAGTAATCGTTACAACTCAAATCCTAGGCAATATCAGATCTCAGTATTCTTTGATAAAGACAAACCTAGACTCAGCATCAGAATTAAGGCATTATGCACAGGAAAGCAGGGAAGAGACCGAACAAGTAACAGAGATGCTCTTAACAATTGTTATCAAATCACACAACTCAAATAGTGTTTTTGCATAATTAAAACAAAGAAATAAATGGTGAATACCTTGGGAAAAAAATCAGTAACTCACAGCCACCCCTAAAACAGTTTAGAATAATGCCGTGTGAATGCTTTTATGGATAATCTGAAAATGTGAGTAATTATTTTGCCCAGTGTTCAAAGGCAAATCACCTATCCAAACCTATAGGAATTTTAGCTTTGTAAGTCCTCAGTAAAACTTGAGAAGACACAGCCCATGATGCTGCTATTAGCATAAAATATTCTTTGGATTTTTTACAAGCCAAACCCAGGTTTTATAAAAAAATGGACTCCATGTGCTGTTATTTGTCGTAATGAAGGCACAGCAGTGAGTTGAAGTAGATGTTTTTAATAAAGCTCTGTCTCCAGCCTGCAACAAGGGTTTAACATCTCCTGCTATGAGGCTGGAGAATGTTCAGGCTGTATCCCACTGGGAATTTTCACGTGGACCTAGGACCCCTCTGAGATTTCTACCTTTTCCTGAAGCTAATTAGAATTCATGTTTTCTTAGCGAATTAAGGACAGTGATAGCCACTCACACTCTAATCACAGTTAAGCCTAATGGACAGCCAAGGATAGGTGGTTACCCAAAGTATCTAACCCACAAATATTTTGACATTTTCCTCCATTTCACATTTACCACTGAGCACCCAGCAGGTGCTCCCATTATGGAAAGGAAGTGTTAATGCCTTAAATCATCCTCTTTTTCTGGTTAGAATGCATCTAATTGATGTCTCACCTCTGGGAAAACAAAGACAGTAAATTCAGGTTAATGGTCCTGAAGACTGGGAGGCATGGCTAAGTTTATTAAACCAGCCAAGCCCAAAACACTGACACCTACAATAATACAAGGAGAAATTACAAGATTCCTTAGAAATACCATCATGCATCAGAAGTAGTCTAACAATGATGTAAGAAAAAACCTAAGAATAATGTTTGAAATTATTTTTCTTGTGTTTAAAGGATATTTACTTTAAAATTAAAATAAATGCATTTTGTGGAAGAAGCCTGAGTAAAAAACTGGATGTTAAGGCCAGAGGATTGAGGAAAGGAAAAGTGATTCACTACTTCACTGAAGACTAAAATTTTTTCAATACTGAGTTGAGGGTGGTGTGTTATCAACATAGACTGAGAAATCCACATTATCTAACTGTAAGTGCCCATATTTCAGGCCCTGAGGCAGATCTGGACTGGTCATTCTTGTCTCATATCAACTGGAAAATGAAAAAAGATTTCATAACCTAATTTATCGGTTTGTTTCAAGTACCTCCCCTACAATGAAATGCTTCCCACTTTGGATGTGGTTGTTTCTGTCCATTGATTATAAAAGTCTGGACAACTCTTTCAGTTGTGGTCTCTCACTTGCTATTTATTTCTCATCTGTTATCAGCTTCTTTAGGAAACCTGGTATGTAATTAATAGTATGAGGGTATAGAGGGAACTGATATTCAAAGCACAGGTGCGGAGGTAAATATTAGCTGTGGAAACATACTTCACTGTAGTTACTGTGGGCATTTATATTCACACCAACTAAGAAACAATGCCAAGATGATGTACAGCACAACTCAGAGCCTCAAATATTTTTGGTCCTAATGAGAAATGTACACCTTAATACTTCCGTAAAGTACAAATCAGAAATCTTCTCTTTTGCATTTAGTAACTTATTCCCTTACAATGGATTTCAAGAGTCACTAATTTGTTACACTGTACAAGAGTTGAGAAGTAAAAAACAAGAAATCATGTTTATTAGCTATGCCTTTTTATAAAATAAATGTACAGTTCTCCTAAAGACAGATGTTCAACATTGCATTACTAAGTGGTTCAATTCCCAGAAAGGATTTACTGATTTATGTGGTTCAAGGTTAAAGAAATCAGCAAGTATTACTCAAATATCCATAGAAAAAAGGTAATAGACTAAGGCTGACCTCTGTGCCATGTGTTAAAAAACCAGCTCTGCCATACTTATATCCAGTAAACCCACACAAAATTGTTTAGAAACATGTTCTTTTTGTATGTAAAAAAGAAAAGTGCTGGTAACCTAAAAGAAGATACAGTTCTCTGAAATTTAAGAAATACTCACCCTCTTGGCTTTCTCTCTCTCTTAGTAAAATCATGTAGTGTCCCTAATGAATAGACTATTGACGTTTTGTGTCAATTTTAGGCAATATTATGACATATTGGAATACACTGCTCATGAACCGAATCTCAGTTTATTTCGGTGTTTAGGAAATGGACAATGAAATGAAAATAGTCATACAGCTTAGGGGAACAAGGAGATTCTGTGATCTATTCTCTTAGTCCCTTCCACAATCCTTCATTAAAAAGATAATGATATTGTAAATGAAAACTATTGCTCCACATTCCCAAAGTCGCAGTGTTTTCAGCATTTTCAGTGCTTTGACTAGAGAGGCATTACTACATCCACCCAGGTGAGATGTGCAGTGTTTGTTGTTGTTGTTTTGTTTTGTTTCTGGGTCTTTGTTGTTTTTGTTGTTGTTTGTTTTGCTTTTCTCATTGTAAGATGCTAATGTTCAAACTAATTTGGATGAAAAAGAGTTTATAAACATGTCATACTGTTATCCTTATTATTTGGACCTGTTGTATAACTATATGAAGTTTTTTACAAATAAGAATTAAAGACCTCTATAATTTTCTCTGATATTTATGAGTACCATTTGACAATAGAGCAAAGCAAGAGGTGGTGGCAGAGTGGCTGGACAGCGACCAGGCAGAAAGGTACCTGGAGGTACAGATTGACAGCATGTTGAACATGAGCCAGCAGTGTGCCCAGGTGGCCCAATGGCATCCTGGTCTGTATCAGGAATTGCGTAGCCAGCAGGACCACGAAGTGATTCTTCCTCTGTACATTGCACTGTCAGGCCACAACTCTAGTGCTGTGTTTAGTTCCAGGCCCCTCAGTTTAGGAAGGATTTTATGGTGCTGGAGGGTGTCCAAAAAAGGGCAATGAGGCTGGTGAAGGGTCTGGAGTACTAGTCCTATGAGGAGTGGCTGAGGGAGCTGGGGTTGCTCAATCTGGAGAAGGGGAGGCTCGGGGGAGACCTCATCACTCTCTACAACTCCCTGAAAGGAAGTTGGACCTAGGTGGGGTTGGGCTCTTCTCCCAGGCGACCAGCAGTAGGACAGTCTTAAGCTACACTGGGGAGGTTTAGGTTGGACATTAGGAAGAAGTTGTTCACAGAAAGAGTGATCAGGCATTGGAATGGGCTCCCCAAGGAGGTGGTGGAGTCATCGTCCCTGGAGGTGTTTAAGAAAAGCCTGGATGAGGTACTTAGTGCCATGATCTAGTTGAAAAGGTAGCGTTAGGTCATAGGTCATAGGTTGATCTCACAGGTCTTTTCTAACCTAATTGATTCTGTGATTCTATCTTTACTCTCAGAGAGTTGATTTTGACATTACTTAACCTTGACTGAAAGAGTGATTCAGTGTACACTTTAAACTGACATAAAGTTACTGCTACAAAGGGAACGCTCTCATCTTCTATCCACACCTTCTTTTCCTTCCCTTACTGTCTTAGTCCATTGCAGTGTCACAAGGGCTCCTGTAGCTGAGCAATAAATCAGACTGGGGAATGGAACTAGTTTGTAGAAAAATAAAAGGTAATGGCAGCACAGACTAGTTTCTCAGTTCAGCTGGCCACAAATGCTTTTGTTATTCAATGGGGCAGAGAACAGGAGTATGGGGGTAGCTTGTGTGGGCCGCTTCTTTTAGTGTTAAGGACTTTGTAGCTGTCTTCAGTTTTCTTTTTAGAGATGCCCCATAGCTTTATTAAAGTTGATCAAGTGCAAAAGATGAATTCAGAATGTAAATCTTTAATCTTAATGAGGAAAGGAGTAAATCTCAGTGCTCCCCACTAAAGTATGCTGGTACTATTTCCTAGTCATGTGAAATAAATAAGTAAAGTTTTGAAGTTCATGTTTTTGTAGCTCCGGTCTCTACTAGAACTAGTTTGTTTCATCCTACTGTCCTTCATTATTTCAACTCTTTCACTTTTGAATAATTCTTTTGGAGTCTATCTTTAATTGAATATATTTTGTTTGTGTCATCATTATTATGAAGTGATTAGAAATAGCTTTTTTATTAAACACAAGTTACTTATTCTTATTCTGCATTGTGTATGGAAAAGCTACCCTTTATTAATTTCAGCATGTGATTTCTCAGATTTTGTTCAGTAAGAAAAAATGTAGAAACCCAAAATAAATGGAAATTTCATGTATGGTGAAATAACAAAAAGATGCAAATTAAGATGATCAAGAAAAAAATCCTGTCATGACTTCTTCATTTATGTTTTTGATTATACTCAAAAACAACTCATAGATTGGGTTAAACCCGATCAGGAGACCCAGGAAGTGTTTTTGTCATCTTCATCATCTAAAACACTCAAAGACATCCCAAGAGAATTCAGAAAGAATAAAACACTGATTAAGGACAATCCATGAGTAATCAGAATTGTTTCTTACAGTACAGTTAGATAGCAATAGCTGCTTCATATTTACTTTTTCAATAAGAACATACATCAGTCTTTGGGCTTGTTTGTGCAATACCTCAGACATAAGCATACACAAAAATGCAAAACACCCTCATGTTTACGTGCACACTATGGTGTGTTTCCCAGCCCACAGGGATGTAATTGTGATGCAAATAAATAGTGATGAAGGATTTTCAGTCTTGGCATGGGAGATCACATGATTTCGAGTTGGTGTTTGACCTTAAAATGATGTTGAGCACTTTGTACCAAGGCAAACAAAATCACAAAAACACTCATAAGTAAAAATATAAGGTGCAAAGAAATGATCTCTGAGTGCTGAATTAACCAAAAAAATATAGGATGAGGAAAATGTGACTTTAGATACAATGATAAGAGATTTTTCCAGAATTTTTTGACAAAATTAACAAAACACAAATGAAAAAAACCACTCCAAACCTCCATCTCCCTTCAAAAATTTCCAGTCAATTTGCAAGAGAAAAATGATTTTTTAATTTAAAACCAATTTAATATATCCCTTAAGAACACTGAAATTCCAGACACTTAGGACTAAGTGACAGTCTAACACCTTCATGTATTTTCCATCCCTATTTTAGCTACTCCCATTAGTCAGTTCCTCAATACATCCATGAACATTCTGAGCTCCCCAGAAACTCAGTTTTCAGAAACAGATTTATTTTTTATTGAAAAACCAAAGTCTGCTGTTGAATCTGGATCACATCTAAAGATCTCATCATTATGAATTTGATTTTGTAACTCTGCAATATGTTTTTTATCTTCATCCATTCAGTAGGGAGAGTTTGAGCCAAAAAATGTACATACTTTAGTTAAAAAGAAATTGTTACATAGGTTACAGAGAACAATTATCTGATTTTATTTTGCATTTCATCCCTCTTATTAGGAGGGATATAACTAGCTTATTAATAGCAAATTATTGGCTGTTTCTTCCAAATATAGCCTTGTATATCTTTCAAGTCTGGCAACCTATGTATTACCTGAAGAAGTACCTTTTCAAGTACCTTGAGAAGATGTCATTATATAAATTGACTTAGTAATAGATCATTGACTACTTTAAAGACAATCCCAAAAAGTGGATTTTCAGTGAGAATCATCACAATTAAAATTTTGATTTTTTTTTCTTCCCATTAGCATTCTTTAATAATCACTGAATGCTACAATTTTGAAAAATTAATTTCTTAGAATAAACACAGACAAGTTATAAAACCACTATCTAGATTTTTATAAATTCTGATGCCAGCTGTAGAAACTGCTTGCAATGTTTTGAAAAGTTCCTGTAAATGCAGAGAAGCACATTCAGTCAAACAAACCATGACTGCACACACCCAGACAGAAAATATATCAAATTCCTTTTAGATTCAGTCTTTTAAGGGACTAAGTAGAATCTTCTTAATCTCCGTACTTCAGGTCTGTAAGTTTTATATTGATGAATAAATGTTGCTCTTCAGATTGAAGGGAATAAGAGTTTTGCCATTCCCTGTTAATTCTTTATGATCTTACTAAATATAATTTAGCAATAAGGACCATTTAACAGTGAAATTAAATAATTTAATAAAGAAAATGGTTACTGCAAAGAAATAGTAGCATTAAATTGCAGATGGTAGGTACTTTCCTGCTACGAAGAATGAAAGATTTTTTTTTCTTTTTCTCAAAAATATGAATAAGTACACTGTAACAAAGTCTCAAAAATGTATAGGTATTTATACATAAATTTCAACCAAGTCATTAAATTACAGTCACGAGGTTTTGCAATACACTTCTCTATAAAACCTACCTATATGAAAATCATTCCAACCTGTAAAAATGATTGAGATATTATTGTCATGAAAATGGGAAAAGAATATTCATAAACTGACTCAAGACAGTATTATGGTCAGCAGGTAGCTTGTAGGTTGGAGTAGATTGTCTGTCTCCCCCTGAAGAGATGTAGGTAGGATGCTGTAACCTGAATGATCTCTCCCTGTAATCCACCCACTTTCTGGCTGTAAAAGCATTGAAGATGGATCAGGCTGGGAAGATCACTGGAGGATGGACAGAGAACAGTGAGTGGAGGTGTGGAGCACTGGTGTCTATGGAACCTGCAAGGAACTGGGCTGAGAGTGTTGAGGACTCATCTTCTGGCTCATGGGGCAGGAAAATTTATTTTTTGGAAATATCTCTGAGGTTTTTCCCTACATCTTTCTCAAAACCAATACTGATTGTTTCACCCATTTGTTGATGACTTCCAACGACCCTCCTCTCCATACCACCCAATTACTCTGCAAAACATTGCACTACAGTTCTCTAGACTGTCTGCAGTGTGGAAAAACCTTTCACCTAGTGCAAAGTGGTATCACTCTGAAAGTGGAATCTTAGTTGTTCTGATATCAGTGTTAAGTCTCACATGGCCTTCAAACAGCCTGAATTTCACCCTGCAGACTACACTGAGACTAATTGTTCCTCCTTTTGTCTGGGACAAGATGATCTGCAACTGTAGGTAAGTTACAGTCTTCTCTTTCTCACTTATCAGACAAACATAAGAGTAGCATACATCATACATACATTATACATTTCCTTTCTTATTATCAGTTTGCATGCATATTGACAACGTGGTCCTAACTCATGATAGTATTTTAAGCACATGTTTAAACTTACGTCAGAGCAAAGCCAATTCTCAAGTACTTTGCTGTACTAACATCTTTAAACGCATCATCATGCCTGTTTTATCATTTGGATCCAAGTCGGCATGCTCTGTGTTGGAGAGGGCTAAATTTCAACTCTACTATTACATTTCCCTCCTTTCAGAGAAAAATTGTTTTCCTGATGTCTTGACATGCAAATGAACTAAAACTGTATTTCCAGACAAAATTGATTCAAAATAGAAGGTAACCAGATTTGGTAGAATTTGTCTTGATGTGAAAATCTGGACAGTTGGATAGGGAAATAATATTTAGATGAACTTGTAGTTCAATTTTGCTTCTGCCATTCATCTAAAACCAATAAAACACAGGACTGTCAGTGGAAGTATTTGGGAAGGAAGTATGACTGTGAGTATTGCAGCAGCATGATTGTTATCTGTCTTATTTCTTGCTGCGACAACTTTGTTTATGTTCCTAGGTATAGTTTACCTGAATCCAAAGAGCAAATAACAGAATCTGTTAACAGACATCATCTGGTGTTGAACAGTTATTATGGAATAACCATTCTAGTCTATTTTACTTTGCATAAAAACCAGTCAGTTTTTATATACTGGAATAAAAATGGTTTTGTTTCGTGTTTTCTTTTCTGATTGAGCTTTCTGTGCAGAGTTGTGGGATGTTATCTATGTGAATCTACCACACCGAAAAGTTCAATGCTTCAGAAAAGTTTGAGACTCGGAAATCTGTGTGTCTTTTGTCCTCTGAATATGATTAATGATGCTTTGTGTTTTGCAAGACATTATTAAAAACAGAAGCCGATGACTTCATTGTCTCTGACAACGACTTTGAAGGTGGGGTCAGTTATTCCACTTTTACATTTCTTTGCAAGATTAAAAGAAAGTAAAAACAATTACATTGGGGGGGGGGAACTTTGCACAGATGTAACAAAGCAGGATACACACACGTTTTCAATATGCTTCTTCCAGTGAAAATTCACCTCATTCATATGATACTGCTGGTAAGCAAACACTAGTGACAGGCAAATCTAGCCATCAGGAAAACATACTGGGTTCAGGATTATCTCAAGTACCACATGCTAGAATTTTTGAAAATGTTAAGGAAAGAGTTCAGAGTTTGATTGAGAAAATTACAAGTAACAGATGAAATTTTTGTTGCATTCCTGGACATTCGGTGATGGACGATAAAAGCTATCATGCAGAACTGAAATAAAGTGTGCAACAGCAAAAACGTATTTGAAAATATCAATGAGTGATTAAATATCAGTACTTTTTTATTTTTGCAGAAAACACACTACTTTCACAAGTTGACTGTGCTGTATGTTTATAAAGTTTATATGCAGTATTGTTTAAAGTGTTGGAAATGCTAGGTCTTCCTTTAATAGCTAAACAGGAAATTATTTGCTCTTTTTGAGCTATTCTGTTCATCTGTGATGCATTATTTTATTGAATTTCTGCAATGTAAGGGTTATTTTTTTAAACTGATATCTTCACCTTTTATGACTGTCAACAACATTCCCACTGTACTAAAAGCCCAAAGGGGAAACTGAAAGCCTCACAGAAAGTAATGGTAAAATTCAAAATTATTTTAGCAACATTGAGGTTTCACTGAGTGGGGCTGGGAATATGGTTGCAATAAAACCACTATCGCTTTGACCACTGACAGAGGAATGAATGTTATCTAACACTGTCAGTTTTCTGCCTTCAGAACACTCATTCAGAAAAGTCACTAGAAAATTATGGTACTTTATCAGCTGGTTCTGTTTTTTCACTGTCTTTTATTTTGTTGTAAAAATCGGTTTGTCGAATGAACTTTGCTGTACTGACTAGAATAAATATGAGACTCTCACAAGTAGGAAATTTATCTTGCATATCATCAAGGTTACTTTTTTGAGGTCTTCCCTGACCTTTCAGTGTTTCATTGGCCTTAAATGATGTTGTAAACAGGCAGCAATGTAAAATAAATTTTATTCAAGATATAGTCAATGAAGGGGTGGAAAACTAAGGAAATATTACATCAGAATTTCTTCTTTTTGGATTTTCTCTGCCTTAACCAGAAGACTTTCCTGAGCTGTTTGATTTAACACAAATCTAAAATCTCTCCTGTAATATGATCTACTTTTCCAATTTTTTTACCCATATAATGATTTTAAAAAGGAGATTCATATCTCCCACTATTAGTTGCTCAAGAATCAGATAGGAATCATTATTAAACAGTTCATACTAGCGCTGAAACATGAGACTTTCTTCACAGTCCAGTTTCAAAAATGAATCAAAACAGTGCAGAATAGTAGGACCCTTTTTGTTTCTGTGAAGTAGAATAACAAATAATTGATTACTATTGGAAGGTTGATTTTACCAGCTGGACTTTTGGAAAATGGGATTATGGTTCTCACATTTGCAGAATTTTTGGTGTGTCTAATACAAGGATAAAAGACAAAAAGGAAAAAATAGTGATTTTCACTGCATTTCATTTCACACTGGAATGTGCCTCATGAATCTTAATATTTCTGCTGAGGAGTCCCCACCAACCTGTAGACATCCCTACAACTTAGGCTCAGAATTGCTTTATTACACCACTAATAAGACTAGATAGAAGATAGATTTAGGTAGACCCTGTTACCTTTTTCTGTCAGTAGAGAAATGTCTGAAAAAAAGCATCACAAAAATATTTGCCCCTGATATATATGTATTTTCTTAAATAGGAGAGATGTAAATGTTTTCACAAGGAAAAACACAAGGAGGTGTTGTATTTACCAAATAAAGGTAAAAAACAATGACAGTTTTTTGTTACTCTACTGATACTTTTGTTTGTGTAAATAACAAGTTTCCTATTATAAGTGATAATTTCATTATCTAGTCAGAAATATGTGGCAGTATACGTAGTATTGACATGATCTGATACATGTAGATGTCTTTTACACACACAACCTATATATAAATATGCAAAGAAAATAAAACACAGTATATGTGAACACATAACTGTCATTGTGATCCACTGATGGATTCTGCATTTACTTATCAATAATATAAATCTGAAGAAGTCCATTAGTTCATACCATAATAGAACTAATCTTGTTTTAGTTTAACCAAGAGCAGGCTCCTGTCCACTCTTCCTTGGATTCTCTTCATCATCAGTTTCAGAGAATTACTGTTCTAATGTTACATACACCTCACTGGTTACCAGGCCACAACCTGACCTTAAATTTGTATGAAAAATTAAGTGGAAGGCAGACGACTGAGCTGTGGTTTCTTTCAGTTTCATATCATTGCCCTTGCATCTGGTTGGGAGGAAAAAAAAGAAAAAAGAAAAAAGAAAGAAAAAACAGCTGCCTGATACCATAATGTCACTTTTAAGTTTTACACTGAAAAAGCACTAAGCAGGGCTTACTCAGAGTCATTTTTCAGCCAATTCTTCTTCCTGGAAACGTGATGATGTGAAGACAGACAGAGCTGAAGGAAGAAACAGTCCAAAACCCATCTCCCTCACCCTATTATTACGAATCACCCCTGTTATAGAAGGAAAACTACACATACCCAGCATGCTTCAAAGAAGGAAAATGATGTGACAAAGCCATGAAGTTAAATTAAACAGATCTGATCTACACAACCAATTTCATGTCTGCATATTTTTCCTTTTAATTAAAAAGTAGCTTGAGACTGTTCTTACAGTATGTGACATCAAGTTAATACAGTAAATCAGAATGTAATTAGTAGCACATCTGTCCAAAAGAACTTCTTAGCTTGAGTTTGGTTCATCAAGTTAATTGAATTAAGTATTTTTTTGTAAGGGTAAGGTAAAGCTGGCTAATAAATAGCAAGCGTTTTGAATTAAAGTTTGTCAGTGTTTCAACGTGTCTTAAACACCATTACTTTAGGATTTTAAAATAGTTGTGTGTTAGTAAGTACATTTTAAGGTTAGATAGATACTCATAGTAGCATGCATAGGTTCCAGAATCAGACAATATGTTACTTTAAGAATGAGACTTCTTGCTTGTTAGTTCATATTTTTCCTTCTGTTTTGTAATAAGCAAATTTTACACATCAGAAATGAGTGCAGCAAAGTTGTTAAATAACACATTTCCTCTAAGCCCTCAGTGAGGCAGATGATATGTCAAATAAGTCATATGGTAGTTATAAAAATGTGGGCATTTAAAAGGGGACAAAATAGTCACTGCTGCATCACTGATGCATTAAAAATTCCTTTGCAATTTATGGAGGAGCATGAAGGGAGACTACCTATTTCAACCCAAATCCACTTTCTAAGAGTGATAGAAATGTTCTCCTATGATCATTTAAACAGAAATACTTGTAAAGCATAACCAGAGCAAAGTGATAGGGATTTAGGATGTTGGCAATTGATATGGGAAAATGACTTACCTAGAAACCCTAATCAGAAAAAAAGGAATGGATTTTCCTTTCCATTATCAACTTTGAGAAAAAGTGCTATAATTGGTGTCTTTTTCGCTCTTTTTTTGCACACAGACTGCAGACTAAAGAAGAAAAAGAAACCAGAATTATTTCCTTTATATACACACAAATCACAAAGTATTATGACCTCCTAAAAGAGAGAGTGTTGGTGGCTGTGGTCATCTAGCTGATGGTAAAGTCCAAGTTGTGCCAACCTTTAGGCACTTCTATACCTGAGTTAATAATATTAAGCCTCCATCTAATTAACAGACTAAAACCAGAACCTCCAAGGCAGGGTTTATCTGGCCTATTTTAGATTACACCCCTACTTTATCACGGAATGAGTAGATCTAAATCAGATGAATCAAGCTGAGGAGACAGGAGATAATATGCCAGCAACTCTTTTCATGTTGTTGTTACTAATGTCTCTGCCCAAATTATAGTGTTATGCTGAAAAATCTGAAGAAAATGCTTTTGCAAAGTTTATTCTCTATGGTTTTCTACCATTTCAATGAATGGTATTGAGGTCATCTCAATCTTCAGAGGGTGATAAAACAATTAGGTCCATTGTTTCTGCTGACAGCTATCCAACTTCTGAGGACTCTGAACAAAAGATATCTTTGTTAAAATGTCAACACTCTTTCCCTTCAACTATTATGTAAGAGTTCATAATACACTTTCTTGGCTTTCCTTTCTCATCCCCTCAAGCTAAATTAGGATACATCTCAACAGTTGACTTTTAAAAGACAGTTAATTTTAAAAGAACTGAGTTAGGAAAATAAGCTGTGATGTAACAGAGTTGTAAAGATATGGAACTGTTTGCATACTGTTTCTATACAGGATATAGAACACTACTACTGCTAAAGACAAGCCAGCATCAATATGATGCCACAGCCAACCTCATGTTGCTGTCTAGGTCAAGTGTAATTATTGTTGGAGTTATAATGTGACACAAATCCACTGAAGGACTTACTATCTCTGGTTGTGCTATAGCTTTCCAGGTCTCTCTTAGTAAAATTTTAACTAGGATTTTTTTTCCCCTCAGCAATTATCTAGCTCATTGACTTCCAAAACAAAGCTGACCTTCACACTTTCTCACGTATCATCTTGTATAACTTTCAACTGATCCAACTGAAAACAATACAAATACTGCGCTCTACAGATTCATGATCTAGTACTGGACCACTGGCAGTGACCTCAGTGATCATCCAGTCAGATCACACTGCAAAAATCAGTGAATTGTATCTTTTTGTTCTCACTCAGGGCAACCAACATTGTCCTGTGGCCTACTTTAGCTTGTAACACACAAATAATTAAGATACTTGAAGTGAAAACACTAAAGTAGCAAAACTTCTTCTTTCAATAAACATCCACATTCCTTTCCAATGTCTGGGTTACTGAAATTTGAAGAATAGAAAAGTAGATAAAATGTGGCTTTGATTAAAACCAGTATTTGTTGGTTTTTAGACTTTGGGTATGAAAAGACCTACATAATCAATACATTCCAGAGCAATGGTTACTTATTAAATTCACTCAGATGCAGAAAAAAATACTGGGAATATTAATCACCACTGGACAAGAGATCTTATTTATTTGGTAGAAAACCAATTTTTAATGTTATGGATTTGGTTTATGTGAGTATACTTGTTAATGAGAAATGTAAATTAATTTCAGCTGATACAAGGAAAGGAACATGTTCAGCATTGTTGGGTCATACACATGTGAGGAATACCATTACTGTTTTATTAGACTGTGAAATTACTACTCACTCTTATGGAATAATAAAAAATATATATGGAAAGGGTCTTTATGCAATTTCTAGCTATTAATGACAGATATGTTTTATACTGTAGGCAGTAATATTCTCTCTAAATGTATACCATATAGCACTTTACTTTCAAATGAAGGAACAGTCTACTGAGACTCAAACCCATATACTATGGCTAATGCCCTGTGGAATTTGCAAGCAGACTTTTAGTATAACTGTTCCTACTTAACAGCATTCTGGAGGAGAATACAGTGGTAGATAACAGGATTCCAAGTACTATAATCTAATTTAGTTATAGAATTCTAATTCCTTGTTATTTCTTGGTCTAATGAGAAAGTAAATTTTGTTCAGACAAGAGATAGAGACTTCAATTACTTCAATTTATCCAACTCTTTCTCTAGAAAGAGTAACAATATCAGTTCATTTTAAAAATAAAAGAAAAATAATTTAGTTTGGGGACAGAAGCCTGTAGAAAACACAAATAAGATTTTATTATCCTCGGTAAACTCAATATCCGAGTATGTTTTTGATAATTACAAAGTGGTAAAATTTGTATTTCTGTTAGTGTAAAGGAATTAATTAAGTATTGTAGAAATATATTCTGACATTCAGAACATATAAATCACTAAAATTGTGATATTATTTATAAAATTTTACTGGCAAGATATGGAAAAACATAGACTAGATTCTATAACCTTTTTAAAGTTTCAAGGAAAATAGAATTTAATAAAATCTACATACTTAATGAATGACCACTTATATCTTTATTCAAACACTATTCATTAGTTTTATTACACTCAGAGACAGGATAAGGAAAGTTGCTCTAGCAAAACTTCTGAATTTATGCAAAATGCTCTATCTTCAGAGTTCGTAGAAAAACTGGTTTAAAGTTTTTTTTAAAAATCATATAATTCTGTTTTAAATAAGATTTTATGTTATATGAATTTCTTAGCAGATTTCATTGTTATATATCTTATCTTTTCCTGTCTATTTAAATGACACAAATAATGTGAATTTTTCAAGCACTGTATTCTTTTCATTCTACTCAGTGAATCCTGAGCTGAAAAGGAAGTAGTCACTCAGCTTCAAATACAGCCTAACAGCTCTGAGCAAATGGAAGCTACTCTTGATGGATATAATTTTCTTTATATTGTGGTAAAAAAACCCTCACCAGACCTTTCTACAGAATTAAAAATTGCTTTATCCAAGTGGTGCTGTGCCAGAAGCATGGATGTGGCCTATAGAAAGTGCTTATCACTTGTGAAAGTATTTTAAAACTCTCTTTTCTTTAAGGTTTGTAGGGTGTGTTATTTTTGATTCTGTACATCTTTATAAATAACATAATTTTATATATAAGGACTGTAATTTATTGGTAATTACAGGATAGCACAAAGCTCACAGAAATTTTCGTATCATTCTGCCTTATTTATTAAGATTTTTACTTCAGGTCATTACTTTCCATTTGGTTAGTAGTAGCCCCACTGAGGAAGTACAGGGGCACAGATGCTAAAAATGGTAAATGTGATAAAGTCAAGCCTCTACTGGTGTTTTGTATCATGTGGACCTGCTCTCTGAAAGGTTAGATGACAGTATATACATATATATATATGTATGTATGTATATATATGTATATGTGACAGAAAAAAGGCTAAAATATCCATCATAAGCCAGTTTGATTTTGTCTTTCTATGACTTGAATTATATCAGCGGTTATTCCTCAATGGGAAATTTTTGTGAACAGAAGGTTGTGTCAAGATACATATTAAAAACATTAAAAAATGAAAGAACAATGTGTTAATCTTAATAGAAAGTGTCTTATTTAATTTGGTGACTAAGTATGACAAATGGAAATAGAGTATGTAGTCTTACAGTTAGTCTAGTCCTTTTATTCCCTAGCATTTAGAGTAAGTAATAGTTCCTTACTAATAGTTCCAATCTTTCCTTGAAAAAATGCAATCTGCATCCAGAAATTCCTTTAAAAGATCTTTGTTAATGTCTAAAAACACTGAGGGTCAAATCCAAAATCATAAAATTCTCAGGTTTAAACAGAAGAAATAAAAAAAAGTTTACCACGTGAAGGAAAATAGATGTGAAATCGTCCAATAAACCAATGTATCTTACAATTCAAAGCAAAAATGGAACCATGAAAGCTCAACGTTCACTTTGAAAGGAGTTTTACAAACTGAATTATTTTCCTAGCCCCAAGGATATGCTGCCATTTTACATGTAACACCTTTTCCCTGTAATTCCATTCAGCAACAGGAGTTGAGATCCATTGACATTACCAAGTTTCCCTCTTCCCCCCTCCCTCCACCAAGAATAGGTAAAAGGGTCTGTCTTTCCTTCTGGACTTTTTCCTGCAGACCTCTTTGTCTTAGAGGACCACTTATGCAGTTAAAGCAAAAAAAATTGTGTGGATGTCTGCGTATTACTAAAATTTAGTTAGAAAAAATTTCAGTGATCTATTCAGACTTAAATTTGAGGCCCAGCTTAGTGGACTGATATCTTTCTTTAAACACATTTAAAAGATTAATAAAAAAATTCTTCTTCCTCATCAGATTAAACGTATATCTGAATAGTCTGGGTATCCTGTGGAGCTATTTGTGTACTAGTTAATGGTGACTGACAGGACTACCCAGTGTGCCAATGTGTCCCTTGTTTTGGTTTATCAGATAACTGGTGAAATGAAACACTGATGGTGTCAGATTCCTATTTACAGTATTGTTGGATAAACAAAAACTTCATAGGATTGTTTGGGTTTTTTTCCCACTCATTTGAATTCTTAATTTGTGCTTTCTTGTAATGCCCCTGTTTCCAATTAACAGCATTTAAGAGGGGCTTAACTGTCTTTTTGCCTTTACCAAATACATCATGGCCAGTTTTACATGCAAGAGGAACTTTCTACTGTAATTACAATTTATGCCACATAAACATACAAATAAAAACATACATTCCTTTCTTCCACGCTTAGGTTTGCCACCTCCATAGAAATTATTTACATATAAAAACAATTTTATATGCTGTGGAATGAAGTTTATACTGTTTGGAAAGACATTTTTGATAGCATAGAATAATTCAAAAGTCTCCTCTAAACAGCTCAAATAGTTTTATTGGCAGAAAATTCTGACATGAGTTGGGAATTCTCAGTTTTGACTCTACAAAATTAGGAGGGCTTTTAAATTAGTTCATTGTACTAATGAAATTAGTTCACCTTAATTTAGATGAAAGCAACACAAGTAACCCAAAGAAACCTGAACTTAAATTAGCTACACCAGATTTCCAGCCTTAGTAGAAAGTGAGAGACATGAACTCCCAGAGTACTTCCATTTAAGAAATGTCTTTCCATACTCTTTTATTTAGGCAACAGCTTGTAACATGTTCTTCATTATTTCCCATGTATGCTGTTATTATTAAAATATAATATTTGGTATTGTATATGTCCAAGATAGCACTAAACTTCTACTTCTCTCAGAATAAGCAATTATTCTCCAAACTTACTTATGTATAGAATTCTTATCCAACAAATCACTAAAGTTTACAGAGGGATAAGATTCAAGACTACTGAAATTTACTGATGTTATCAGGCTTCTCTCCTTTGTTGTTTTGTCAGTTCCTCAACTTCCATCGATAATCCTGCACTAAAAATTCAAAGAAAAGCCTTAATTATTGCAGAAATGGAATCTGACAGATTTAATATCCTCTATTATGAATTACTGAAAATTTGCTTCCATGCATTCAGGTAGGATAAATAAATTATAAACAATCTGATGCTTCAAATTATATTTACCCAATAATAATAACGTAACTAGGAGTTATAAAAAGGTGAAGTGCTTTCTTCTCAAATCAACAACCTAGTGACTTTAAAAGAAAATTCTACAATTTCCATTCATTTGCATTATCGTCTCTTGAAATCTGAATATAATTAAAATATGAGTCTAGCGTGCAATGCAGAGTGACATGAATTGAAAAGCAATCCCTTTGTATTGTAAATACTACAATGGTTAACATGGTGAGGGAATGAAATAAATAAAGAGGACTATTGCTGACCTATTGCAGGCAGACAGGGTGGAATTAGGTTTGGTTTTCTGAAGACCTTACTGAATTCACAGCTACATTTTTCTTATAAAATAGACCATCGGCTCACGTTCATCTGGAATTTCATGAGTTCCAAAGTTGTGGTGAGGCGTTCACTCTTCTTCTGTGATGTAGGAGCAACAATGTGTTGCGTTTATTAAAACATGTAGAATCCTCACACTGAACATCTTTAAAGGAAGGTTGAGATACGCTGGAGATGGGTGTTTGTGGTGTCAAAAAAATCTGCATTAACAGATTCACAGAATATGCTGAGTTGGAAGGAACCCACAAAAATCACTGAGTCCAGCTCCTGGTCCTGCACAGGACCATCCTCAAGAGTCACAACATGTGCCCAAGGGTTTTGTCCAAATGCTTCAGAAGTACTGTGACCACTTTTCTGGGGAGCCTGTTCCGGTGCCCAACCACCCTCTGGGTGAAGAATCTCTTTCTAATACCTAACCTAAACCTCCCCTGATACAACTCAGTCCATTTCCTTGGTCCTGTCACTGGTCACCACAGTGACCCTTTTCTTCCACTCATGAGGAAATTCTACACTATGATGAGGTCTCCCTTCAGTCTTCTCCAGGCCTCAGCTTCTCCTCATACAGCTTCTCCTCAAGGTCCCTCACCATCTTTGTTGCCCTCCTTTGGATGGTCTCTAATAACTTAATATCTTTCTTATATTGCAGTGCCCAAAACTGCACACAATATTCAAGGGGAGGCAACACCAGTGCAGAGCAGAGAGGGACAACCCCCTCCCTCGATCAACTGGTGATGCTTTGCCTGATGCCCTGCAGGACACGGTTGGCCCTCCTGGCTACCAGGGCACTGCTGACTCAGATTCAACTTCCTGTCAACCAGGACCCCCAGGTCTTTTTCTGTGGCACTGCTTTCCAGCATCTCATTCCCCAACCTGCATACATCCAGTACCCCATTCCATTCCAGGTTCAGAATCTGGTACTTCCCCTCACTGAACTTCATATCGTTGATGATTGCCCAGTCCTCTAATTTTTTTGAGGTCTCTCTGCAGGGCCTCCCTGTCTTTAAGGGAGTCAACAGCTTCACACAGTTTTGTGTCATCTGCAGACTTGCAGAGTATCCCCTCCAGTCCTGAGTCCAAGTAATTTATGAAGATGTTGTAGACCACAAGGCCTAAGATGGAGCCCTGTGGAACCCCACTAGTGACAGGTCGCCAGTCTAATGTTCCCCCATTCAATATTACCCTCAGTGCTTGACCCACGAGCCAATTGCTCACCCACCACATGATGTGTTTATCCAGCTGTGAGCTGGACATTTTGTCCAGAAGGATCCTGTGAGAGACAATATTGAAAGTTTTACTGAAATCCAAAAAGATTACATCAGCTGGCGTCCCTTGTCATAAAAAGACATAAAAAGGTGGGTTACCTTGACATAAAAGGAAATCAGGTTTTATAAGCAGGACTTTCCTCTCGTGAAGCTGTGCTGGCTGTGACCAATGACTGTGTTGCCTTTCAGGTGTTTTACAATACTTCCTAGAATAATCTTCTCCATAACTTTAACTGCCACTGAAGGGAGACTGAGAAGCCTGTAGTTTCCAGGGTCCTCCTTCTTGCTCTTCTTGAAAATCAGGACAACATTCGCCAGCTTCCAGTCAGCTGGAGTGGCTTTGGATTCCCAAGACTGCTCAAAAATCATCAAGAGAGGTTTTGTGCTGACATCAACCAGCTTTTGAGGATTCTGGGATAAATCCCATCAGGACCCATAGTAAGACAAAATATGGAATTCACTAACCGCTTCTCATTGACAGGGAGTTGTTCAGCTACATTGAGGAAAACAAGGCTCCAACATGCATAACAGTTTCTTGGGAAGACAAATGCCATAATTCTTCAATTTCCTCCACTTTCCCCCAGCTTTTATTGCTAAGCACAACATCATGTGAGATTGAATATCTCTTTGGTCTTCTGGGGTCAGCTGTCCTGGCTGTGTCCCCTCCCAACTTCTTGTGCCCTCCCGGTCTCCTTCCTGATGGGTTGGTGTGAGGGGCAGAAAAGGCCTTGATGCTGTGTGAGTGCTACTCAACAATACTTGAAATGTATAGTGTGCTGTCAATTGTGTTTGTAAAAAAATCCCAAACACAGCACTCTACATGCTGCTATGAAGAAACTTAATTCTCTTCCAGACAAAACTGATGCAATAAGAAAATGGCATCACAAGAGATACTTTTCTAGGCAAAAGAACTAAGAACTCTTGCAAATTTAGGATAAAAACCAGAAAAACTCCCAGAGGTCTGTGAAGAGTTCTCCAAAATACTTCAAAACTAAACTTTAATCCACATCAGACAGAACCAGACACAGGGTACCAAATAGCGATGAAAGTATAAATTAATATGCTCCTTATGTAACATAAATTATGGAACATAATTTATCCAAATAATTTAATCCAAAGATTAAAGTATTCTCTGCTGTCCTCTATTAAATTATGGGAGCTTAGAACAAAAAAAGCAAATAAAGCATGAGTTCAAAAGAGAAGTTGATGTACAAAAAAAGGAAGAAACAATTTTCTAAATATGTAGGAAGGAAATTTTGGGCACATTAAGTCAGTCATACTATTTACTCACCTACCAAATTATCCCTTCAAAAAGTACAGCTTTGATCTATTTTAATTTCTCTTTCTTTATATAAGCTATCTAAATAAGCTGCAAACTGATTAGCTGAGGGACAAGAGGTTCTCAAAAGTGTTGATACTTTTCTGAATTACCTGATTAAGGCAGAGTGGGGCAGAAATTTTCAGAAGTGAGAATTATGTCTACATTATTACTGTAGTCAATGTGGATTAACTAAAGAGGAGGAAAGGAAAAGTATAAAATGTTCCCTTACAAATCAGAAAACACTTTAAAACTTCCACGACAGAATGTGAGTGAAGCTGAGTCACTTTTGGTCTGATAATGCTGCTCTGGGCTGAAAAGATCAATGGTGGTGACATAAAAATACTGTAAGTGAATTTTTTATTTTATGAAAACTCAAAATGCTGATCTGTGGATTTAGTTTAAAATTTCATTTTCTAAACTCTATCTCATTGAGATTTTCTGTAATACCCAAATGAAATTATAAAAGGAACAGCACAGAAAGGATGTAAAAACTGTACTAAGTAGAAGTATTTCTATATAAGTTTGAAGTCACATCTACAATACTTTTGTTTTCCTTGTGATTCTTTTGGTGAGACAAGTACTACACAAGTCTAGGAATCTGAGTGACTACAAAGCGTGAAAACATGACTGATTACCGGTAAGAGAGTCTCCATAGCTTGTATATGCAAAACTAAACTGGTTTGCAGTGAAACTCATTATTTCATGCTTTACATTAAATATAAGTTTTGCAACAAAACTATTCTGGTTTTATATTTGAGAAAAGCTTTATGTACAATAGGAAATTATAAGCAGCAGTTAGTAGTAAGTGTTTTCGTGCCATTTCCTTCTCAAGGTGCCAGTCATCTTTAATGTATGTCTTTTCATGCTGCAGGAGCTGTCTTTTCAATCCTCTCTACTCATCAATAGCAATAGTTTAACTCTGTCAGAAATTATGGCAAATTTTACAGTACTTAAAGAAATTATTTAGTCCTCCTGATTTTATTTACGTCCTGACAGTCAACCAAGCTTCATATTAAATAGCAAGCTTAGAATACAGAGATTAGGAGTACTTCAGATATTTAGCATGCTTAATATCACATAATTTTTCTTTGCTACATATTCATGGAACAATAGGTAACATAAGGACTGGATGAGTCTCAGTGCTAATGTAAATTTTAATTAATCTGAGGATCCTTCTCACTTTGGAATCATATATTGTCTATAGTGGGCTCATATCATATCAGTTGCAGGATTGCAAGACCTGAAGTAACAAAGATTACTTCAGGTTTACCGATCTGCTAGATTTAAGACTGATGAGATCCTGTTCTTTCAGCGAAGTTGCCCATTGATTTCAATGAAAAGAAGAACAAGATCAAGCTTCAGATTTTCTTCTGTTTTTATCTTTTAATTTGCCATATCAAACAGATTGCATATATGAACATAAGACTTAATGGCACAGAACCCTTTGAAGAAAACAGGATGATTATTAATGGATTAAAAGCTCCCCACCTCTGTCTTCTAGATGCTAAAATCTGCAATTACAAAAAAGGTCTTGATCTCTGGAAACCATACCTTGTTAAATTTCCTTAGCAGACAAGATGGTAGTCTGTAGCATTACATGTGGTTACTGTTAGTCACATCCTTGCTGTAAGTTAGCATAGTGTAGCTGAGGTAATAAGATGTGACAAATGGCAGCATGGTAAGTCATTCTGTGTAGTTTCCTTTGGAATATAAAAACTATCTAAGAAGAGGCTTATGCTGCTTTTCACTAGCTATTTGCTCATGGATGTAATGGAGAACCATTAACTTGAATTTGAGCTGCACTAACCTACAAAGAGAAAAAGGAAGGTCCTAGGGAACTACAAGAAATCTGTTAGGGACAAACGGAGAGGAAAGGTAGAGTAACACACTGCAGAATGCATCTTGGATCATTTATTTGGATACAATTACTTTGCAAATAGACTTAAGATTTTTTCTTTTTTCTAAATCAAATCCTAATTTTTCTTAGGCCCATGAAACTCCAGGATACAGTGGCAGTTGCCTGTGAGGTAAGATTTTGCAGCTGGGCATGTGCAAAGCCAACAGTAACAAAATTATTCTAGTGCTTTGCAGTTTTGACCTTCAAAAATAAGATTGTCAAAGTAGGAAGTTGCAACTCTCCTATCTTTTTCCAGTACACGTGCAGTGTGGGCTTCTTTGTTTTGATTTACTGTATGCTGGTAGATTTTATTAATTGCCTTATAAATTGCTGTTGTTCCAAATGGGTTTTGAATAAAAGGAGGAGGCTGGAGGGAATAATATTTTTCGTCTATAAGAAAGAGGAAAATACACAGCATTTTTTAATTCTTTATCATTCTTAATGATAGCAAATTAGAAGCATTTCAGAGGGCCTTTCACAGCTTTATGTCTTCCCATAAACTGTAAAACTACCTGCAGTAGAAATAGCTACAGGCAACAAATGACTTCAGGGATTATTGGGAGTGTTGACAAAATGTTAACACGCCCCCCTCCCCCCCCAATTCAGTTATATTCCGCTCTGTAGATACAACAATATAAAACAAACAAAATGATAATTATTTAAGGAATGTGGTTTTTTAACATTTCTTTTTAAAAGAAAAGAATGAACATTTATTTTCAGACTTCCGTTCTATACAGGGTTCTATAAACCCTATTTTGTGATTTGAAAAAACAATTACAAAAGCTTTGAAAAATGAAACAAAAAGATACAAACAGACCTTAAAGAGGCATAATATATTGTAGAAGTGTGTTTAGGTGCTTTCTGGATTTGTTTTCTGTTAAAGATATTGCTGAGTACCATCATTTGTTTAGTGTTTGCCTGTATAAAACACCAGGTAACCTTATAAAGGTCTTGGCTGTTGTCTCCACAGAAGCTGATTACAATGCTCCTTTTATTTTTGGAGATGGGATTTCACTGTAGTTGTATTATGGAAAACAGGCAACATCATCACTACTAAGATACATGAAAAGACCACTGTAGTCATGTAACATGTATAAAACTTGGGAGAACACTGTTTTAAAAATATCAACTGCTTTAAAATGGTTGTATCGGTATAAAACTCAAATGTGTTAAAATCAATTTAAGAAAATGCGAATTTTGCAATTCTACTTCCTTTGCCCCATTTTTTAGCTAAAAGTAAATTCAGTTTAAGCCTGTACATGACGACACTTCTGCTTGTATTTACCCTCATCCAACCAATTTTTTTAATGAAAAATGAAAGGTCCTTGTAACTTCTAAAGCTGAATAAAGTTGAAAAAGTTGAAAAAGTTAAAGTGCGAATTTTGCACTTTCTGTTTGGCACTCAGGGAGCTCCTTGAAGTTCAAAAAGGCTTCAAAAGTTACCATCTCGGGAAAATAAAATAGAAACCCCCAAATCAGGCATTTCAAACACATATGAAATATAGTACTTTACTAGTGGACCAGGTAAAAGTTATGCCACTGACCATAAATTATTGTGTCTTTGTTAAACTTTTCACAACTTTTGCTGTTTTCAGGAATGACTTCTCCTTCCCAGTAGCACACCTGTACTTCCAGTGATGTACCTCCCAGTGTATGGGATATAATCTGGACCATGAACTGAGACTGAAGTCAGACTAACAACTCCAGCCAGAGGAGATGACTGTCCCACCCTGCCCAACCACCTACCAGGTTACTGACCCTGGTCATTTATTCCTTCTCCTCTCCCTCATCCCTCTTCCTACCAAGGTTGCCTCCTTGAACTCATTCAGTTCTGTTAAGTCCTGGGCAGAAAAATGTAGCTGCTAAAAACACTAACTCTGTTGACTGTGGAACTGGGACCTTACTAGGGGCATAAACCATTTTACATGGATCAGTGAGAACTAGAACAGCATCTCTGACTTTATCCTTTCTGTAAAAAAGCTTATAAATTTTATCCCACTTCACAGTCCTCAGACATTCACCATCTGAACATTGATCTTTTATACCTATTCTCCTACAGGGTTAGAAAGATTTCCAGCCTTACATATTCTCTTTCCTATGGACGTTTTTGCCTTTTCAGATACCTAAAAGGTATTGATTTTCTCAGTTGCTAACATAGCTCTGAATAGTAATGGCTTCATCGAGTGTTTTATTTTTTGTTCCTCTCAAGGCTTTCTGATTATGAGCAATTTCCTTTGGCTGGAGCATGCATGAATCTTCAAAAGGTAAACAAAATATTACCATAAAGTGTAGTGGAATGGTTGAGATGTGCATCCTCTGTGCTCACACATTTGCTACAGTACATCATGTACATTGAAGGGTTTTGGAACTGCCTTACTGGGGATAGCCAAGAAATATTAAGCCATTCATAACTGCAAGAGGATCTAGGCAGAGGAATGTGCCTTTTGCAAGGCAACAGATGGGAATTCAACCAATCTATTTTTTCTGTTTTCTGTTCTCAAAAGAATAGTACTTTTGTGGTGATGTTGAATTTATTAAATGTTCTACAGTCATCCTGAATATCTGAGTAGAATTTGTGAAGAAAGTGGTTTTCCTATGTTGAATTAACTTAATTTGGATGGAATAGATAGCTAATTTGGAATAGGGGATAAAGAATTCCAGATATCCTGGTTCTGCCTTATTCTCAACCATTTTGATTCTGATGTTCTAAATACTAATTTCTGAAAATAATGTAATAATTTTTTTTTACATAGACAGTTACCTATAATAAAAAATCTACCTTCAAATATTTAATGAAGAAACTAATCACAGCTAGAGCCATATGGGATTTTTTTTAATTTTAGTTTAAATTTTTAAAATTTGGGTTAAAAACACAGCTGGTCTTATCCTGTGTTTAATTTAGTTGCATGAGAAATAGTCTAAAATATCCCGCGTAGTGTTATTAACCAATCAACTTGTTACCAGGTCAATCTCCATGCATACATTAAGACTCTTAATGCATACATTAAGAGTCACTCTGTGCTAGAAGTCAAATAATTGCAAAGGGACAAAAAAAGGAGCATTTTAGTCAATAGCTAAGTTACTGTCATTTCATAAAATGTATATATAAAACATTTTAGGTATTACATTGAAATGTGTTTTATAGACAATTATTTCCAGTCTGAGTAACCATATGGAAGCAGAATTTTTTTTTAAAAATGAAAATAAGATGGTTTATATCACCTGCATAACTTGTTTTGTTCTCTGCCTTCAGGCTTCAAAACCCGCTTCCCATACTTTTTCCTTTCTTTAAAAATAATGTACATCAGCTTAATTTATCCCAGGTCCCAACAGAAGGATCAGATTTTAAGCATTTAATGCTGTGGTTTCAAATCCAATTTTACAGTGTTCATCGTTTCAGAAATGGCAGAATCCAAAGTGAGCTTTATAAAAAAAAAAGAAACAAAAAGAATCAAAAACCATCAAGCTGTTTAGGACACCCATTCATTTTTCTATTTTGTTTTAAGGTAGAGTTTTAGTATGAAGCTATAACCTGAAGAATGTTTCTAAAGGTGTTAGTTAAGAATAATTCTCATTTTAAGAAGTTTCTTATTGAAGAGAAGCAAAGTTTTGAAGGATAGCCTTGTGCGTATATGCAATTTTTTGCATACTTTCTCTGATGAGCTCTACTGAAATTAATGCACAGGAAAACAATACTTCAGATTACAAGGAAAAAAACAAAATCCACTTGAATACAGAATTATTCCTTTGCTGCTGAATATAAGTATGTAGAAACTGGTATAATATGATTCTTTCTGTTCATGGGATTGTCTGAGCAGTTTTGGCTATCTTTCAGGATTGACACTATTTGTAGGGTACAGGAACTTCACATTTATTTTGAAAGTACTATTAGGAGAAAAAAAAATTGTTTCAGATAATATCTGCTGCCTTTGTGACACGTACCTGGGAACACCCTCTGCCACCTGGGCCTATCTGCACATGAGCTCACTTTCTTGCTGGTCAAGTCTACCATTTTTAGCGGATTACTCTCTGCGTTTCCACTGTCTGTAGGGTTCAAACCCTATAGCAAAGATCCTAAGCACAGCAAATAATACCATCAAGGACTCATTAGGTTAAAATTGGCAATGCTGCCTTCAGAGGGTAACATTTGCTTTGTAGGTCTCTCCATGCTCCTCAGTGAGTAGCAAGTGCTATTCACAGGTTCAATTCTATTGACTTCAAAAGTGGGTCTCACTGCAAATCAGTGTTTTTCTACAGGAAAAGCAGAACTAGAGTGTGCAATAATTGGTTTCTGGGTCCACACAGAGTTTATAATTTGTGGAGTACAGGAGGGAACTTTACTTGCTGAGAAAAACAAGGCCTGGTCTAGGGCTTTCACAAGTGTAGAAAATGACTCCAAATACAAGATTGTTATTGCCATATATCTGCATGACAGTAACAGAAAATATATATGTCAGTGTTGAGTACCTTTCTTCTCTTCCCAGAAAATCCTGTTCTCCTTCCCTCGGGATGTTTTCCTTCATGTAAATTCATTGCTGATTATAAACCAAACAAAAAGTTAATAAATGAGATGGAAATGGTGGACTTAAAATTGGGCATATGCTTTTTTTATGGCACAAAGTTTTCTGTTGGAGGAATTTTGGTTGTGGTATCTTAGTTGAGTATAAATCAGCAGTGATGGTACCACTGAGGCTTCAGGCATAACGGTGAAGCAGCATCTTCTTTGGAACCATTGTAAAATTGCTTGAATTGACTGTCAGCTTCTCAGAGGCTGTGACAGAAGACTGCATTGATAACCTGATTTTAATGCTGGAAAGAAGACAAAAACTTAATGGATAAAGAAAGTGAATTACCTTCTTCCCCATGAATGGACTCTTACAGGTCAAGGTTCAGCACATTAGTGAGGTAGTATGACAAAGCTTACACCAGTACGACTTCCAGGGATGCTTGGATGATGTTTGTCATCTGGATGTCGTAGACGGACTTTATTTTAAAATGTGTGGAGAAACCTTACATCATCCATATTGACATAGCAATCCCTTCTAAAGTATTTTAAAACAAGAAGTTTTAAAGTGTTTTTTTTTTTTTAACTGAATTGTAGCTTATTGTTTATATGCAGCTTCCCTGTATTACTTTTTCTTTGCTAAAATTCATTTCTTTTTTGACACAGTGCAGCCAAAAATAGCCTAGACACATGATACTGAAGCTGCTCTTGTGCTACCCATTTAAGTTATGTATCAAGTCTAAATTAAATCAAGGCCACATTTTATTTATGTATTTCATGCATTAAACTCATTTAAACTTTTAGTCAGATTTCATTAGGGGAAATACTACCGCACACATCATGCAGTAGTAAAGCTAATGTGCTTCAGGAATTTGAAAGGATTTAGAGATCAGAGGGTCTGATTTCAAAATTTCTTTTTCTTTTTCTGCTTAGTGCTTGGAGCAGGTCTGTATGCTGCACAGAGTTTGTTTCCTAGGACACTAATACAGTCAGCATGGTCTGTACAAATGTGTAAACACAGACATTCTCTGCAATCAGTGTGTTTGGTGTCTTAAGGCAAGATTATGTTTTTTTAGGAAATGCAATTTATGTTCAAGATTAAATTTCTCCTCCAGACTGATAACGTCTTGAGATTGAATGAGATCATAAATATTGTGTCCTGACTTCTTGTTCTCCATCTTAGATCTTCATTCCCTTTTTCAGTGTTTTAGAAAAGCGGAACTGAAAGAAATATATTCAGAATGAATTATCGTCAAAAAAATATAGTCTGCAAGTTTTAATAATGTGCAAATAAATAAAAAAATTCCAAAATTATGGACAACTACAATAAATAACTCTCCTAATCAACATTGTTGTTTTATTTTTATTTTTTTCAATAACAAAAATTTCCAACCACCCAACCACCCAAAAAAATCCCACACATAAGAAAACAATAACATAACCTTAACTGAATTTAAGTATTCTAGTTTTTCAGGTCTCTTTTGGTCAGACTGTCCCTGATGCTTATTCACCTCAGTGCCTAAAAAGTTGAGGAAACTTCATGTTGTATTTTTTATTTTAACTTTAATAAGAATATATATATATATATATATATATATATATATATATATATATATAAGATTCACAAGACAGCTTAATTTATCTGTGCTGGAAAAAAGAAATAAAAGAGAAAATAAGAAAAAAATCAAAAAAGGTAAATAACCTGCACACACACACATGTGCTTTTACAGGGAAAAACATCGTACTTTATTTTAGTGTGGGTTTTTTTCCCTCTTGGTGCAATTTCACCATAGTCCTCAAGAATGAAATTTTGTCATTCTTGTACACATTGTGTCCCACAGTGCTGAAAAGCCAGTACAAGGCAAAGCTTTAGTGACCCAGGGCATGTTTGAACTTGTGATTTAGAGATGAAAGGCTTCATATTCAATTCCCAGTCCCATGACTCATCCAGTTCCCCAGCATAATTTTGGTTTGGGAAAGAAGTTTTTAAATTATGGGTGTGCAAAGAGCTTTCTGACAGAATGGCAATTTAAAAACAGAATGGCCTGATTTACAGATATGTTGAACCCTCAGGGTCCCACTGAGTTAAGACTACGCAACAGTCAGAAAAGCAGACCTTACTTAGCACCTGTCTTCAAAATACTGCACAAAAGGTAAACATATTGCTGCAGGATCTAGGAATCATGATCCTAGAACCAGATATGAGGCCAGGCTTGGAAAGGAATGGCTTCTGTAGTGTCATTCCTTCTCTCCTCAGCCTGCAAGGAAACCACTACAAAGGAGCTTTTGAAGACTTTGGACATGTGGTGTCCCGAAAGACTAACGAGTCTAAGAGCTCTGCTTTCTGACAGCAGAAAGTATGATTACATACCTGATCTCTAGTCATATCCCTTTTCTCCTCCATATTTTTTGAGGAAAAAAATATTCTTTGCCTCATATCAGCAGCTCTTACAGTGGAAATGCATTTCTGTCAAGCTCAAGCACTTTGTTTCTCTAACAGAAAGTTTCTTTGCAACATGGAATCAGACAATGAGAAGGTGTGTGTGTAAAGCTAGGGCTGCACAATAGAAATTAAGACTTCCCTCTTAGGTATGTTATATCACTTCAGCTCTCAAGCCAAACACATCAGTGTTCTCCACATCATGCAAGTCAGCTCACCCTCAGAGCAAGCAACCTCTCCAAGTGGATAGTTTCAGGCACTCATATTCATGCTTAGATCTGCTTCATATTATTTAATATACTCAAATCCTGCCTACCTTAGCAGTATGAACACAGCTATGTGCTGTGGTTAAGGCAAAGCCTAGGCTCATGCACAGCCAACAAAAGCAACGTAATTGTTCTTGTAGGTTTTAGATAGCCTCTTAGCAGCTGAACTCCCTTGTGACTACACAGTCATACCAACCATTATTCCTCACAGAAGAATTTGTGGAATGTGGTAGCTAAGCTAAGAATAATTTTCACAACAGTATTCAAGAGAGATGGTGCCAAGACAAAGAAATCATGAGATCAGAGACCTAGCAAAATAACTTGAGAGATCTCTGCTAACCAGACTCCTTATCAGCTCCTCACCTTTTTGCATCTTAAGCACCCTAGGCATAGTTTATAGTGCTTTTATGTACCTAAAGAGGTTTTACTGCTAAAATGAAAAATAAATTACTCCTGGCTTGAGCTAGTTAAAATATTCTTCATTATAACATGGATTAGTGAGTAGAGACACTGGAACTACTACAGCAAGCTGAAGTGGAAATTCTTTGCTGGTCTTACTGGGCCTGTGTGGTGAAAACACGTGTAATTAAATTTCAATGTAGCCTTAAGAAACATGCATAATGCAGTTAATGAAAAATACAAACAGAAAACACAGCTACAGTAGTTACTAGCACTTTATACAGTTTTGCCCCTCCCTCACTGCCACTGAGTAGCACAATATGGTCATATTGATTTCACACAAATCATCTGTCTTCTTGTTAAACAGATGAAAGCAACGTTTCTTATAAGGAACTAGAAAATTCTCATCATATGAACATGAAATTAGATAGTTACAATTTTTCAATAAAAGACTTACTAAAGCACCTTGGAAATAGAAGGCTTTCAAAATAGAAAGAAGGAATTGAAAAATTTTGTGCCTAGTCTCAGTTGCAGAGGGATTATATATTTGGGTCCAATTACCAGTGAAAATAGGAAGTACTACTTTTGTACCTCTTTTGTGTGTAGAAGATTTAGATTTCTGCAGAGGTTCTGGTCAGCCAGATTTTGTGTATGCTGGAATTAAGTGGGCTTTTTTTCAGGTAGAACCCAAATATAATTGCTAGGTTTACAGTAGTTTTAGAAAAAGTTATTATTCCTTCCCATGGATTTTGGAGGAGGAACCAGTTACTTTTCAGTTTGATCTGTGTTCAAGCACTCTTGAAATACCTTGGGCTGACACCGGACTATGCTTTTGCTTTCAATTGAATTCTCAAAGGACATGACTTTCATGTGGATATGTATTTTATATCAAGTAGTGTACATAACTTTAATGCACTATGCATTTCAAAAACCAAGATACAAGTTTAATAAATAATTTTTAAAGTTGGAGTGTTCTTTTCCTCCACTTGGTGTCACCGTAAGGCAATGACACTGGGTTTGGAAATCTCAGAGAAGTTTGTTAGATCAGAGACTTTGTATTTATTTCAGAAGGCTGCAGTGGGATAATCATTCTTGCTAATTAAGCACTGAGGAAAGCCCCGTTTAGTCCTGAGGTCCTCAGAAAGATGCCTGCATCCCAGTGAATATCAGAATCGATCTGAAGGAGCACACCAAATAAAACCCACCCAAACAAAACAAAAAACCCAACAACCTGTTTCTAAGAAAGAATGTAAGTGGATTTTAAAATTCCTTACTGGTGATTATGAAAGAATTAAATGAAAGGGCCTTCATGAAAGACTGAAGGCTTCGTTGTAATGTTTCATTTGGGAACATAGGGTGGGTTTCAACTATTTCCAGAAAAGTTGCTATAAGGAAGAGCATTTTACCTGACTTCAGGGTAATAATTGATCATAATTTCACCTACTTATATAATTTCAAACTTTCCATTAAAACACTTACACCCAAGGTGGCATTCATCTGTCATGGAGCAACAACTTATGGGAGTCTCAAGTGACTCATAGACAGAACTCACAGAATTACTCCCTTCAGCTGGAACAGCTATAGGTGGATCTGATTGTCACCTAAGTGACTTCTGGCTACAACATAGAGGGAAAAAAATATTTGAAAAGAAGGTAGCCAATAACCATTTATTTTATTTTTTTTAAAATGTTTTTTCACAAACTGTATTCATTAAGGAATATTTTAAAACAAATTCATCCCTCCACCCCCCCATTGTCCCTGAAGTATTTACTTAATTTGGTTTTATTCCTCTTCTTTTTCCTTCATCTTTTTTTTCTTTTCTTCTGCACACAATTATATTTAATGTCACAATCAACAGTCTGGACACTAGTTGGTTCTATTAGTTAAAATTTTATTATTCTGGATGCCTATCAATAATTCCTCCAGTGTACAATATGAAAAAAAAAGAGAATTTTTGAAAAATTATTCTACATTCAAATGCTCACCAGATTGCAATTACAAAACACAAAGACAATTTTTTGTGGTTTGATTCTTTACTGAACAATTTTGTTCAAATTAGGAAATTTGGAAAAATGAGAAAATAATTAAAACATAAATTTAAAGGCTGACCGTTCCATCCCACATAATCACAGATTTTTTCCCACTGTTTATATTGAAGGTGAATAAAATGTAAAAGATTCAGGCTACAAAACTAGAATGCATTTGAACACTACAGATATGTTCATGTAGACTGACAGTAGACAATATTTATTTGCTAGTTATCAACTTTTGAATGGAAATATAGCACTTTCACTGTAACTTCATATTTTCTTCTATCCACCATCCTTTTTTCTATGGGAACTGGAGAGTGTGTTTTATTTCTGGTAACAGGAGTAAATATTTTGTGAAAACTGTTGAATTTTTATCCCAATATGACCAAACGGGACTTGAAAAAAAGAAGAAAAAAAAAAGAAAAAAAAGTACAGGAAAAAAAAAGGGTTATGTTGCAAATGTCAGTACACCCAGTAGGTCAGGAGTCCTACCTGAAGTATCTGAGGCTTAATATCTATTCTGAAATTGGTTCCCTTCCCCTCCAACCACTAAAAAGAAGAGCATTGCCTGCTCTGTTGAGGTTTTATAAATAGCCTGGGCCTACGTTCTGAAACTTTCAGAAGCTGTTCTGGATATCTGTCTTAGGGGATGTCCAAGCATAAATACACTTTTAGGAGTACAATCAACTAGAATTTCAGATTAGAAGGGAGATCACTGCTGGGAATTTGTAAGCATTGGGACTTACAAAGCTATGGGTCTGGATTTCAGTTATTTGAAAATCCAATGACCTTAAAAATACCATGCAATCCATAGTAATGAAAAAGAAATGGGAACACAAAGCTACAAATAACCCTGTACTAAAAAGGGGTTATGAGAATTTTCTTTAGGTTAACATGAAGTCTGAGCATGAATTTTATGTAAATTCAGTCAGAAAAAGTACAGAAAATTTAGGCTGCTACAAAGGAGTGCATTGCTGGTACAAGGCTACTTGTTCAAAGAATAAAAGAACCCTTTCATTTTTAATTTTTTAAGTTGTTCTGGTGCTTTTACTTCCAATGAAAATAGTATGTGCACTGCTACTTGAAAAGAAAGAAAAGACAAATACAGGGTGCAAATTACATCTGAGTTTTTGTAAGACTTCAGTGAAGCCTCACTTTCCAGATTGAGGGTATAGAAGTATTAAGGAAATTTCCCAGTTTGACCATTCATGAGACTCTCTGGCAGTTACACTCCCAATGCCAGAGACTTTAATTGCTGGGACCAAAGACCCTTCACAGCAGCTCCAGTGACCCAGTGGGGGCCCTGCTTGACTCGCTGTGCACCCCACTCACACACAGTCAGACCGAGCTGGTACCTCCAAAGAGGGACTCCAACAAAGGAACCTCTGGGCTTTAATCCCCCCACAGTCTACCCAAGCACCAGTCTTGCTCTTCCAGCCATGTCTTCTGCTCCTGCTGTACCTCTCAGTGCCCATCCACCTGTTTGGCACCACCTTCTTCATGCCCTTTGTTATCCAAAGGGTTGGCAGTTCATAACCTCTTGTCTTGAGCTCTCACTCAGGGCTCAATCTGCATCTCAACCTGTGGCTTGCAAATAGAGCTACCTGAACCAGATGTATTCCTCAACAGTCCTCTCTTTCTTTTAATTGAGCATACTATCTAATGTACAAAAAGGAAAAAACAACAAACTTTCAAGGTATTTATCCCTTGCCCTTGTATACAACATTTTTACAAGTAAAAAAACATAATGATTTAGGCTAATAAGCGTATTACTCAATGGAAATCTCCATCAGCCCTCCGCTTTAGTAGACACCAATGCTTCCATGTACTCTGTGCCAACTGCTTAGCATCAACTTGGAGAACACAGATTTATTTTTGTTTGATCTCTGTGCAGATCCATGTCTTGCCTCCAAAGCCACATTCTGAACTTGCTATTTGAGGTGACTGGGCACATTGCAGTTCTTGCAATAGTTTTCAGTGTCAGACAATGAGTTTTGCTTTCAAAACACAAAATTATAAGGCTTCTGGAAATTCTTAGTCTTAATATCTCTGAGCAAAAGCTTTAAACTGCTTTTTGTAAGACTATTTAGTGTTCTGCATTGAAAGTTTCTGCCAGTTTGTAAAATGAACAAATAAGACTACTGAGCACTCTTGATATAACACAGAACTCTAGCTTCAGTAGTCAGTTGTTGAAGAATTCAGCTCACTTAATGTAACACATATAAATTTATTTGAAAACAAAGATAGAAAGATTTGCTGCTAGAGCTGAAACCTCTTAAGTTTCAGCCATACTAGTTCATCTAGTAGATGGTGAAGCTTGAAGTTTATTATTTATTGCAAATTCCATGATGTCAAAACCAGAGGGCAGCATCACACATTGGAGTAACCAGAGGCACTTATCAGTAATTATGACTGATGCTAGGAGCTGGACAGAATTTAGAGAATGACCAGATGTTTTATACTAGTGTAGTTAATGGGAATGTTTCCTGGGATTTCTGTGAAGATATTTTGTGAATTATCTGGTCTTTGTCCTAGTGTAGAACTGTTCCATGAGGTTCTTGCCTTTGTGCTTCAAGGCACCAAATGCAGCAACCCTCATCTGAAAGATGATTGTACAAAGAACTAGATTGACTCAGGCTGATTGATTGCTCCTGAATACTACCTTGCTTTTCAGAGAACAACAGTGGTAGTCCTGATAACATGACTAGAACACATATAAAACAATATAGCAAAGTGCAGTATAGGAGGACACATATTCCAATTTTTCCATTGGACACAATGTTTACTAACTAAATTCTCTAAGGTTGAGTTAGCAGTGGTCTGTCTAGTAAATCTCTCTCCTCGGAACATTCATCAAGGACAGGCTGAAATAATTCCAGATCTATTAACAACATTAGGAGGTTCATATCAAGGCCTTTTGGCTCTCTACTTGCATTCTGAAGAGATTCTGTAGCGAAAACATAGGACTCTAAGTAAGATGGATGGCATGTTCTGTGTGCAGCAAAGGCAACAGCTGTGCTTCTTCTCTCAAGGATGCATTTCTAAACAGGAGAGATTTGCAATTTTTCCTCCTCATCTAGATAATGAGCAATTATGAACTTCAAGTAAGGACTTATGTCCCACTTCAGGTAAGGACTTATGTCCCACTGCACTAGGTAAAAGGAGTCTGGCTTCTTGTTTCTCATCCTGTGGTCATCTGATGATAAGAGGCTCAAGGGAGTCCCCTTTGAAGATGGAAATTCAGTGTTACTAAACTGTTGTAACCCTAGCTCTCTGACTTTGGGTGGTGATCTTTGCTTGACCATAGCTGCATAATATGATCCAGTCACAGAAAGTTTTCTGCTTACTGGTCATTTAACAATGATAAGATGTCCAGCCACAGGTAAGTACATGCACCAACTGTTTCACTGCTGCATTACACTTCCCTTTCTTTTCCTTGTAAACTATAGTTCCTTGTGGTCACCCACAGGCATATGTTATATAGTAATTTATTTTATTTCTTTAGTACCACTTGCAGTATTTTTGTTTCTACCCTCTGGTTTCCTCCTCTGCCTCATGAAAGCAGTTGTTTCCACCTTGTCCTGAACATATATGTCTTTTATCTTTTTCACCATAACTTTTCAGTGCTCTTCAAGGTTAACCATACCGAACAGACAGTGAATATTGTGATCAATAACCTTTGAAAAAAGATGGCTACAATGCTTTGGAGCCAAGCAACTCCAGGTTTTGTCTTCTGTGTAACAGCTGCCAAAATTTAGATGGTGTGGATAGCTAAGGAAATTAGTATCAGGTGTTTGGGGCCTTTTAACAGAATAGTGTAGATGTGGCCTTCATAGCTCTGCCAAACCACATATCTTGCCAGCAAGTTTGCTTCATGTGAACCATGTCAAAAAGACTTTCAGATAAAATGTAATGAAAATAATTGACAGTGATATAAAAGGCTCTAAGAGACATCGTATCCCAAATATTTGTACCATGCTGTTAGGCTGAAAGCAGACTGGTCAAAGAGTTTTCAGTCAGAAAATGAAAACTTGTTTTGCTATAAATTTCTTAGTAGCTGTTTACCACATGATTGGAAAAAGATAAAAGCACACAATGAGTGGTAATAGAACACCTTGTTCTGCTGTTCAGTCACTCCTCTTTTTCTCTAATGTTTTTGATTTTGCAAGACATTTATGTCCGTGGGTCACTGTTTTGCTGAGCTGAAGCCTGTATTTCTTACAATGACAATGCACTTCACAATTAAATGACCTGCAAAACAAAGCAATTGCATGTACTACCTGGACTCTGTCACTGAGGGTAGCTCCACAGTTTCTCACCAGGATTATAACCAAGAAATACATTCACAATCACTGTCATCATGAGACCAAGTGAAAAATATGAACTTTATATATACGTGCATGTAAGCTCAATGGCTAAAAATTTAGACAGCTTTTACAGCTAAGTAAAAACTCAGAGATGCACTGGCAAAATAAAAGGGCACCTCACGCTTGAAAAACTATCCAGATTACTTTAACTCTGATTTGCTGTCCGTAAAATGCATACTCAAATTTCAGACCATTGTTTTTAAAATAGACATGTAAGTCCAAACTCCTAGACGATTTGATCAGCTCTTAAGAGCAGAGCCTGCTGACCACCTTGTCCTTGTAGTCCACACCTGCCTGGGTGATGGTGAGTCACCGATGATGAGCTGTGCTGGAACACAGTGCCATCTAGCGAGCCACAAAAAGCAGATTCACACAAACTGTGATCTAAGAAAATCAATATAAATTATAAAAATTTAAAACAAATCTAAGTAAAACCTAAAGCCCCTCTCTCTGCAGAGAAGGAAAGCTTGTTTATGGAAGGTTAGCCTTTATTTTTTCCCCCCAATAAAATGCTGCTAATATCCTGAAGTTATTAAATATAATGATCAATTGGCACAATTAAATTGCAACAAAGGTTTGGCAGACTGTTATTATACATGTAGTCACATACTATAAAAAATAAAAAGTAGTTTTTCAAAGATTAGTAATGCCCTCCTAAAGAGTTGTGTTTTGAAGAGAACAAGATGGGTGCATTTGTCTGTCAGAAAAGCTACCACTGCTGTATCTGACCTGATCCAGTGATTTATTTATATAAAACTAACAAGACAGATTAAAAAAATGCCCTGTATGTTTAACATGATCACTGTTCTCCCTCACTATGGCAACATAAGCTCAAATTCCTGTGCAATCTGCTTTGCTGTACTAGGAGCTATCTGTAAAATGGTATCTAAATCCATCTCTGTGCTTTTCCTCTCCTGTTATCTGTGTTGCTCTTACGACATTTCCTTTAGTAAGTTCTCTTAATCTTTTTCTTACTCTTGTATGTGTACCATCTTCCATGTCACCGTTATCACTTCTTGAAAACCTATACCAGTTAAAACAATATCCCCTTGGGAACTTTCTCAACAAGGAATCAACTTTTTGAAACAAAACAATGCCAATCAGCCTTAAGACTGCCCAATCACAATTACTGGTACACTCAGTATTATCTCTTGAAAAGTATATATTACTTTGAAAAGTAGGCAGTCTTCTAAACATAAAAAAACCTCAAACCAAAAGAAATGAAAACAGGAGAAAATATAGCCTCAGGTTAATTTTAATTTGTTTTGATTTTGTTTATTTTGTTTTCATTTGGGTTTTTTGTTTGTTTGTCTCGGTTTTTGTATGAGAAATTGTTTAGGACAATCCCAACTCTTTTTAAAACACACACCTGTGATAAGCCTTCCTATTGACACTACTGCATTTGAAGCACTACAAATGAGTGGGCTTTAGAGACATTTCCTGATGTGAATCTAGGAGTACTTGACAAACAAATATAGCTCAATTGTCACAGATGCAGTATGCAGAGGTCTCTAATTTACATGACAGGGTGTGGATGGATGTTTGTAGGATAATTTTTGAGTTCCTCTATTAGTGCAAAAGGTAAAACACAGTATATTTTCTTAGTGGAGGTTTTGATTTAAAACAAGTGAACTTGAGGAATCATCACATCTGTACTTAAACCTTAGTCCCAGAATTTCCTGGGCTTTGGAGGTACTCTTTCTACCAAAAATAGACTTTGCTTCTATCAGGAATCTAACTGTACCTTGACAGAGTCTCAGCTGATCTGGGTGTCCAGGCACAGGAGGGAACAAAGGATCCTGACAGCAACTCAGCTCTTGACATTCATATTTGTATTATTGGCAAACTCCTTAACATTTTTACACCTTCATAGAAATGAAATTATCCTGCTACAAGTGAGATGGAACAAACAATGTAGTCTTTTGCTAGGAAATTTTTCAAATCCCATATTGTTGATAAAAAGACATTTCTAGCTTCTATTTATGCATATTTACCTCCAAACAAATCCTCATATTCTTTGTCATAGAATACAATCTGTATGTGAGTTATATAGAATAGTTATAAGTCTGAATTTTCTGTAAATATATTCTTGTTCACCTGTAAAAATGTTTGGCTATTTGTCTTTTTTCTCTGAACATCTAGAGACATTGTTGGACCCCTGGACATGTCAGGTTTGCATAAGCTGTGCTGTTTGGTGGGTGGGCCTGTATTGTTTTTCAGGCATGTTTTAGTCACAAAAATTGAAGTCACAAACCAAAAATCTTTTGCAAAATATAAAAATTACTAATCTTATAAATTGCCAACAAAAAAACCCAAACCAAAACAAAACTTTATTCGTAATTTAGAGTATCTTATTTTTGTTAGCATTTCTTTTGTGCCCTTGAAAGTGGGCTAGTAAATGTAATGTTATCAAAGTTCTGTAACAGTAATGGCTCATAATACCAAGTCATACAGCTATAGGTAATGGAAGTCCGGGAAATGCTCTGTGAGACCTGGGCAAACAAAGCATGGTTTGGCTGTACTTTGATCCAATTTAGCAGCTCTGACTCTCACAAAATCACGCAGAGGGAGCTAAGAAAAAATGTTGTTGCACTTCTAATGTACTTTCACCAGATTCATTCCCTAAAGCACATTCTTTTAATGCGGCTAGGCATTGATTCACTGATTCAGTGATACCCACTCTCTTAAAATTATGCTTGCTTACAGCTGTCCTCTCTTTTTTTCTTTTAACCTCTTCTGGTCATATTTTATAGTTACTAGGTCTCATCCCTATTGAAGCTTTAAGGTCTCCTCAGTATTAGTATAGCAATACAAAAATGACATAATGTCCTCCTATTAAATCCAGATACAAATCTAAGGGTGCTGAGAAAAGCGACGTAATTAACATAATTAAAACAGTTTTCAAAAATTTAAGAGTCTGAGATCAGATTCTCAATACTGATGACTGAAATAAGTTTACATGCAAAACAAAGACTGCAATGAACATTTACCCTCTCATATTATGTTATAATGAAATTGTGTATACATAGGAAGGAATACAGTGCAGTAGGAGTGGGTCTGAGGTGTGTTTCAGATCAGCTCTAAACTAGCCCTAGACTAGTGGACTGTAAGATTACTAATAATTGGAACCTATTAGATGTGGTGCCGAAGGGTATCTAATTTAATACAGAAGGAATCCACTGATCACATTGGGAACCCTTCAGGATGTGAACCCAAGTCACAGCAGGCAGCAACATCCAGGAGATTCCCTTTCGCGACACACTGATCTTAACAAGAATGTTAATATTTCCAGACATATCCCAAGACATTCTAGTTAATTCTCATTCTGAGTGTATGAGGAATGTGCACTGCTTTCATAACTACTTGCAATGCCAATTACTGATAAAGATACTGTTATGAAGTTTTAGCCTTTGCCTAACTTCTTAATATAATATTCTTGATTATTATGCTAGATTATACAGAGGATGAAAATAAATATTTTGTTCAGTGGGACCTAAGCAAGAGAGTTTTAATCCAGAAATAAAGTTCTGAAGCAAAGAGGGAATTCTGTAAACATATTGAAATTTTTAGGTATATCATCTTTGTGTTATTTCCAAAAATACAGGACTTGTGTTCTAATTAAACTATATTCATTGCAACTCTTAAAAAAGTCTCCTATCTCAACCAGGTGCAGTAAACAGGACCTCAAGATCCTATTTGCATGAATATGTTTTGAATCTTCTCAATAAGGTAAAAATTATTGAATTTATTTAAATGGGTGCAGAATTTTAAGTAGGCAGCAAAACTAGATCTTAAAAAGATTTAGACCTTCATTTTTAAGTGTTCAGTTCTCAGATTTCATTTTTTTGTTTTGAAGGGTGTGAATAGTGCTTTTCTTTTTCCCTTTTCAAAGTTATTTTGGTATCTTTTACTTCAAACCCACACATGTCATCTCTACATTCCACATCAAATAAAACACAGCAATTTAGAGTATCCATAGCAAACCAACCTTTTTATCAGAGGATTAAATTCTTTATAGGAAATATAGAAACAATCTATGCATTTCACATCTGTTATGCAATCAGTAAAATGTATAATAATGTTCCACCTGTTGCCTTTAAAACAGGCTGTTTTTCCTCTGGTGAACCCAGCAACAGGTTGAGGAAATATCATGTTGACAGAGCTTGATGGAAGAAGAAAATGAGTATTGTTCTTCAACAGCTCTCAAATTCATATTTGGCAGCAGAGTAAGCAGCTACAATCTAATAGCATCTCGTGTAAGTTTACAAGATGTCATTTTTAGGGATCATTTTCCTGTTATGAAGTACATATGGTAAGTAAGAATTTTAGGCAGAAAAATTAATATTAGTTTTATGCATAACTCTTATGGTTTCTCTGACAGAATAAGTTTCATTAGCTTTAACTTTTCTCCTTTTGGAAACGTATCCAAAGCTCATACCTGTCATAAGTGGCCTTTGTGAAAGTCACAGGATGAGAATATCTCCCCCACGAGTTCTTAGAATATAGCCACTTCCAAAACCTGTCAAATGGACAAATAACTCTTCTCTTTTTTTTTTATTTTTTAATTTTATCCTTAGACAAACAGTATTCTTCATAATTAGTGCCAAAAGTTATAAAACACCTTGATACTAGAAACTGTGTTAGTTTTATTTAGTCAGAGAGCACAAAACAGTCCTGCATTTATTGTAAGCTTTATTAGTTTTTCAATAGCAAAGTGGTAAAAATAATTTCAAAAGCTATTTTCAGATATGAGAATTCTTATTTAAAATACTTTTAAAATATGAAAATTTGTATTGGTATATTGATATACAGCTCTTTAGGATATGTGAGAGAATGTGGTAACAGACTAATTTGTGGATCCATGCCTTTACCTCTTCTTTGTCTACAACTGGTAATAGAAGTTACATTGATTAGCAAAAAAATTCTGAGAGCTTTCACCTTGTTTCTGTTGCTAAGGTAACCATTTCCTTGGCATCAATGCATCCAGCAGGTCTGTCTTACTTTCCTGTGGGCTCTAACAGAGGCAGCGTTGTGGAATGGCATTGAGGGACAAAAAACCACAGAGATAAACAAGGAGGAAAAGATCAAAAAAGTAGCTGAAAGTTAATACAGGGATATTGCTTAGTTGAATTGAATTAAGTCTTGTTTCTGAGTGGCTCAGTTAGGGAGCTCTGTGTATAGGTAAGGATTTAAGGCTCCAACAAGACTACAGCTAAAATCCAAAGAGGAACAGAAATCTTCACATCAGAAAGCCCTAGCCATGAGTCCTTCTCCCTGAAAATAATTAAAACAGCAACCAAAAAATTAAAACTAAGAGGGAAATGTGGAAGCATGTGGTCTGGATGCAAAGTCTGAAGGTAGAGATGCTGTGTTTCCACACTTTTATCATCTGAAAAAGGTAACCTTATTCTGAATAGAACATTTTTTCTACTGCTCCCATCACGTAATTTACCTGTTGCTATGTCAGATAGGGTATTCCATAAGAATGTAGTAATTATGTGTATTTATCACCATAAATTAACATTTCATTGGTCTTTTTCACATTTGGCGGATGTAATTTAATTCTTAATTCACTTCTGCAATGTATGTCACAGAACCAGGTAGGGAGAATGAGGAGACAGATAAGTGACTCCATTATCTACTCTTCCTGGCTGACTGTACAATGCCTCAGCTGTTTCCTTTTCCAGAACTGTTCCTTGCAAATAACTTAAACTCTGCTAAAAATGAAGTGAGCGACAAGCAGGATACACCAAACACCACATTTGGCAGAAAGCTGGGTGACACATGAAAATCTGTCAAATAAGTTATATTTGTAAAACTGAAGGAAACCCCAAGTGGCAAAATGGTTGACTCCAAAACACAGTAGTGGTATACAATCTCTTAAAAAAGAAAAAAAACAAACCAAAAACCCCAAAACCAGAAAAAAGGAAAAATCGCTAAGACAGTGATAAGAATCTAGGCAAGAGAAATAGTGAAAACATCATTGTCACCTTACAAAGTTACAACAGCCGACCATGCCTGAAGGCTGTTAATCATCTCTGTACAATTTCCTGTTCAAAAGTCAGGCAACAAAACCCTGCCATTACAGCTAGGAGTATTTATACTTTCAAAATGAAAGTTTTGAAATGATTGTTGGTACAGAAATATGAAGACAATGAAGCTGGTGCCTTCAGAAAGTGAAGCAAGGAGAGATATTTCCAATTCATCTATCCAGTTCTTATTTCTGCACATAAAATATGCATATTTTCCTGTAAATTTCAATGTTATTTTTAGTGTTTATGAACACATACTGGTAGACACGGACTCATTTACCTGGGGACTGTCAGGAGCTGCAAGAGTGTGGCTACTCCACAGGGAAGTTGAGCTGGGAGCCAAGGATGCCCTCAGAACAGCAGGGTAGTAATCCCCATAACCAGGGCATGGGGGAGCAGACTAAGGCAGTAGGGGCAACAAGTTTCATTGACACGCCATCAGACAAAGGCAAGGTAACCTCAGAGAAAGCTCCAAGGTCAGTTCAGGAAAGTCAAATGGAAATTTAATAGCAGACGACAAGACTGGAATCAGTTACACCTGCAATGAAGTTCAGGTCAGCCCAGCCCTGAGCATTGATATACCTCCTGGACCAAAGAGCACATGGGGTTCTGAGGTCAGTCCAGGGAGATAAGCCTATGGGTGCTTTTAGGGCCCTGACAGGGATTTACTGTAGAACGATTTGGAAAGTTTCCATTTATTCTACTAGCATGGGTAGGTAACGAAACAATGTCTTGGATACTATTGGAAAATATATCAGAGCTAACATGACATATGATTTCATTAGAAGAGTTTAATTATACATAATTATCTGAGTGTAGGCTCACAAAAAACTTTGTGCTTTGCCCTCACAGATGGAGGATACAGAGGAACTATGGGAACTTTAGTTCCATATCTGAACCTAAGAGCAACAGTGAAGGCATCACTGTGACTTGAAACCAGAAGCCACAGTGACATTAAACATTCTCTCACAAACCTGCATGCTCTGGAGCACTACATCATCCAAGAATGAGGTCCATCCCTCTGCAAAACAAGGATGGATAAGTAGGGCTGGGGTAAATCAAAATTTGTAGTAATATAATAATTTCTAGAAACAGAATAATACATCTTGAAATTTGATTAATGCTTTAACTAAAATTTGGAGCACGCAATATTTCAATTAAAAAAAAATAAAATATTAAATTGACCAAAATCAGGCACCTATTTAAATTGGCACCATCCTTGGCAATACCGATGGAACAGAGTAGGTTTCAGTTAATGATAATGAGATCATAAACACCTAGTTTATCTTAAACATCCAGATATCTACATTGGAACGCCTAAACCAAAATTCCCAGTTTTCAAGTCAAGTTAAAAGTGACCAGCATATCTCAGTCTTCACACTGGGACTTGTTTCTCCATATTTTTTGGCTCTAATTCTGCTAAGTTTTTTCGGTTTTTAGCAACTCAACACAAAATGGACAAAAAGCATAGTTTTGAACTTGTAGTTTTGGCCAGGTTTACATTAAGGTTTAGTGTGGGCTCTTAATCTACAGCAATTTCCCACCTATAGCAACTTCCTGAAGAATGTGTGCATTTCTGCTCTCTTTCACTTGTGAGCTTCATCCAAAGCAAACTTACATCATCCCTTTATATTTTGGATTTCTGTGAAGAGATAATGTGAGAATTTTCTCACACCTGGCATTGATTCATACACAGAGCAAAATACTGGAGCTGTAGGATTTCTGTAGTGTTACTCCTTTACTCATAAGTAAACAAAAGATCTTAACCTGAGAAAACAATCAGTATGAGAGAAACAAACTCCCTAGTCACACAGAAGATCTCTAATGCTCATTTGCTGGAGATTATGAAAAACCCAGAGAATGTATCTAAAAACAAGAGGCTTCATTTACAAAGATCTACTTTTTTCATATTTCTGCAATGTTGTAACAATTCAGATAAGAGTGTTTCATTAAGTCTTCTGTTTATCAACAGTCAGCTTACATTTCTGGTGTCTGGTGCAGTTAATAGTACCAGTGTGTTGTGCATCTTTTAAGTCATAGATAGACAATGTAGCACTTATCTCCAGAACAGAAGTTTTTATATAAAAATTAATAAGTTGTAAGGCTGTTATTTCTTTACCTGTCATATGAGAATGGGAATAGGCTTAGTGAGAAACAAAAAGCTTGCTGTTGAAGATATTATATACTGTTGCTTCCAACACAAAAAGTCCTAGTATGTCTTTCATGCCACCATCTCTCAGTAATCAAAGCACGTTTCAAGAGGCTCAGAACAGAGATCTTCTTTCATATGGTTGGATTTACTTAGAAGATTTTACTTTCTGTTCCAAAACACTCCAATAATTTTGGAAAGTCTGCAAGGTTTAGCTGAGGGACTCAGTTTAATAGAATGAATTTTAAATTAAAGAAATGAAAAAAAAATCAAGTAACGAAGCATTTGGGCTTTAATTCTTAGTTCTGTTCAGCTGCTTGCAATGTCACTGGAATCCTCATGAACAGAGTTGAGAAGTTCTGAATGAAAATGTGAAAATCCCACCACTGACATATCCATTCCTGCTCACTTTTCAATTGAAAATGTAAGACAATTTGTCTTGGCAAATATATAGTAACTATGAAAATAAAAGATTTCTGTTGCATTCCTTCCATGCATATATTGAACATAGTAATCTGCCTTAGTTTTACAGAGAAAAACTCAGACAGTCAACTATACAATATGAACCCCTGAAGTATTTTCCAGTTTTTGAGTACCCTGATTTCTTCCTTTCCCTCATTCCTCTTTAAAGTGATTGAATAGGAAAGATAGACAAAGAAAATACAAATAATCCCAAATAATGTTCATAAGGAGTTTACAAAGGTGAGAATAATAATTTAATTGGTACAATTCCTAGTCTTTTGCAGGTAATTTGTATATAAGAAAAAGAATGAAAAAATGGCTCTCATAAAAAGTTCTCATTTTTTGGAAACAAATAGAACATTTTGCAAATGACAGCAGGAAAGCTGAGAACTCACTCTCTCTAGCTGAAATATTGGAGGCATGAATCTTTTTGAAACTGATATGTGTTTCTGGAAATATCTAATCCAAACTTCAGTATACTGCAAGGGAGTTATAGGTCATGGTGTATTCCAAAACACCTTATAAAAACCAAAATATGTGCAATCTCTAGATAAGTATCTTCTTATTTCTTCCTACTATTCATGCTGCCCTGAAGCAAGCCAGAATGGTGACCTAGTTGTGATGGCCACAAAATGAAGGAAGAGAAATCTATTTCTTTCCATGAGTTACCTCCTGGATTCTGCTTGATTGAAACCAGAGATAACACCATCAGAATAGTGGAGACAAGCTGCCATAATCCATAGGATTACTCAGGGTATTACAGAAAGCTGCTGTTCTTAAAGCTGAATGTTGGATTGGAGAACTTCAGTAATAGCTACAAAATGTCTGCTTGAGAAAGAATTTTATACTCTCTCTGAAGTATCACTGCTGCAGATGATGCTGAGCTCCATGGACCGCGATCTTGAAGTAGCCTTGAAACCTTTGACTCTCAACTACAAATTCTTTGCTGGCTCATCAAAAGACATGTAGTGAAACATGTGTCAAAAATATTGAAAAAAATGTGTAGCTACAGTTTTGTATGGAATTAAAAAAAGTTTTTCTAAAACCTTCTTTTGTTCATCTGAGTAGCAACTTGGTAAATCTCCTACCCATGTAAATAGAAAACCAGAGAGCAACCCTACCATAAGACTGCTTGAAAAAGAATAACGTGTCTTGAGTTGGCTGCTTGTTTAGTTCTTATTTGTCTGTGTTTTTATACATGGCATTGAAATGGCATTTTTCAAGGAGTTTTTATGGAGGCAGGAAGTTATTGGTTTCTTCTGACACCAATATATGTTGGGAAATATTGTTTTGAGAAGTGTTCAGTGGTGACAGCTGTTACAACCCACCCTGCAAGGCAGAAGTAACTTTTGTTTTGTGCTAATAAATCCCTTGGAATGAATTAAAGTAAATCAATACTTGTGATCAGTATTTACAGATATATATATATATTTATAAGTGGGGACCCCTGGTGGTCTAGTGGTTAGGATGCAGCACTCTCACTGCTGCAGCCCAGGTTCAATTCCCAGTCAGGGAAACTCCCCTGGGCTGATGAGCTCCATCAGCCCTGTAAGGCCATCCATCTAAGAGAAGGTCACTCTAAACAAACCTACGTCCTGATGACCTCACTGCCACTGTCCAAGCTTGCTCAGCCCTGGCAGATGAACCTTAGGATTAAAGGGTGGGCTCAGTTCAGTGCACACTGTGTCTCACCTGAAAAATCCACTGCGCAGGATCAAAGGGTAAAGACCTTTCCCAAATCTTCATTCATGAAGACTGACCATACATATATTTATGTATATATATATATAAGATTTATTTTAGAACAACTTGGCTGCAAAGGAAAATAGGTATGTAGCCATTTTGGTTGTGATTACCTATAGTAATACGGTAATTTAAAAACATAAAGATATCACCCAAGAAAATGTATAAGGGAAAAGACAGAAAGAAAAAGAGAGAAAGAATAAAAGTCTATAGTCACCAGTCAGAGGTCTTTGATGACCTTGGTTGTTGTCACTGTTGCTGCTGTCGTTGGTGTCTTAGTACGCTGGGAAGTGGTCGGAGAAAGAAGCCTATGAAACATAAAGTTCAATGAGTTTAGATACCATCAGAAACCCTCCTGGTGTCTCCTCAGTGTATGTGGGGGGTAGCTGTTTTGCACAGTTATGTTGGTTTTGCAGAGGGCTGGAGGTGCTGGTTTTTGCAAAGTCATTTTAGGCTTGGGGTGGGAGTTCCTTCAGAGGATTCCCTGCTAAGAGCAAGGCCTTCTCTGGGATAGTGGTGGGCGTGCGTACACAGGGGCTGCCCTTGACACGGCCAGGCCTATAGGAGGTAAGCATCACACATCCACAGAGTTGCCACTGGTCTCCTTTAGATAAGCATCACACACCCAGTGAAGCATCACACACCTGGAGACTTTGCCTCTAGGGCCTCCACAAAACCAACAGGTTGTGGGCTATGGTCTCCCCTCAGCCTTACCTTCAATCCCCTGGCGGAAGACTTGCACAGCTTGCTACAGTAACAATGTTCTAAGGCAATTAAAAAAGTCCAATTCCTTTCAATGGCTTGACCACAACTACAGGGAGTTCAAAAGTGAAGAAAGAGTGTGGGAAAAAAGAGAAGATACCAGCTAATTTAAAAATTTTTTTTGTGATAACCACATCACTGAGTTATAAAACAGACAACATGGTGGGAGAGCAGGTTTAAACATAAAGAAGCCATATAGTGAATTGCCCTTTCACAACAGTGATCCAAGTGGGATGAAATATCTGTAATCTAAACTACACTTTACTACAAAGAAGACTGAGTCTTTAAATAAGTTGTTGTCTTAGTCATCAATTAAATCACAAAACCACTAAGTAAACTAATTGACATCTTTGTCAAATAGGAATTTAATTATAGAGCTTTAATCTTGGCAATGGTACTTGAAAAGAAACTTTAAACTGTGGTCAGAAGTGTGTATGTTCTTCTCCTTCTCACTTACCAATAACACTTCCCTTAAAGAAGGTATTTCCTTTTCTTAAGTAATTTGCACGTTTGACCTTTCATCCATTTTTGTATGCACTTGAAAGAAATATGTTAAAAACAGTTTTAACATTTGTATATCACCAGTTCAGTAGTAAAATTCTAGAAGATTACTGGGTTTCTAACAGGAGAGGAAAAAAAAAGAACAATAATAAAAATTCTTTATGCTTATTTGGGTACAAAAGTACCTCTTTTTTGGTAAAATTTCTCTGAACCCTAAAAAATCTTTTAATAGAAAGATCACTTTTTTGTAGAAGGTATGAGGTAACAGAAATATCATAGCCTTGACTGTATCTATTATCTTTCTTCCCTACTAGATTTTTTTATTATTTATTATTTTAAAATTTTGTTATAGTATATTTGACTATATTATGTATTTATTCAATAAAATAACAGGCAACGTACTGCTATACATTACAATATATAAACAATAGCTAGATTGTCAATAATTGAAATTTAGAGTATTATTTAAATTTTTGTATTATATTACAAAATTTCAACCTCTTAAATTTTATTTTCATTACCTGTTATTTTTAGTATTAAATAAACAAATAAAGTTATTAGAAAGGCAAAAATCCAAACTGATGGTGCTTTCTCTTGCAAGATATTCTGCTAAGGATAGTTTAACTGTGTCAGAATTCCAGTGTTTCTATGATATTACAATACTTCAATTCATTTATGTTTGTGGATTGTTGTGGGTTGACCTTGGCCGGATTCTTGGGAGAGGTCACACAGGCAAAACAGACTCAATATGGGGTTAATACTAAATTTATTAGTAGCAAAATAAGATCTAAAGAGTGAGAAATAAAACAGTCTTAAACACACTTTCCACACACTCCTCCTTTTTCCTGTGTTCTCCCTCCTCCCCCCAGCAGCAGTGCAGGGAGACAAGTCCACCCCTCGGGCAACAGGTCTTCCAAATCTGCTGTCCCGTAAGTCACTCTTCCATGGGCTGCAGGGGGACAGCCTGCTTCACTATGGTCCTCACCATGGGTTACGGGGGGGGATACAACTCTGAGTCCTTCCCCTTCTATGTGGGGTCCCTTCCATGTGTAACAGTCCTTCATGGACCTCTCCAATGTGGGTCCACCTCTCAGGTAGTAGTTCTTCCATATCTACTGTTACTTCTCCATGGGATGCAAGGGGGGGGTGCTCTGCACCATGATGGTCCTTCATAGGGTGAGCTGAATTGATGTGGATCCTCCACAAGGCCATGAGTCCTACCCGGGAATAACCTGCTCCGGCATGGATTTTCCTCTCCACGGGCCAAAAGTCTCTTGAAGGACTTTGCTCCATCCTGGGCCTTCCATGGGGGCAAATGGCCTTCTTCCATCTGCTCCAGCATGGGTTCAGCTGCACCACGGCGGGCCACCCCAGCCCAGCCCGGCTTGACTCTGCTGGGGGGGAAGGGAGGGTAGTGCCTGCCAGCAGGGACCACTCTGCTGCACTGGCCCAGCCCGCGGGGCACAGCCCCCCCTTTGCAATTCACCCTGGGGGCTTTGGCACTGTCAGTGCTGTTCGGCTCCTCGGGCAGGACGGGCTCCAGCACGGGCTGCTCACAGAGCAGGCCCAGGGGGGCTGTGAGGCCACTCTCCATGGGGCCGCACGGCTGGGCCCTGAGCCCAGCCCCGACCACCCTTTGCAGAGGCCCCCACTCAGCTCAGCCGGCACTGCCAAGAGCAACACGGGCAGCTCGGCCAGGGCACCCCTGCCTACTCCGGGCTAGGTGCCAAGGGGCCTGGGCTGGGCTGCCACCACCCCCTTCCCACCCCCCCGTGGCGGGGCCTCCCGGGAGCTTCCGTCTGCTCTCCCCTGGCTGGAATTCTTCTGCGCAACAGGATTGTTCTTAAATATGTTATCACAGAGGCGTAATTACTGGCTCTCCCTTGGCCAGCAGTAGGAAGTCCCTCCTGTAGCCAATCATTGGCTTCACTGGGGGGAAACTTCTAGCAGCTTCTAACCGAAGCCACCCTATGTAGCTGCTCCCTGCTACCAAAAAACCCAGCCACCTCAAACCATGACATAGTTCAACATCCAAATAGAAGAAAACATTTCTATTCCAGAACGACATCAATGCAAGAGCCCACTACAAATCAAGTGCAGACTGTGTCCATAGCAGACATTCTCACCTTCCTGTCTTTTAAGTTTCTTACAAGGACACAATTCCAGTTTTAAATGGAGTTTAACGTGTGTCTAAGGGACCCATGCAGCAAAAGATGGCTCTGAAGGTCAGGCTGTCTATGCAGCACAGCAGGACAGAGACCTTCCCTGGTTAGCTCTGCTGTTGATCCATCACTCCTCCATGGTAAGGAACTCTGCAGCAGCCCCTGTGGCACAGTGTGAAAATATCTCTGTTGGCTTCAGATCAGGACCAGAAGTTATGTAGGTTACTCAGCTTGCAAAGCTTCAAAGCATGGATGCCATTATTCCCAAAAATAAAGCAAATTTTCCACCAGTCCTCATAGCCAGAAATCATTTTATTTATTTAACCCTTCTGAAGCTTTATGATACCCTCTTAGACATTCTTGATTGAGGAGCCTGTGATTCTGAAAGAAGAGTTAGGAAAAATGCTCTCTGAAACTCTAGACTCAAAATTGAGCAAGAAAGAGACAAGAAATATTGTGAGGTAAAAATATTACAGGGATATTCAGTTTATTAAAGATATTATTCTTGTCATTCCAAGCCCCTTATGTTAAGAAATCTTTCACTTTGACTAAGCTTCACTGAACAGTTTTGGATGAAAAAATAGTACAAGAAGGCTGAAGTTTTCCCTTTATTGAAAAAGTTAACAGTCAAAATATTCACCCCATATTGAAGAAACAATATTTTGTTTACTCTTCAGTTTATGGATTAAGTCTGCATACTTCTTTCCTTGAGGAAACTCCCTAGCTACTACAGCAAAAAAAGTGTTCTGACCTCTACTGTTAACTATGTCCCATTTAGTTTAAATACAGATTAAGGAATGGAATCTGTATGCTTCATTAAACTTGGTAAATGAGTTTACTTTAAAACCACCAGACATGAGAATTTTTTCCACTTTTGTCCACAATCATTTCTTCTGAATAAAGTGCAACCACTCTTAGGACATGTAAGGATTGTTCTATTGCTATAGTCACTATCTAGGAACAAGTTCAGGGTCATTATAAGACAATAGATACAGTTCAAAATTACACCAAACATTAGAAGTAGTATGTCTCCAAGTTTTGTCTTTTTTTCTTTCCTCATCTTTCTCCCTTCCCTCTTCCCTCATATCTAGGTGTTAGCAGAAAAAAATGGGTTAAAGTGCGGAAAAGAAGAAATCAGTTTACACATCTTTAGACCTGTTTTTCAAGTTATGAAATCAAGATCAAAAACCCATATTAGTAAACATTACACAAACACATAAATGCATGTGCCTTTTCCAAATGATATTTTCTGTTGTCTGTTCAGCTGTGAAAGAAAGAATACATAAACAATAGATTTTCCCTACATATCACTTCGCTTGCATAAAATGGGAAATTAAAATATGATTTTGGCTACTGTATGCATAATATGTACTGTATACCAGCATCTTTTTCCCACGTTGACTGGCTTGTTTATGAGAATCAGAAGGGAAAAAGTAAAACCAGTACTGCTTCCCCAAGATCCTCATCCTCAAAGCAAAGACTCTTTGAGACTCAAAAGAATTGAGATCTCAAAACATCTTTGATATTCCTGTGCTTTTGAAGTATCAGGTAGTGACTAGGTGGCCATTCCATGTTGATGAATAATGGTTTTGACCCGACTGGGGCTCCAGATAGACATCTTTTTTCTTTTTCATAGTTTTCTGAAAACTTGCACTTTTCAATGTTTAATATATGACCTATAGTTTGAGATGCTGGAAGTCTGTCATGGAACATTTCTATTTGAGATCTGAATACTTCCTCTGCTATAGATCACTTATGCAATAAGCCTGTTAGACCAAAGTTCTTGTTTCTCTTTCAGTTTTATACCACGTGTTTTTATCAAATTTTCTATTTGTGCTCTGCACTGGTAACCTGATTTTGCATCCCCATTTACTTAGCATACACTAAAGCCAATATGTCTGAAGTTGTGCCCCTGGCTAAATATTTCACAAAGTTGTTGTGTTAACTGATATAAATACTGAGGACAAATCTTCTCTTCTACTTTGATTCCTAATACAACACAACTGATTATGTCAGGTCTAACATTACCTTTTAAGAGTTTTGCTTTGAGGGTTTTATTTTTTGCAACTTTTTTCTTGACATCCTAGCACTTAGTACAACAAAGTGACTTTGACAATAAATATAAGATTTTCTTGTTCATAAGTGACAAGTATTTTGACCTTTTTTTCCTGAAATATCATTATAAAATATTATTGTCTGGGCACTTAATTGAAAAGGAAAAAATAAACATTAGCTTTTGGAATTCTGTAAAAAACACAAGCACTTTAATTAGATGGTTTTGAATATCTTACCCAATTTTAAAGATATAGTTTGTAGACATTTTTTGGAATCAGTTTTTCAAACATTTATCATCTTAGTGTACTTTAAAATTAGTTCAATTTATTAGTTCAGAATTTCTGTATAAAAATCTTGCAAATTTGAATTGACTGTTCTTAAAAGTGACATTTACTATAGCAAATACTATATATAAAATACGTATAAAACATTTCATAATTCTATGAAACTATTCAGTTACACTTTTTCTTCTTCTTACAATTATTCAAAGTAATTTTAAAAATATGAAACTAGTTTTTCTCATTTTCCTGTAATGATGTAATGTAGAGTTGTTTACAAAATCCTTTTGTTGCCCATTAAAATTAATTTTCTTGTGGAATAACATCCATAAACAGTTTTCAGGTAGACAGGCAGAGAAATGTTCCTCTGAACATTCTAAAAGAAACATTTTTGACCAGCTCATAATCTTAAGAAGGAGAATTAGATTTTTGTTTAGAAACTACACAACCATGTTAGAAGTTTCTGTAAATTTTCCCAGAAGAAATAACAGATGTTTTTAGAGTCTCTAAGGACTCTGATGCAAAGGAAAAATTCCTTTCCCAAATATATTAACATGCACTTGGATTCACATAACACACATTGACTCCATTGCTATTTCAATATTTTGTTTATTTTCAGTTCATTTTTGCTGCCATAACTATGAGCAAAAATCTTATTTTTTTAACAGAACATCAAAAAATAAGTAAAGAACACTAAGATCTATTAAAGTGATTTGATGGTTAAATGAAACCAAAACTATGGCAAAAACAAAACAGAAAAGCAAACCTTAGAGAGATGGGAGACTGATTATATCAGTCAATCACAGAATCATAGAATTACAGAGTCAACCAGGTTGGAAAAGACCTCCGAGATCATCAAGTCCAACCCTTGATCCAACACCACCATGATTACTAGACCGTGGCACTAAGTGCCACATCCAGTCTCATCTTAGAAACCTCCAGGGACGGTGAATGCACCACCTCTTTGGACAGCCCATTCCAATGTCTGATTACTCTCTCCATAAAAAATTTCTTCCTAATATCCAACCTAAGCTTCCCTGGCAGGGCTTAAGGTCGTGCCCTCTTGTTCTACTGCTGTTGCCTGGGAGAAGAGACTGATGCCCACCTGGCTACAACCTCCTTTTAGGTGGTTGTAGAGAGTGATGAGGTCTCCCCTGAGCCTCCTCTTCTCCAGGCTAAACAACCCCAGATCCTTCAGCCTCTCCTCATAGGACTTGTGCTTGAGTCCCTTCACCAGCCTCATTACTCTTCTCTGGACCTGCTCCAGCACCTCAATATCCTTCCTGAGTTGAGGAGCCCAGAACTGGACACAGTACTCCAGGTGTGGCCTCACCAGCACTGAGTACCGGGGAAGAATCACTTCCCTGGTCCTGCTGACCACACTGTTCCTGATACAATATATTTAATATATTTAATATATTTAAATTTATTTATTTTGTCAAAGATAAAGTAGAAAGATGAACTGATTGTGTTGGATAATGTGATCATCAGAGGAAAATATGAAAAATATATTAATCTATATAAGAAAAATATCCCAGTATCATTGTCTGGGACCTAAGAGTAGGGAAATTAAATATAGACATTTATATATGTATTCATGTATGAACATCTATCATGAATGTTATTACCACTAAATATGCCAGGAAAGGAAGAAGTGGATTCTATATTTCCTGGCAATTCCACTTTAAATCTTGTGATTCTCTAGAAGAAGGTAAAACACTACATATTGACTTTGGTTGAAATTCTACTATTACAAAAACACCAAACAATATTTAAAGTTCCTGGTTGGCTGGTGTATGTTTTCGGTACACTTTCTCAACTTTCAGTCTGGTCTTTCCTTTAGAAAGGAAAAGACTTTCCTTTAAACATCTTTCACTGCAGGTTTTGAAATACTCATTTTCTTCCTCTGAGGGAACAAAATCTCATCACAGTTTTTTTTCATGTGACTTTTGTGTATATACCAATAAACTATTCAAGTATAGAAATATCATTGTTTACCTAATTAAAACCTAAGACAAAGAATCATAGAATAATTTATGTGGAAAAAAAATCCCTAAGATCATTGAATCCAACCATAAACCTGGCCAAATCAACCACTAAACCATGTTCCTAAGCATCACATTTAAATATCTTTTAAACACCTCCAGGAATAGTGACTCCAGCATTTCCCTGGGCAGTCTGCTCCAGAGCTTGATAACCCTTTCAATGTAGAAGTTTTTCATAATCTCCCCAGGCACAACTTCGGGCTGCTTCCTCTTGTCCTGTCACTTGTTACCTGGGAGAGGAGACCAATATCCATCTGACAAGGACCTCCTTTCAGGTAGTTGCAGTGAGTGACAAGGTGATGTATATGTGTAAATTTATGTGTATAATATGTGTACTTAAAATCTACTCATAATATGATTTTTTTTATATTTAAGCAATAGTCTTTCCACAAAAGTCAGTTCCAGATTGCTCTTATTCTTTACTAGTTTTTCAACCCTAGTGTATGAAAATCTTCAACAATTTAAAAAATATATGCCATGTTATTTGGCATGGATATAATTTTATCATTTATGCATTAAAAAGAGAATGACAACTCTAAAAAAAGGTTATGCTCCTTCAGCACACATTCTGTATTTCAATACATAAACCTGTTGGTTGATGGAAAGAATTTTGAAAACAATCTAGAGTCTGATATTTGTTGATTCTAATGGACACATATATCCAGGTATTTGAGAAAATACAGCAGGGGTTATACTCTATTCAGCTACTAAGCTTTAGCCAATTAAGAAACTAACTACCAATACTGGTAAATTCTATGGTATTTTTTTCTGATTTTGAAAGATTTTCTGGATATTTTTCCTTTCTAGAATAAAATGCCATTAGTAAATTTTAGATTAAAATTTTTAGGCTAAGTTTCATTAGAACTTATAATTTGGGCTATATAATACCTTACCTACAAACATCTTAACGAGCGTCACATAAATTATATCTGGAACAAATAAGTTACAAATAAAGTCTGAGTTGAGAGAAAATTAAAATTTCTGGTTTATGACACTCTTCCAAAGCTGTGGAAAGCTCTTAGTCCCATTATTTTTTACTTTTATATTGTTAATATTTCTTTGTTCCTTTTACTCGATTCATGTTTCCTGCTCTGCTTTACATTCTCTTTAGTTTAACATTGTTTGCAAACCTAATTGAAGTGCTCTTCATCTCTTCCCCCAGACAATTAATATGTTAAGCAGTATGGGGTTTGTTGCACTCTCCTTGCATACTTTTTCCGCAGATCTCAGGTCTAGTAGTTCATAATGTATATGTATTGGATCTGTTTGTTCCTCTTTGTGTGGTTTACCTTTCAGGTAAATAAACACTTTAAAATCAACAACTACAAGAAAACAATAATTTTTGGATTGCCATTGCTTAACATTATTAGATTTCCACAACCCAAGTTTTCTAAGTATGTTGTCTTTTGCAGACTATTGAACACACACAATCCTTGTTGAACACATAAGAGCTATTTCTTTCCACCACATACATTCAGAGTTCAAAACATTCCTAAACAAAATAACATACAATGGTTTAGAGAAATGATGATGAATGTTTTGCTCCAGCAGATATTCCATACAACAGTTCATAGTAAGAGCATCCAGAGTCAGAGAATCTTTTAATCAAATGCAGCAGAGTATGTTATGATGCAAATTCAGCATCTCCTTCAATGAGAATATATATTTAAAATTGTCTGTGTGTAATATTTAACATGTCACATTCACCTGTTTGTTCACAGCAGGAGTCTTAAATATTTTAGCAGCGAAAATTGCTTAGTTCTACTTCATGCAGAAGATAGAGATATAAAATGGTGTCTGACTGTGGCACTAGATGGAGCTATCTCTTTGAAATGAGTCAACTCTGCTGAAAATTCAGCTTCTGTTCCACGTGTATCATACTGCAAATTATCATGTAAGGGAGAACGAAAAAGAAAAGGGAAAAAAATAAAGAGAAAAAAATCAACAGATGAAACCAAACAAGTACAAGAATTATTTAATTCATTATGAAAATTATTCCAGAATAATTTCAAATTAATATATTCTTTTAAATACTGAGAACTTTTTCCATAGTGGCAATTTTTATCAAAGTACTACTGAGAACTTAAGGTCTGGAAAAGCTTGGGTAGTCTTTTACTAAAATGAAGTTAGTTAATAGCTAGTTTCTTTGTTACAACTGATGCCCTTGCAATACATAATGCTACTATAATTCCTCTCCTCATCGCAGAGGTAAAACGACTAGATTTTTTTAAAGTTTATATGTTGATCACATCAGCAATATGCTTCTATTCTGCATCTACTGCTCCTTTGGAGCTAACAACTCAGTATAACTTCCCCATGCACTCAGTTGTAGGCATTTGGTTTTCAGAACATAAGATGATATGGAAGCAAAATCTGTGAGTATTTGATGGAAATTTTTTTTGCCAGAGGTACTCAAGTTTGTTAATTAAAATAATTAAGAAAAATTCTTTGTAATTAAGTTCAAAAAAAGTTCTGTGGATTTATGGAGCCTTGGAAGGAATGACTTTTAGTGAGACTCATGCAAAATTTTCTGTGGGATGTTTGAGTTTTCAAGATATTGCCAGAAGGATAAGAACAGAAATAAGAAAACTGGTTAAGAAACAAAAAGTAAGTACGGATAGTAAGATTAACTATCCCATGGATTACACAACCCCCTTTTTTTCTTTTTTGAGCTTTCAAAATAGGCTTTTCACAAGCTGTGCCAGCTTTCTCCTCCCCTCCCTTCCTCTTCCTGAGACCTCACCTGGAGTACTAAATCCAGATCCAGTACAGGAAAGATATGGACCTGTTGGAGTTGGTTTGAAGAGTGCCACAAAGATAGAGATTGTTGTAAAAAAATAGACTAAGAAAAGTTACAGCTTTTTTCTATTTACTATACTAAAATATACGTATTTTCTCTTTAATACAACTTTTATACCATTCTGATTTCTATAGACAGAAGTAAACAATGATTGTAATAACAATAACAATGTCAACAACAGCAGATCTTAGTGTCCTGACTAATCAATATCTAACTATATGTACACTCTATGTTTTTGAAAAAGCAGGGAGGCATAGATTGTGAAATTTATAGTGTTGCCATTCATAATGCGATGTTCTAGCCAATGATTAAGGAGTCTAATTTCCTATGTTTTGGAGTAAAGCAAAATATGTTAAATATTTATAAAAGAAAAAATGCCAGAGAGTCTGAGGAGTCTGTTTTGAACATTCAAAGCCTTCATTGCTATGGAAATCATGAAATTATTTCTAGAATACACTATTACCTTCTCTGGTATGTTCTAGTATGAGACAGAGAAAGGCTCTCCATCTTGCTTCCAAATGAATTTTGGCTAGTCACATTACTTGGAAAAATAAGAAAAAATTTTAAGTGCATGCTGGAGTTCATTAATAATGTGCAGGGAGAGGGAATTTTAATAACCTAAAGAACAAATTTAAATTTCACAAATGACTACCACCTGAGTTCTGGATCTCATATATAGCCTGTCCTATTTGAATACTCATGAATAAAAACTATTAAGCAACTTTGTAAACTTCAAAGAACATCAAGAACTGTTCACATCCATGACAATTGTACTGAAAGCATAATGCATGCTACTGACAGTCCTGCATATATAAAGTGATTACATTTATTTGCATTAGTCTGGGTTGTTGAAGATGAGTTGAAACTACAATACAAATTGATTTTGGGGACTGTTCTATCTCCATCAGTGTCAGGAGAGGTTTTGATTTTGGTTAGCACTTGTTAGCAGTTTCTTGGAAGGTAGCCTACTGAAACGTGAAAGGCAAAAAAAACAAGAGGCAGGTAGGGAAAGCTTAGCTGTACTGGAAACACACAGATGAAAGCGGTCTTCTGTTTTGCAAATACGCTTTATTTTCTGAGAGCAATGAATAGCTCTCTCAGAAATAAGACAATTGTGAGAGTGCAAAAAGGTTTCTCTTTTTTTTTTTATTGCTATGACTTTAACATAACAAGCTTTAAACACTGGAAGTACATTAATAGGATTAATGTTTAGTTTTAGGTGATTAACAGACTATTTGCAGAGTAGTCTTATTTCTGGTATGTGAGAAAAAATGAAAGTATAATGAAGTCATGCATGAAACTGTTTCTTCTTGAGGAATTTACTTTTCATTAACCATTTAAATAATAAGTGATGATTAAAATACAGTGCAAGTCACTCAAATTTCCCATTTCTTTGGTTCCATTAGATTTATACTCAGAGATTAAATTGGTTGCAGGGATCAGCATGGTTATCCCAGTGACTGGCACCAGATAAAAATCTGAGTAATGGTGAGATTTTTTTGGTTCAAATTCAAAACTGAAATGAGTGAGTGCCAAAACCTCTGTTACAAATTCCATAAATCTGTCTTGGAGCTAAAGTCTGTTCTGAGTATTTGCTAGGGTTTTTCTGTAATCAATACAGATTTACACATGTAAAATGTAAAGTTTTATGTGCAAGTAGAATACAAAATGAGAACACTAGATGAAGTAACATAACTGGTATTAATTTTATTTGGGATAGAGAGGTGCAGCATATATTGAAAGTAGAAAAGGAGAAAACAGCATGAGAATAATTAGCACTATTCTAAAATAGGTGATTTTTTTTTTGCTTTGCACATTTCTATGAATTTCTCCCCTGCAGTGCTTATACCACTTATTTCCTTACAGATCTCTTACAATGCATACTGTAACTGTATGAAAGAATTCCCAGTGGTGCATTGAAACTTTTAGTTTTGTGGTTTCCTTACCAACTTAAATGAAACAAAATTTTAATTTTTTTCCTCATCCAGTTCTTAAAAAAGTAGGGTTTAAAAATGTCACCTTAATTGTTTCTAGATTATCTGTATCTTCTTTGTATTATTATTATTTTTTTAATTATTGAAATAAACTTTTTTCTGCACTGTCCTTTACAATTCAGTGTGAGACATTATGCCCTTTACAAAAAAGAGTTAGTCTGCTAAGTAGGTCCCAAATAATTATATCCCATTTCTCCCAAGGACTGTATTATAATTGTCTTTAATATCTGTGGCTGTCTATAAATGAACCAAAGCCACATAGAACTGTCAGATATTCAGATATTCATTGTTCAGGCATTATGAAAAGTTGGGGTAAAATAAAACTCTTTTTTGCCTTTTTTCCACCTTTTTTTTCTCCCAGATTTCTTTTTTTTTTTTTTTGAAAGAGCTATGATAGTACAAGATGTGAAGCAATTTGTGGTCTTTTCATTACAGAACTGAGGATACTTCTTAGTTTCCACACATAAAACTAGCTTTAAAAAAAAGGAAAATAGATGATTGAAGCTGATTGAAATGGTTGAAATAAATTATTTGTGATTGAAGCTGGTCAATCCTTTATTATATCCTTATTATTTGTGATTGAAGCTGGTCAATCCTTTATTATATCCTTAAAGTTATGTAAATTCATGGTAGAGTGAGAAAAGTGCAAGTTAGGGACCTCAATATCTAGTATGTTTTCAAACAACTATCCAGATGAGTTCATTACAGGGTAGTTATGAGAGCAACTGGAGCAAGTCTCAGAGCTCTCATAAATTATTTCTGTGAATTTACAGAAAGTATAAAGTCCAGAAGACTTGAAAAAGAAAAGAAAGGACAGGATGACTGTGCCAAATTTTGGCAGTCGTCCTAAGTAGATGGGTGTCATGCAACAGATGTCTGCACTGAGTGTGAAAACAGTTGATGTCACGTGTGTTTATCTATCACAAAAAGGAAAATGTGTAGACAGTAGAAAATATTTAGGAAGGCCAACCTTATATTCCTTGTAGCAATAAAATACATACCTTCTTGATTTTTCTTCCTAGTTATTGTTTTTTTTCAGTATCGCATCTATGCAGAAACATGGAATAACTGCATCTATCTTTTTTATCCCTTCACTTGCCCAATGACCCTGAGCTGCCTAATGAGTAACTACAAGAATCCAGCTCTTTCTAATTTTCCTATTTATATTTTCTTGCCTTTAATTTGTTCTCTGATCCCTCTGTTGTTCCTTGGTGTCTTGCATGGACATAGCCTTGTTAATTGAGCCACAACTTTCCTCAAATATTGCTACCATAACCCTCTGTACTGCTTCCATTTTACTTCCACTGCTAAGTGGAAAAAAAGCATTATGCTATGGGTCATAATGACACCAATCCAGTTTAAGCAACCACTGTTACATTTGCCTTTTCCACCTCAACCTGATCAGACCGGTTCTTGTGCAATCCCGGCTTTACTAGGGACACAGCCCTTAACAAGACAGCTTAGTAACTATGTTTCAAACAACATTTAAGTGTGTTTTGAACACTATTTCCCAGTGTTTTTCCATTTTTGCAGACTCCTTATACTAAATCCATATTTTTGTGATAACTTCTGAATATTTCACATAGGACAGAGTTTAAATGTTTACTGAAATCTGGATATTTACAGCAGACCTCAAGGCCTATTAGCTTGTCAAAGAAGGAGATGAAATTGGTTTGATATGACCTGCTCTTTAAAATCCTTTTTGAGAATTTCATATTGCATGATTACACTCTAGATATTTGCCTATAGCATGTTTATTATTTGTTCTTATACTGTTAGAAAAATTTAGGTTTGTAATTCTAATGCTATTCACTCTCTATCTTAGAGGTAGACATGTTGATATAGATTGAAGTCTAAGTTGTACCTAAATACAATACCGAGTTTTGTTGTCTGCCTAGAAGGGTATCCAGCTTTCCTATTATTTGGTCTGGAAGTTTTCAGTTTCTAAATTTAGGCATCTTTACATACTCATAAATGTCTTCCTTGAGTCACATGCAAAAAGATTACATATCAAAAAAATCTGAATATTGTTGGGAAGGTGTGTTACATTTGTTCTGGAAAGCATTTCACTTCTCTTTGAATATTCATTACTGTTATTAAATCTGTCCTAGAGCCTGCACTCAGATGTTATGAGAGTATGGCAAGGCTTTCCATGGCTAGTTGTCATCCATTCCTTGGCTTTTTCTGACTTAGTTCTTCATTTAAGAATGTTGCTCAGGCAAATCCTTTTAACTGTACATGCACATTTCATCCAATTTGACAGACATATAAAGCTGGTCAGGTGAAGAATCCCTGCAAATCACTCTCTCTTTTTAGTATCTGTAAGAATTTCCTATAATGACTCATTCATATGTATACATCCACACTCCATATACCTTATATCACATGTGATCAATATCCCTCTTACTTGATGGACAGAAATGCAGAGGTGGCTGTGAACAAAGAGAGTGCTAAATCTAAACAGTGCAGTTCCCCAGATTTAGAATGGCACTTGGTTTTGGTTTTTTTTACAATTTTATTTCTGAAAATTTATATGACAATAGCAACAGAAAAAATGGAAAGAAAAAAAGAGCAAGTACCTGTTTCAGGAAAGCATATTGTCCGTTTTATATATTATGAATATGTTATAAAATTCAAACAAACATTAAAGTGATCTGTGACCTTTATGGAACTTGGAAAAGCTTTATAAAATTCTAAGCCACATGGAGCTAAAAAATGTCTATCTCTGTTTCAGTGGGTTTGTGTGAGAGTCCGTGGGTGGATTTATTGAGGTATTTATTTATATGGTTTCTGGAAAACAGGGTGTGCTAGGGCTTTAAAAAAAGCTCATTTCAGTTCTCAGAAATGTTAAAAACTGTATCATCTCTTTAGGTCTTCTTTAGTGTACTGTTGATTTAAAAATGCATGTGTAGCTTCTATTAATCTCCTTGTAAGATATTGATTTTGTGCTAATATCTAACTTAAAGATATAGGTTCTCCTATAGCCTGGTATCCCGTGCACTTATCATAGAAAAACTGCTTGTGACTTTAACTGGGGAATTGTGTTTTCTTTCTATTTTTCTATTATTCTATTATTAATATTGAATGCACAAATGAGCAAATCAAGCCAGGGCTTTCTATTCATTTCTAATTCATGATTGTCTCAACACTGTCAAATTTGGGGTGGAGGAACTGAACATATTTTCCTAGATTTTCTACCTTATGGAAAATATGGATTATTTGTCTCATCTAGAGGCTGTACACCATTGATATTTCCAGTAATGAATGGGAAACCTGCTAGAATGGACGGACTACCAGAGAGAGGGAGGAATGCTGATGATGATACGAGTGTTCCCAGCTATAAGATTCTCCTTAAATAACATGAGATTAATGCATATTTCCAATACCCCATCTGTTTCCTATCTTTTTCTTTCCTATCTGGAAAGTCACTGGTGTAGTCATCCACATATTTTTTGGACTGTACTGACATGCCGGCAACATAATCCTGCAAGTGTTCAGGTTAATAGAAATTCGGAAGCAAACCTTAATCTTTCCTAAACATAACTGATGAGAATTCAAGGATTCAAATGATACAGAAATTTATCACATAGAGAAATTAGTATTTAGGTTTTAAATAATAATTAAAAAACCCCACCAAGCAACCAAAAAAAACCCCCAAAACAACAAAACAAAACACTGCCTCCACCTTCAAAAAAACCCCAACCCAACCCCAAAACAAATCAATGAAGAGAGGTGCTATGCTGGAGCTTGTTCTCACCAAAAAGGAAGGTCTGGTGGCAAACGTGCAGCTCAAGGGCAGCCTGGGCTGCAGTTGCTCATGAAATGGTGGAGTTCAAGGCCCTTAGGGCAGAAAGGAGGGTGCACAGCAAGCTCACTACCCTGGATTTCAGCAGAGCAGGCTCAGATTGGCCTCTTCAGGGATCTACTGGGCAGAGTACCATGGGATAAAGCCCTTAAGGGAAGATGGGTACAAGAAAGTTAATAGGATCACCTCCTCCAAGCTCAGGGGCAAAGCATCCGAACAAAGAGGAAGTCAGACAAAAATGTCTGGAGGTCTGTGTGAATAGGGAACTCCTGAACAAAATCAAACACATAAAGGAAGCTTGCAGAGGGTGGAAGCTAGGACAGATACCCTGGAAGGAACACAGAGAAATTGTCTGAGCAGCCAGGGGTCAGGTTAGGAAGGCTGAAGCCCTGATAGAATTAAATCTGGCCAGTGACATTAAGGGCAAGAGGAAATGCTTTTATAGGTACATCGGTGATAAAGGGAAGACTTGGAAAAATATGGTCCCTCTCTGGAAGGAAACAGGAGACCTGGATACCCAGGATATGGTGAAGGTTGAGGTACTCAGTAACTTTTTTGTCTCTTGTTTTCACTGGTAGGTACTACAATCCGACTGCCTGAGTTGTAGAAGGCAAAGGTGGGAACTGAGAGAATGAAGAACCTCTCACTATAGGAGAAGATCAGATTCAAGAACATCCAAGGAACCTGAAGGTGCACATCTCATCCATGGGACCTGATGAGATGCATCTTCAGGTCCTGAGGGAACCGGTGAATGAAGTTCTCTAAGAAGATAGCTAAGCCACTATTCATCATATTCCAGAAGTTATGTCAGCCTTGCAAAGTTTCCACTGACTGGAAAAGGGGAAACATAACTCCCATTTTTACAAAGAGAAAAAAAGGCCCAGGGAACCACAGGCAAGTCAGTCTTACCTCTGCACCCAGCAAGGTCATTGAGCAGATCTTCCTGGAACGTGGACTAAGGCACATAAAAATAAGGAGGTTAGTGATGACAGTCAATTTGTCTTCACTAAGGGTGAATTACATCTGACAAAACCGGTGTCATCTTATGACAGGGTTACAACGCTGGTAGATAAGGGAAAAACAACAGAAGTCATCTACCTGGACTTGTGCCAAACATTTGACATTGTCCCACATGACATCCTTGTCTCTAAACTGGAGAGACATGAATTTGATGGATGGGCAACTTGGTAAATTAAATATTGTTTAAATGGTCACACTCAGAGTTTTTGGCTAGATGTCCGAGCAGAGACAAGTGAATAAGTGATATTCCTCAGGGGGCTGCTATTGGGGTTGAGTTTAAATGACATCATTTAACATCTTTGTTGGCAACATGGACAGTGGGGTTGAGTGCACCTTCAGAAAGTTTGCTGAGCTGTGTAATGCTGTCAACATACTGGATGGAAGAGATGTCATCCAGAGGGACCTTGACAGCCTTGAGATATGGGCCTGTGTGAACCTCATGAAGTTCAATGAGGCCAAGTGCAGGGTCCTGCACATGGGTCATGGCAATCCCAAATACCAACAGAGGCTGAGCAGAAAATGGGTTAAGAACAGCCCTGGGGAGAAGCACTTGGGGGTGTTGTTTGATGAGAAGTTCAACATGACCTGGCAATGTGCTTTTACAGCCCAGAAGGTCAACTGCATTCTGTTCTGCATCAAAAGAAGCATGACCAGTAGGTCAAGGGAGGTGATTCTACCCTCTACTACTTTATTGCATTTGCATGGCAAGTAGAGGGGCTACAGGGATGGCTTTTGTAAGAAGCTACCAGAAGCTTCCTCCACATTCGACAAAGCCAATGCCAGCTGGCTCCAAGATGGACCTGCCACTGGCCAAAGCTGAGTCAATCAGGAATGGTAGTAATGCCTCTGTGATAAGATATTTAAGAAGGAAAAAAGTGATTGTCCAGAAGCAATTGTGGCCAGAGAAAAGAGAAGCGAGAATATATGAGGGAAACAACAGACACCAAGGTTAGTGAAGACAGAGGGGGAGGAGTATCATCCAGGCACTGGAGCAGAGATTCCCCTGCAGCCCATGATGCTGGTAAAGCAGCTGTGCCCCTGCAGCCCATGGAGGTCAACAGGGGTGAAAAGATCCACCTGCAGCCCATGGAGGAGCCCCACACCAGAGCAGGCAGATGTCCAAAAGAAGGTTGTGCTCCTATGAGAAGTGCACACTGGAGCAGGCTCTTGGCAGGACCTGCAGACCTGTGGAGAGAGGAGCCCACACTACAGCAGGTTTTCTGTTAGGACTTGTGACATTGTGGGGGACCCATGCTGGAGCAGCCTGTTCTTGAAGCATTGCACCCTGTGGAAAGGGACCAATGTTGGAGCAGTTTGTGAAGAAATGTAGCTTGTGGAGAAGTTTGTGGAGGACTACCTCCCACAGGAGGGACCCCATCCTAGGACAGGGGAAGGACTCTTTTCTCTGAGCAGTGGCAGAAACAACATGGTGAACTGATTATAACTCCCATTCTCCATCTCCCTATACTGTTGGTTTTGGGGGGGGAGGAGGTAGAGAATCAAGAATAAATTTAAGGTCAGGAAGGAGGGATGGGTTGTGGAAAGGTAACTTTAGGATTTGGTTTACTTCTCATTATTCTGTTTTGATTTTGATTGCTAAAAGATTCAACTAATTTCCCTAAGTTAAGTCTGTTTTGCCCATGACAGTAACTGGTGAGTGATCTCTCCCTGTCCTTATCTCAAATCATGAACCTTTTTTTTTATCTTCTCTCCCCTGTCTAGTTGAGGAAGGGAGCAACAGAGCAGCTTGGTGGGCATCTGGCCTCCAGTCAGAGTCAAACCACTACAACTCTTCTCTCATGAAACCCCACCTGGAGTACTGTGCCAAGCTCTGGGGCTCCCACCATAAGAAGGACATGGACCTGTTGAAATAAGTCCAGGGAAGGGCCATGAAGATGATCAGAGGGCGGGAGCACTTCTCTGCTGAAGGCACAGGCTGAGACAGTTAGGGTTGTTCAGCTGGAGAAGAGGAGACTTTGGGGAGACATATAGCAACCTTCCAGAAACTAAAGGGGACCTAAAAGAGAGCTGGAGAGACTTTTGACAAGAGCATGTCAAAAGGGATCAAGAGCAGGGCAAGGGGTAATGGCTTCAAACCAAAAGAGGGTAGGTTTAGATTAGATTTTAGATCTTTACTGCGAGGGTGGTGAGACACTGCAACGTGTTACTCAGAGAAATCATGGATATGCCATCCCTGGAAATATTCAAGGCCAGGTTGAATGGGTCTTTGTGCAATGTGATCAGGTGGAAGGTATCCCTGCCCATGGCAGGGGGATTGGAACTGGATGATCTTTAAGATCCCTTTCAACCCAAACTCTTCTATGACATAGCAATGCTAAACCTGAATCAGTTTCACTGTCTATTCTGGTTTTTTCAACACTGTTTGAAATTTTCTTGCATACAACACTGACTTAGGGCATACGGTGTCTGATAAGGACAAGGGTCCTTCTGAGACTTGCCCTCAGTTATCAAATGGCCCACTGTTCCTGAAGACCTAAGGAATATGCAGTGCTTCTAGGCTATGTCACTTTAATCCAAGAAGTTTCATCAATTAATCCTAGCAATTAGCTTCTACTTCCCAGTATTATCAACTGAGACACCATGATATTCTCTGTCCTCTTACACATTCAAAATTTTATAAGTGCAAAAAAAAATTATAATCAAGGCAAGCTAATTTTTGCCTTTGTATTCTGTTATTTTTTAATTAAATGTAAACATTAGTACCTGCTTATGAATTTAAGGTAAAGAGAGAAAGGATAGAGAGTAAAAAAAATTAAATCTTATATCGGTTGTTTCATTTGAATGTTCAACTGTTGTTTGTTGCATAAAATCTTATTCTTTCTGTATAGGAATTGTAAAAACTTATATGAATTCAGACATGGATTGTGTAAATACTTTGTGGAATTACTTAGTTTAGCCCATCATTTGCTAAGTGATTTAATTACAGGAAGTGATTGTGCTCCTTTTTGAAAGACCTTATGTGTTTAGGACAGCTTTCAAAGAAACTGAACACAGCACCCACTTTCTGTAAGTAATAATTGCAAGCCTTTACACAAAAAAAGGCAGACACAACCAGCACTAATCAAGGGACTTTTACAAGAAAAAGTAAACTATGCCTAATCTTTTGAAGAGAAAAATAAGAATTTACCTCCAGGAGGCTGTGGTGTACTACTGAATTCATATAAAGCTGCAGATGACCAGGAGCTCTGAACTGAAAGTGGTCACAGATCACTAACAGAAGTATCACTTACACATTCTATGTACTGATACTTTTTCTTAACCATTTCCTTTGCAGTTGAAGACAAGGTGCTTTGGCTGGCAGGATGGCCATTTATCTCAATGTGACTTTCCTATTTCTTATGGCTTTAATAACCCTTTGAGTTCAGCACTTATTTTTTTGGCAGCTCTAGAAACTCTTAAATGCTTGAGATCTTAATCTAAATGAGATCTGAGCCCAAAGACTAGAACTAGGTTTTCATTTTGGGGGACAGGTAGCAATTTTTTTCTCCATTGTTGTTAAGCTATATCACAATATATCTGACATATAACTGAATATTTCAATAAAGATGTAAAAACAAAATAGAAGAAATAAGGTCATCATTAACAAAATAACTTTATTAAAGAAAGGGTTTCATTAGTTTCCCAATTATCTTTACCTTTTAAACATTCATTGTTTCAAATCTGAAGGAAGTAGAAGCAATCTTGTTTATTTTAAAATCCAAACTCATATTTGGTGAAATACTCTTTTTTTTTTTTGGGGGGGGTGCGGGACATATTTTCTCAAACAACTTTTCTTTTTTAGAAGTGAAAAGTCAGATATTCAGTATTTCATTCAAATCCCTACTCTGTCCAGTTTAAGTGACTTACCTAATGTACTATAGGAAACATAATAGAATAAAATTTGAGTTGTAAATAGTAGTATTCTTAAATCTATTGTTTACCATTATCGATAATTTAGAGGCATTATCAGCTGATAGTTCAAAATAAGAACTTTGTTACGATGTAATGTGTCACTGCTTATAGCTCAAATTTACACCCATGACTAGCATACTATAGAAATCAGAATAAAACATGGTAGTTGATTTCCCAGAGGTCACAGAATGTGCTCATTAATATATTTTCAGGATGTAAGCTTAAGTGTCAAAAAGAAGAAAACAAAGTATATCCTTGCCTAAAGCTAAGGCTAAAGCTTTACTCCTATAGTGAGCTCTGAATACAGCTCAAACACTGTGTAACCCTTTGGATGTGACCATTCATACAGTGTGTTTAGAAAACATTGTTCTGCTGCTACCATCCTCACAACACCTGGTAGATCTTGCTCAGAAATAAAATGAGTGATCACAGGTCACTCTAGTCCATTTAATGACATGTAGTGAGAAAGAAGTAGTATCTCACTCAACCTGAAAGAAATAGAGTTAGGTCCCTGTTGAAAAGATAGAGGGAACAGGTTGTGTGTGTGTCACACAACCCCATAGAGGCATCTCCTTGTAATATTGTTTAAAAAGTCCTTCCAAGTTCACTTCAAAGATTTATGAAAGGAAACAAATAGGTTGGAAACTATGATCTCTCAATGCTCAGACATAGAAGTTAATTTTTTCTCATAGCACAGTAAACCCAGTTTCTACTGACTTCTCTGTACAGTTTATACCCATGAAAAATGATGCAAATGCCCTGAGTATGAGGCAGTTTTCAGCTCTTGACTAAACAGAGCAAAAAAGATTGTTGTCTTAAACTCTTTCTGGAGATAGTGATCATTCCAATCCAATGTAGCTTGTTGATTCTGGCATGATCATAGTGCCTGAGGTGTCCGTTGGTCTTGACTATGATATGCAAAAGAATTGGTGATGGTCATGCTAGCACCAAGGATAAGCTTGTGAAAGAGGCCTGGAGAAACTCAGTACCCAGCTCCCTGAGGAAAGAGGAGAAAGAAATGAAATATTTTCTCCTGCTAAAAGTAGAAATAAATTCAGAGAAGACAGAATGATGTAGAGGGATGTAACATTAATAAGTCTTTATTTTCTTACTCTGGTTTAAAGTTTTATTTGAAAAGACTTACCCTCTTCTGGAACAAAGTTGTTATTGTTCTTGAATACTTGAAAGCAACGAAACTGGGGCCACAAATGGGACATAATTTCACACTTTGACTATTAACAGGAAAGTAATCATACCCTCCTTAAATAATTTGTGCAAGCCTGAGCTCCTGTAAGAAATAATCATTTGCATATTTAATAATTCTGACATTTTTTAAGTCTTTTTTCTGCTCTCTTCCCCTGGTTATCTCTAATAGTAGTAGCAAAATATGTAACTAATATTCAGATATCTGAAAAAAAATCTTGAAAAGCAAAAATATTAATACTTTTATATCATACATAATAAATATTACTTCTCTATCTTTTTTAGAAGCTGCATGAGAAGTTTTGGAAAAGAAAATAAGTGGAGCTCATGGCAATACGATAAAGAAAGTTTCTCTGAGTTAAACTTGCATATGGGTAAAGCTTATATGGCTTAATATTTTTTTCCGGGTGCACCTGAGACTTATATGTTTTATTAAAAGGACAAAATTAGGTATGATTCCCTCCTTAGAAACTGCCTCTTACTATTTCTGTTACATTTGTCACAATTCAAGTCTTTTGATGTAGCTGAAATATAAAGAAGAGGCAATCATAAACATGTTTGTCAATTATTGGATCTTCAACACTAAGAATACTTGACTCATGCATAGCTGCAGCTATACAGCAGTCTAAACTTATTTTCTGAATAGAAGGCTAGCTCAATTTTACAGCTTATTGGAGATGATAGGCAAATATTGAAGCTGTCACTGTACACAAGAATGTTTAAAATGAAAAGAACTCCAGAAATAAAGGGGTTTACATAAATATTGACTCATACTCCTCCCCCCCCAGCTTTCAAATTTAATATTTAAGAGTCATGCATTTAATTGCTATATCCAATATACAGACTTCTTATTGACATTGATGGTTTTATTGCAACATTGTAATTTTGTCCTGTATTTTGCTTCTCAGTAGCTTGTTTCAGACAAGGATTATTTTTTTATTTGAAGTCACTCATGACCATATCTTCTATTTAAGAAAATAAAAAACTGAATACACTAAAGAAAGCAAGTATAGTAATTTGAAAGAAGGGTCTGGGATGAAGTGAGATTGTTCAAGAAGTTCGCTCAAGTTCATGCTTATCATGCAGATGATACTAGGACCCCAATCTTGGTCTGTGCTTAACTGTAATACAGGTACAGTAACAGCAATAATATGGCAATCATACCAGGAATACTTAGTTGTCATGGCATTGTATTTGCTAGTGTACATGATTTAAGAATCACGTGTGGAAGAATGGGAATTCAACTAATGTTATTCCCTTAACACTAGCTGATAACCTACTGGCAAATTCAGTTCTGAGTAGATTTTGTTGGAGGCAAAGTTAATAGAATATAAGTACAGATAGGAACATAGTAAGACTCCACCTTGATCTCCTACATAACATAGGTTGTAGAGTTTTTCATCAATTTTTGTTTTGAGTTGGAGCATATTTTCAGAAGAACACCCTGTTTCAAGTAAAATATTTATAGCATTGGAGAACCTATCCTAAACCATAATAAATTGTTTTAAAGTTAAATTATTCTCTATATCAAAAATTCATTCCTTAGCTCATGTTTAAAATTGTTTCGCTCTAGTTCTCCATCATTAGATGCTATAGCATTGTTTACTATTGAAGAATGTACAATTTCTAAAAGAGTCTGAGTGAAGTGTAGGGAAAAAATAACCTTCCAAATTCCCTGGCATGTCCATCTATGTAACATCACAATATCGTGATTTTCTTCAGCTTTTTTTTACTCCATAAAACATGAGCTAAATATATGAAGGAAAATGATAGTTCCCCTTTCAGATAATATACAGACTACAGAAACAAAAATTCTTTTGTAAACTGTCTTTCTTTAAGTCAAAGTAAAATAAGTTATCAGCTAGTCCTTCAGGCAACCTATCACAAAGTAATAAAGCTTCTACAAATTGAGCAGAAGATATTGTCCTTTCCTAAGCATCTTAATGTGAGGCTTTATGTCAAGAGTAGACATTATCACAGCAAAATATTTCAAGAACTCTTCTGTGAAGCTTCTATATGCTAAATTTTCCTAAGGCAGTCCCAAATGAAATCCTGATTCTGAACAACACTGGATTTTAAGAAAGTTTGAATCAGAGCATGATGTTGTGGCTTTGAGAATAGTGTTGACCTATTTTATAGTTTATTTTTTATTAAATATTCTAAGAAATACAGTATCTGTCAAGAGAATTTCACTTTTAATTTATCTTGCTGAGTATATCCAGTTGTAGTAATATGGTTATATTTGGGCACAGATAATTTTACTTTAATACTATTTACTGGATAAAATTTAGCACTGTCGTAGTTTCTTAAAACTGTTCCATTTTTACTAGACTTTTCTTTCAGTATTAAATATCGTATGTCACTTTAAAAAAAACCGAGGTAAAAATCAGATAAGAAAATGTTCATGTTTGAGGCTAGAATTCACATGATTTTAATAGTAATTAACAACAATTAATCACTACTCAAAAAATTCAGAAAATCTGTAAAACAAAATATAAAAGGATAGTTCTGTCTATTAAGGTCTCAGGAATTTAAGTATTAACTCAAATTCTTTCACAGACATCTTGAATGCTTGTTCAGACCTCAAATCACTGAAGTTAATTAGAGTTTTGACAGCAATTTTAATGGATGTAAGAGAAAACTCTGTCACTTTATTACTCATCTCAAACAATATTAGCACTTTATTATAAACTTAAAACATTCTGGTTGAACGAGAGAAACTACAAAACTATAGGAAGTGAAAAGATCAAAGTTCTTGTAGTAACAGAGTACACATGGACTACCCAAGAAGTAAACACTGCTACATTGCACCAAAGACAGTAAAAGCAGAACAATCATCTCCAAACTGGATGAAAAAAGGAAAGCCACTATGAATTGGATGTGGAGAAAATATTGTGTCATAACTCAAAATCTGGTGATTGAATTGTATGAGCGAAACACACTAGCCAGGCAACTGAGAGATTTCTCAATGTCACCAAAAGCGTCAGCTCTCCTAATCCAGTATCTCTTCTCTAGCAGCATGCAGTCTCCAACGGTTCAGAGGATGGTGAGAAGGGAAAAACCAGTAGGCCCTGAGGCATGAAATTAATTATCAACAGAATAAAGAAATCAAATTAAACAGCGAATAAGTCACATTCTTGACCATCTGCTGCTTTCATTCTTAAACAGCAAATGAATTAAAGAATTAAATACTTAGCAAAAAAACCAACCTGTAGATGCTAGTGCACCTGTGCAATCGCTGGAGGACAGGATGTGTCACATATTTTTGGTGTCTTGTTTTATTTATAGCTTTTCCTTTCATTTAAAAAGCAACAACAAAAAAAAAAAGACTCAACTGCAATTTTTCAGATGCCAGGTATACAACTTCTTAAAAAATATAGCAACAAAACATTCCATCTGCTCCACATATTGTGAGATTACCAACACACATGCTCAGGACTCATGCTTAAAGCTGGAGGCTTCCAGACATTGGTATAATGAAAATCTGAAATTACAGGCAATAAATTATTTCAGTGATTTTTTTCCTCATCATTTTTGATGCACTGTGAATGTTACAGAAACTTGAAGATAGGGCAATTCAAAAGCTGAAAAAACAATCAGTACCCATCAGAAAATATCTGCTATATATAGGTCCTTCTTATTGTTTGGTAACTAAAGAGCTTTCTGGCCAGCACAGATTTTGTCTTCCTTTGATTTTAGATCATCTTTGGGTACTCAGTGTCAAGGTTCTGTTCAGATCCTGTCCTGTTCTGAAATTTTCCAAAGATTCTTGTATCTGCTCTTTTGGTTTCTCTGGAAACTCTAAAAAATTACAAAAATTGCTTCAGAATTCATTCTTCAAAGCACAATTTAAAACAAAACCAAAGTAAAACCTCCTCAAATTTACTTATTCTTGACAAGAAAAAGAAAAAAAAGATTTGAATCTGAATACTATTCAAAAAACCCCAGTGGATATTATAGACCATTCTTTCAGATAACTGGTCTTACAAAATATTACATAACTCTCCTACCCACCAATCACCCCTCTGCTTCTTATTTCTGAAATTTGAAAATGAAAGTATCTAATCCATTATTATTACATTAGATTCTTCATCACATTTTCTACAAAATATTCACTCAAAATTTACTTTCTCTATTTGCTACATTTCATGGGCAATGATAAAGTTATTATTAGTTCAGCAACACCTAAATGTGTAGTAAAAGTGTTGAATATGCCATAGCCCTACATCCATAACGTCATGGTAGAGTTTTATCAGTTCTAAGAAACATCCAAGAATGATCACAGAATTCTCCAAATGGACACCAACATAAACACAAGAAATATTTTGGTTAAACTGGAATGAAAGTTCATATTTTCCACCGTCCTCATCAACAAAAGGATTACATTTTCAGATTTCATTTCATCCTCATACTGGCTCACATCTTCACTACAAGCCTGTGCTTTATCACATTTTCATGACATTCTTTTTTATCCTTATTAAAATAAAATAAAATATAAAATAAAAATCTTGGTGTGATGATTATTCTACTGTGAAGAAATATTATCACCATTTAGGTCTGTGACAAATATTAAAGTTAATTTTTAAAGTAGAGAACAATTAAAGGAAAAATTTATATTTCCAGCTTCCCAAATTTTAGTTTTGGTATAATGGAGAATCGGATCCAATGAAGTTGTTGCCTAAAATCAGCACTTAAAACTCTAAGGCTCAATTTGTGAATTCTAGCAGCCAGGTATTCTTTATTTGGCTCCGGGTGCACTGGTAATCATTTCTCCAAAGCGCACACCATGACATCTCAGCTACAGCTTATATGTTTGCATTACATGATTATTCATTTTAGTTTCCTACATTCCCGTTACATATTCATGACATTTCCCAGCAGTAATTAGCATGTATATATATCCTTATGAGGTCTCTGAGGGGCTTCACCGAGGGTCTCTGGTGGTCACTTCTGTCTGGAGCCCCCAAAATTCTGAGTGACTGCTCTGTAAACTTCTTTAAGGCAATACATCTGGTTATAGAGTAACTTGGTGTTGCCTGCTTGACTGCTTCGGTTTCCTTCTTCATTGTTTCTTTACTTTGCTTGGTTGATTTCTTTAAATTGCTTAGCTCGGCTATAAGTAATTTTCTATCGTACATTCTGTTGTGAATAACATTAGTTCTTGTTACAACTCTAAACCCTGGTATAAAAGCAAGGAAAACAAGATGAGATCAAAAAGCATGAGATCAAACCACTGTAATACTAATGGAGGTAACAAGTTACTTCTTCCTTTCTAAATGTTGCTACTTTCTAAAGTGGTCTTGTAAAGATCTGAGAAAATATGAAGTTATACAACATAAAAAAAAAAGAAAATCTTGGGAAAAGGAAAAAAAAAAAGTAAACTATTGTAGAGACTTATTTTTTCCTTTCATGGAATTATGCATAAATAAGATGCACATTATGCATAGAGGTCATACTAATAAATATGGGGTCATATATTGCCTCTGATGCTTGAAAATGTTTACTGTACTGTGTAGGAGAGTTTTCAGCCATCAAAGTGGAACATTCTACTTAGATTTTTACCAATACACTTCAGCATCATAGTTTCTCCACTGAGAATGAGTATTTTAGGAAACTGGGGGAAAGCATAGGAGTTAATTGACTTTTTTGTGGGGACAATAAAACTAATATTTAAGAGGGTGAGTTTGGGACGCTATTTCCCCTCCTTGCCATTTCCTCATTGCGACATATAACCATTCTGACATTAAACATAGTGCTTATCTCAAAGCAATTCAACTTTAACAGCATTGCAGAAAACCATCAGTGTGAGCTTTAAAATTATCTACCATGAATAACCAGACACTTGGAATTAGTAACAAGATGGTAATGACTTGTTTAAAGATATATTTTCCAGTATTTCCATTAACACTATTGTTGTTTTCACTCCCATGTGCTTTCATTGAAAATATGAAAATGTGTTGCAAATAGCTTTCCAGCTTTCATGCTATTTTCATTCCCACTGGTGACCTGGTGAACTGGCCTTATCTCTTGTCTTACTTTTCTTTATTAAAAGTTAAATTTCTTTTACAAATATTGATCAAATGTATGTGTGTTAACAAAAGCATGAATTTGCTTATGATTTCAGTGGGACTAAGAGTGGGCCCCACTAGACAAACAAGATTTTTACTCTAAAGAACTAAGTACATACTCTGCTTTTCAAGTAGCAGATGTTTTTTTCCAGTACACAGCTGATCATCCTTGCAGTCATGGTTGTCCAGCTCAGGGCACTGAGAGCCCCTTCGTCCATAAACCATTTTGAAGACAGAGGCAAAGAATGCATTTAAAAACTCTGTATTGTCTCTGTCCGTGTTTGTGAGGTGACCATCCTCATCCTGTAACAGGCCAATGATATTTCTATACTGCCTATTGCTATTAATGTATTTGAAAAAACTCTTTTTATTGTCCTCCACATTTCTCACCAGCTTCAACTCCAGTTGAGTTTTGGCGACGCAAATTTTCTCCCTAGAGCAGCAAACAGCATCTCTGAACTCTTCTCATGCCACTTGACCTTGCTTCTGCTGGGCATACACCTTGGTTTTTGCCTATTTCCAAGAGAAGATTCCTACTCAGCCAAGCCTGCCAGACTTTATTTACTAATTCCCTGAGCAGCCTGAAGTTTGCTCTTTTCTTGTCCAGATTTGAGGTTTAGCTGGCACTTTTCCTGCTGTCAACAGAGTTCTATCTTTCCGTGGTTGCTGTGGACAAGATGGCCACCAATTCCACTTTGTTCACAAGATCCACTCTGTTGACAAGCAGCAGATCAAGAAGGGCATCTTTCTGAGTTGACTTCCTTAGAACCTGTTCCATAAAGTTGTTATCCAGGTTTTTTAGGAATCTTCTGGGCAGGGTTGTACCAACTGTCCCTTTCCCCCTTCAAAGCAGTTTAAAGCACTTACAGTGAGCCCCGCTGGCTCTTGTGCTAAAACTCTATTCCACTCTGAGACAAGTGCATCACATCAGGTGTCAGTAGAGCAGGTGTTGAGTAGATCATCCCATGGACAAAAATCCAAAAATTTTTCTGATTACACCAACCTTGGAGCCACTCATTTACCTGGTGGATCTACCTATTCTTATCAATACTATTCCTTGTTACTGTAAGGAGCGAGGAAATAACTACTTGTGCTCCTGATCCCCCTACCGATAGGCCCTGAAGTCTCTTTTTATTGGTCTCTCACTTGTCTTTGTTATTTTGTCACTTCCAGTTTGAACAACCAATAGTGGACAGTAATCAGAGGGCCTCACTAGACTGGAGAATTTTTCAGTAATGTCACTTACCCAAGATCCTGGGAGACAGCAGACTTCCCTGTTACTTGGGTCTGGTCTGTACATCAGACCCTCTATTCCCTTTAAAAGGGAGTCTCCTATTACAACTACCCTTCTTTTCCTCTTAACAGAGGAGGTCTTGATTCAAGGTACAGGTAGTGTTGTTTTAGGAGGCCCCACTATCCCAGAAGGACTTTTGCCCAACTCATCACTTGTCTGGCCTTCTAGTTCCAGAGCACCTTCTGCTGTTGGAGAAGGTGCCAGTTCTCTGTCAAATTCTGAGGAGGAGGAATTTTCCTCCTGGTACATACAGTCACCAGCTTCAGCTTTCATCTTTAACAGACTCTTGAGTAACAGTCCTTTGACTAATTACCTTGCAGGGTTCTGAGTCCATCTGCTTCTCCACTGCAATGGAGGCTTAAGACTCTCAAGAATCTTGAGGGTGTAGTGTCTCTGAAAATAACCACTGTCTCTCTTGCTCATTCACTCAAATACTACAAAGCCTGTTCACTTTTTCCTGCAACTCCTTCCGCTGCTGACATAGCTCTTCAACCACAGCACACCTTCTGCAAAATAGCTGTTTGTCCTGAATTTGTGTGAGGGGTGGTTTAGGTTAGACATTAGAAAAATGTTCTTCACCCAGAGGGTGTTTGGGCACTGGCACAGGCTCCCCAGGGAAGTGGTCACAGCACCAAGCCTGTGTTCAAGAACATTTGGACAATAGTCTCAGGCACACGGTGTGACTCTTGGGGATGGTTCTATGCAGGGTCAGGAGTTGGACTTGATGATCCTTTATGGGTCCATTCCAGCTTATCATATCTGTGATTCTGTGAATAGTCCCTTGATGCAAATTTGCTTGCAATGTCAGGTCAGAGCCAAGAATTTTAAAGGAGAGAGTTTTATTACAAAAGTGGCTACTGAAGTGAGACTCCATTTGATCAAGTCAGTCATTCCGGTTAGACTTCTGAAATTTAGGAGGAAATTTAACATTTTAGAGTAAATCAAGCTCTATAAGAAAAAATGGCTCAGTTGATTTGAGAAAAAAAATGAAATTGGGATAAGACAACAGAGTTCATATCACAATATTAAGTAGTATTTTTTGCATTAGTTTTAAGGAGCACTTAAGCCTGTTAGTGGCATGTGGTTTATGGCAAATATCCCTTTTACCAGATTTTTTGCATCTCATGTTTCTTCAAAGCATCTTGCGAAATGAAGCACAGGAAGTTCTGAGGAGAAGAAAACGAATCCATAATCTATTTTTTTTCTGTAAGTGCCCAAATATTGAACTTATTAGAGATAAATTCTTTGAAAAGGGAATTCTGTGCATTTACGCTATGTTCTCTTGCTGTCTAAAATCTCACATTTGACCTCATTTTCTAATCTTTACTTTGTGTGAATTTTTCTTTTTCTCTGAAGGAAATAGAAAAGCAGATGATGTTCCAGTTTGTACTGGGTTTGTGTGGCAAGGCTGGGGGTGGAGGTGCAGGCTAAGGTGTGGTTTCTGTGAGAAACTTAACCCATGTATGACAGAGCCAATGCCAGCCGACTCCAAGACAGACCCAGCACTGGCCAAGGCTGAGCCAATCAGTGATATTGGTAGTGCCTCTGGGATAACACATTTAAGAAGGGAGAAAAAGGTGCTGGGCAACAGCAGCCAGAGAGAGAAGTGAAGATATGTGAGAGAAACAGCCCTGTAGATACCAAGGTCAGGGAAGAAGGAGAAGGTACTCAAGGTGCCAGGGCAAAGATTTCCCTGCAGCCCCATGGTGAAGGACATGATGAGGTAGGCTGTGTCTCTACAGTCCATGGAGGTCCACAGTGGAGCAGAGATTCACCTGAAGTCTACAGAGGACCTCACACGAGCAAGTAGATGCATCCAAAGGAGTCTGTGACACTGTGGAAAGCCCATAGTGGAGCAGGCTCCTGGCAGACCTGTGGACCCATGGAGAATGGAGCCCATGCTGGATCAGGTTGGTTGGCAGGACTCCTGAACCCATGGGTTCCTATGCTGGAGCAGCCCATGGGAGGGATCTACACTGGAGCAGCTTGTGGAAGACACTTTTCTAGAGGAGGGACTCCACACAGGAAAAGGGGAAGAGTGTGAGGAGGAAGATGCGGCAGAAACAATGTGTGATGAACAGAAATCAACCCCCATTCCCCATCCCCCTGCAACACTGGAAAGAAGTAGATAGAGAAATTGAGAGTGAAGTTGAGCCTGGGAATAAGGGAGGGGTGCAGGAAGGTGTTTGAATATTTGATTTTATTTCTCATTACCCTGCTTAGATTTGATTGGTAATAAATGAAATTTATTACCCTGAGCTGAGTCTATTCTGCCTGTGACAGTAATGGGTGAGAGACCTCTCCCTGTCCTTCTCTTAACGCAGGAGCCTTTGACTGCATCTTCTCTCCTCTTCTCTGCTCATGGTAGTGGGTGAGGGATATGTTGACTTTGGTGGGTACCTGGCATCCAGACATGATGTATGTTTTCAATGAATTCTATTTCCTTTATTGAAATATAACTGTTAAAATTTCAAGGAAAACTATGCATTTACAGACTAACTGTTAACTTGGTAACTATGTATTAACAAACTCTACAGAAGACAAAAAATGTACATAAATGAGTAAGAGAAAAACTATATACTTATTCAGAATATTAAATCTACTGTCAACAAATGTATTTCAACACTATCACTGGAAAATCATTATCACTCAGAAAACAAATACTCCTCAAAGTTCTGTTATGTGTTATTTTTAGCAGCCAGTTCATATTTTTATAAGGACTCATCAAGTACTCACTCGCCAGCAAGTCATGTAATATTTCAGGACTGAATGAACAGCAGCGTTGCAACACACAAGCAGGCTTTCATTTTCAAATTCCTATTTTAGTATCTCTCTGGGATTACCTTGTTTACCTTGTTTGTGATCCTCAGAGTACAGGTTGTAGTGATCCTGACTAGCATAACCCTGTGCCTAGAGGAGGGAGTGATCCAGAGCAGAGGCAACTTGAGCCAAAATAGGCAGTGCCGTGCTCCATGGATGCTGTGCAGCCCTGTGCCACAGGACAAGCTTAACCAGCTCACCGAAAAAGGGTAGCCATCTGGCAGCTCCTGCTCAGCACTAGTGATTATACCTCCTGCATGACCTTACTTTTATCTAACAGTGCATCAAGAAGTTCTCATCTTAATATCTTTTTTATTTGACTGTATAAAGTTATTTCTTCATAAAAAAATACTTTGAAGACCAAAGGGAGAAAATATCTGCTATGGACAGGGTCTACATAGTTTGCTGCTCATGGGTCAGAGGCCTGTTCAATGTTACACTACTCGGGGCTCCCAGTTGCCAAGGGGACATGAGATTATCCATGTTATTCTCTTCTTCTAGCATTAACTTTAATGAAAAGCCTTTTACACAATATTTTAAAGGGTCTAAGCACCTTTTTTTACGTGGATCATAATGGATCAGCAACTTCTGGGGTAAAACAGGCCCATCTAGATTTTTTTTTTCCTTACAGTATTTCAAAATGTAAATGCCTGTAGACTGTATTTTGTCTTTTCCTGTAAACATTCGGAAAGCCCCAGGTCTACAAAAGTTGTTCTGATTCAGAGTCCAGGTGAGCAATATAGGGTCTATTGGGTTAGTAATGTTGTCCTGGCAAAGCAGAGCTATTCTTCTGCCAGCAATAAAGATGATCATTTCCATTAAGGTTTCCGACTTCATTAAGATTATAACAGGATAGCTTTATCTCTCATTCATTAAGTAGGCCCTGTTCCAGGCCTACTTAAAACTCTCATAGCCACCTGCTATAAAATGCTTGTATAAATTGAGAAACAAACTACAGCAGTTAGGTTTCATCCCACTAATATAGTAAATCCCAACTGATATAGTAAATTTAGAAGTTTTACCACTTTTGACTTCCTCTATTGTTAGTGGAGAAGAAGAAGACATCTCTTCAGAGGAAAAGACACAGTTTGGGTGGAACAAGAAAAAGCTAGTAAGACTAGGAGTTGCATTCACACTAAGGACATAGTTATTTCAGGGCTGCCCATTGTTGTACAAACAACCAGCTTCTTTCTGTAGAGAATAATAAATGCCTATGGAACCAGGTACCTACAGGATTTACAACTATTATCAGTTGAGCTTTTGAAGTCCATTGCCTAAATTTGTTGTTGTAAAAAACCTCTGCCTCCTCTGAGTGAGAAAACCAGTGTTTAAAGTACTCTGAAGTGAGGAGGCCATAGATTCATATCCTGTGTCTTGGGTAAGGAACCCAGCCCCACATCTCCACCATTCTGGGTAGTGCCTTAAGTATCAGCTGTCAGGTGTATAAGGATTTTGTATTCAATTATGATTTGCAAAGTAGTTCCATTATACATTACCATTATATACTACTTTCCTTGTTTCATGTAGCAAAGTGGAACAGAAAGGAAGGAGAGAAGCATGAGAATGGGTGGGTGGGTGGAATATTTAGAATAAGTAAAGAACTGCATTTCAGAACCTGTTCTGAAAAATAACCTATAGAGAATTAATAGACTAGAGAGTCTGTAATCCCCTCTATCCTTACTGAGGTTCTTCTGATAAATAAGAGAGCAAGAATTCTTAGGTAGCACCAAAAGTTGTTTCCAGCACCTTTGGTGGTTCATTTACATACCTTCTTGTCTATCTGAAGGTAAAACTATTCCTTCATTGGATCAAAGTTTCTACTTAAAGATTTCTGAGGGGTTGAGTGACATATGTTTACTCAACAAAGGTTTTCAAAAGCATTGAAGTTTTGGGTGACTAGGAGGTGCTATATAAAGTGTTTGAAGTCAAACGAGGAATCCAAGCAAAACATGAAATGTGCCCCATTTATTCTCAAAACTATTAATCTACATAAATTAACTTATAGTCTCTAGAATAGTTCATGTTGAGTATCAAGGGGTAGAACCACAGTTACTCTTTGGTGGTTTAATCCTAAACTTTTTCGATTACATGCGCTTCACTGTTTTACACAGAACAGACTCTCTTTGGATGGACTTTTTATTGCCAAAAGGATTTGAAAACTATTCTCTATCCAGGTGAGTGAAAACAGTTCCTCAGCTGTTAACATCTAAAGGGAACAACAGGTAATAACCATGTATGCTGCATATGTTGCATTGAACAACAATGATTCTAGTCATGTCTTTGCATTTAGTGTTCTCTTTCCACACACATAAGTGATATTTATACTTTCCAAACTAAATATATATCGGATTGTAAATTTTATTTATTTTTTTTACTCTGTGAAAATTTTAGCAAATGGAATTCTCACCAGAAAAAATTTTTTTTCTGTTTTTGTTCCCTCTGACCCATCCTCTCCCTCAGACCATAATCATTAGGAAGCTAGCACAGTATACATGACAGCTGCGACTGACTCCATCCATAAGATGGAATTTGTCTGCATAACAATGTGGCAAGTGTTCCTGAATTAGACACATAGGCAGAAATTGGTGATGTTCAAGTCATTCATGAACAGGAAAAGGCTAATCATTTTAATTGAAATATTCCTCCAGCTGAAGATGCAATTTCATTTTCAAGTTACTATTTAATTACTGTTACAAGTAATTAAGGAAATTTGTCTGAAGGATACCATGTGGAAGTCTACTACAGCTGACAAGAAGCATTACATGCATAGTTGACTTTGGTCAGTTTGAATCTGTGTGAGCAGTTTTACAGCTGCTAGATGGATCTATACTGAGCTTACATACCTTTTGTTTCCCAGATAAATTTTAGCTTTGTTCAGGGTCCCGTCACATTTGACTTTTAATTTGATTTCAGAAATTTCCAGGGGAAGAACAACAGTAACTTTGTTAATTAATAAAGTACTTTTATTTATTTGGAGATGGAAGGAACTGTATGGAAAATGATTCTGAAATGGCTAAGCAAAAAACATTAATTGTATCAATTGCACCCTTTCTCCAGGATATATCATTACTAATGTGTTTGTCTAGCAGATAATAGAACAAGACTTTTTAATACTTAATGATACCTAGAGATGATCCCTGCTCCATAATATATCCAGTATTTTGCTGGACTTTCATACAGTGGCTTGGATAATAGGACAAGAAGTTTCGGACAAGAAGTTTCATATAATAGCACAATAGACTTTATCCATCAGATTACCTTATCTTGTCAATTCAGAATTCTTTTTTGGAAGACATACCTGGATGTCAATGTGAGCAATTTTTCAGAGCATTCTGAGACTGTATAAAGTGTAACTCTGAAGTACATAAAAGGGGAGGGAAATATTTGCCCTGAGAAGTTACTTCTAGCAAGGAAAACATGGTAGGAATCTTTGTCTCCTGTCAGAGGCTTTTCCATAACTATATTTTAAGGGAATATCTAGATATTCTTGATGCCACTAAAGCCCAGAATTGTTTTCTGTGAACCTCAAAGGATAAAAAGGGCATATTCCAGCAAAATAGCAGAATTGCAACTGAGGCTATTGACGCCCTGACACACAGTGTCAGGTGAGGGACTTACTATAGCTGCTGAAATATCTGCTGTCTGAAATATCTGCAGATCTGAGTGCTGCAGTGCACTCTGGTTTATACATGCAACAACTTATTCATACAAATGTAGCATTCCATTTTTTCCACCCTTTTCATCCTATTAATGTTTTCCTTGTTTGCTGTGCATCATGGGTGATCTAGGCTTAAATGTTTGGTCACTGTAACATTTCCGTCAGTGGCCAAAGATGGTTAAATTCAAATATTTCTGGACTTTGGTCTTTGCAAGCTCACTCTATCTCTGTCTGCTAGAAATAGCTTTTAACCGTTCCGCTGAGACAGTCTTCCTATCAAGTAAATACTTTAAAGAGTATACTTAAAATAGTCAATAAAAGCAAGTGACCATTTTGCCTCTCTTTAAATATAATACTTACCTCTCTTTTTGAAAAGGCATGTTTTTGATTACTTAAATTTTTAAAATATATTTGACATCTAGGGAGACTTAAGTTGTTTATTTCATCTTATATGAAATATTTATTTCCTCTGTTATTTATCATGTGAAAAAAAAGGAAAATGCATTTCTGGACTTTATATAAAAATTATTTCAAAGAAAGGTTGTCTGTCCAATTGTAGTTATCTGACTCTAATGTTCTAAAAGTGAATAAATAAATATATGGAGAGTAGACATTAGCAGACATGCCAAATGTCTCTATGGTGTGTCAAATCTTGAAGTGCTTAATTCACTCAAAACTTTGTTGAAGTTCATGAGTTTGGATTAGGACTTAAAAATCAGACCATTTGGAATTTGAAAACCTTAGTCACTGACAAAAGTTAGTGTCCTATCATTTAAAAAGGAGACAGATTTACAGTGGGGAGACTTCCTCATTGAAATAAACAGAATTTTTTAGATAAATTGTTTTTATTCATATCTTTAAGAAGGGAAATGATAAAAAAAAAATTAAGTATTATATTTAATCTTTATGGAAAAATCCACACACAATTATAAGGCAAAAACCCTCTAAAGCACACAGATGCCCTTGTGGCTACCTAGCCACTTGTAGGGGACTTCTGAATGATTTCTAGTATTTTACTAAGTGGGTAGTCAATCACCCAGCAGCTTGCTACAGATCCTTGGAATCATTCAGATGTCTTTATGTTACAGAAGCACAGAAATTAACATAAGTCAAACCTTAGTTAGTGTCCAGATCTATAACTTAACTAGATCAGAGAATAAGGTAAATATGATAGCTTAATTCCAGTGATCTGATGTCAAACACCTAAGGCTATGCCCTTATCAGCTTCCAAAACACTTCTGATACTTCAGTTCTAACCATGGAATGAAGGGGGAAGTCATCCTATTGAAGATAAGAAACTGGAATGCTTTTGCCTTACGTATTCACAGTGACTCTACTGACCCAAAAAGGGAGCAGGGGGGTTGACTCGCGTGGAGTCATTTGATCCTGATTCAGCTTCTTTCTGACATTAAATTCCTAAAGATAGCTTGAACAGCCCTTAAATTGGAATGACAGGAAAGAAAATTAGGCCTCTCTCTCCTGCTGAGTACCTTCCCCCCCGTCCTTTCTGGGCGCAGTACTAAACAGCTGCTCACAGCTTGCTTCTGAGAGAGCGTCATGTTCCATTAAAGGCTCTTTTGCAAAGCAGAGTCTGAAGGAAGAATACTTGAACTGCAACCTAAAAGCTACAAATGGCTATTTCAGAAGTTTTGAAGTAGCTCTTAGCCTTACTCACTTCCACCAGTAGGTAGGAAAGCATTTATATTTGCAAGGTGGCTTTGTCATCACATATGACATTAAGAGTTGTATCTTCTTCAGATTTGGGAATGGTGTAACAACATACCATTCTCCTATCTGTCTTAGGTCTTTAACATTTCATTTACAATCATTATCAGAATGGAAGATGGTTCTATTTTCCTTGTAACTAACTATGACAACAGAGGTGAAAAAAAATAGCTGCAAGCGAACAAGTCATAGACTGCATTTTCTACTTGAGCTACTTCAAAACCCTCAAGCCTGGTGTACATTGACATAGAGATTGGAAACTATAGTATCAAGGATTTAGAAGACATCAGTAATGGATTCCTTATCTTTGTAAGTATATAAAAATCCTCACATCAGCAATTTAAATTGTTCTCCAATCCATGTGTAGGAAATATTTGGTAAAGATAATAATGTAGAGAATTGTTCAGATAACTGATAACTCTGAAGTAATAATTAATGGAAATCAGAGGTCCAAAATAATCAGAACAGAGAATAGGGAAAGGTTTGTTTCAGGCAAGAGAGATCACTGCAACTGAAGTCACTCTGCAGTTGAGAAACAGCATAAAATCTAAATTTCATTCAGTGCTATTTAGCTCCTTAATCAAGTTTTACATTAAGATTTACATCTTATATAATTCACATGTCCAAAACTTAGGCATCGTTAAGTTATTTATGGCACCTTATCAAATGAAGCAATTTAACTCAAACTAAAAAAAGTATTTTTAAGATGTGTTTGCTATTCTACCTCATTTAAATGATCTGGTTTATAGTATTGTTACCACACAGAACAGTTGCAAAGGCACGATACAATGTCTAGCTAGATAAGCCTATTTTGCCACAGGACAAAACATTTATAAAATTACATCCCTAGACTGAGAAAGCTATGAAGCAGTGTCTGCCTGTGTACCCACTAGTCTGCATACTATCCAGACACAGTTCTTCAGCACTGTACAGATATCACTGAATCACAGAAACATTTAGGTTGGAAAAGACCTCCTATCCCACTAGTCCTGCTGGCTACACTGTTTTTGATACATACCTGGATGCCATTGGCTTTCTTGGTCACATGGGCACACTGCTGACTCAAGTTTAGCCAGTTGTTGACCTGCATCCTCAGATCCTTTTCTGCTGAACCACTCTCCAGAAGTACTTCCCCCCTGAAACTGTAGGTCTGCCTGGGGTTGTTGTGACCCAAGTGTAGGACCCAACTTTTGGCCTTATTGAACCTCATGCAGTTGGTCTTGGTGCATCAATCCAACCTGTTCAGATCCCTCTGCAGAGCCTTCCTACCCTCCAGCAGGTCAACACTCCCACCAAACTTAGCGTTATGTACAAAGTTACTGAAAGTCAATCAATCATCTTTCGCAGATTATCAGTATAGGTATTAAACAGGACTGGGACCAAAACTGAGTCCTGGCAAACACCACTGGTGATCGGTCGCCCTCTGGACGGAGCACCATTCACTACAACTCTCTGGGTCCGGCCATCCACCCAGTTTTTAAGCCAGAGAATAGTGCCTATGGACAAGCCATGGGCTGCCAGCTTTTCTAGGATAATGGAATATGAGTGTTATTGTTTCAGAACATGCTTTATAAATTAATTTTACTGGGGCACTGCTGCAATTTTGTATGCACTTGTAATTTATAGTTTTTCCCTTTTGTGGTCTTCCGGAATATGGTAAGATTCTCTAAGTAAATGTAGAGGGGTGGCTATTGAAATGGTACATTTTTACTAAAGAGAGCATCTCTATTAATATTCTTTTGTAATAAGAACACAGGTCAATCAACTTCTAGGATGACCACAAAAATACAGAATCATAAACCATGAAATATTTCTCAGGTGTTTGACTTTTTTAATATCATAACCAACATTTTCTTATTTCATTTGTTTGTTTGTTTTTCCTGAGAAGTAACTAACTGCTACTCTGGAAATACTTGAAAAAATGCAAGTTCAGATAAGTGAAATTTAGTAAATCTTTAAAAAAATAAAACTAGAGCCTTAAAATAGAAAATACATGGCAACTTTTTCTTTTAGTGTCCTTCCCAGTATCACCTACAGTAATGTAAAGGTGAAGTGTTGCAGATAAGCAAGCTTTCCCCTTACCCTAATGTTGTTTTTTGATTCTTTTATAAAATCTCTTACCATCAAATAGACAAACACTACACAACAAACGATTTCTTTTAAATCTGGAGATTGGTAGATTTATGCTACTTAAATAATTGTGCAGTTTTGACAAGGAGTTTTAAATGCATGTCAGTCAAACAAGACTGTATTTTTCTCAGCTACTGCCACTGTGGACATATGGTATGGGAAAAAAAATGGGTTACTTGTCATAAGGCTACACCTACTGGTGTTATTTCCGAAGTAACAGAGATGTAGAACATAACTTTCAAAATACTGTGAATTTGTTTCCCTTTTTGGACTTGATGATCAGACAGATGTCACGCTGTATATTTTACTCAGATTGAGTTATACTTAAAATTTGTATAATAATGTACTAAAGAGAAAGCCCTGACTCTACTAAAAAGAAAGAAATTGCCTGTAACGTTATTGGGATCAATAGTCTACCTATAAATTTTATGTTTAACATTTTGTGCTTATCAGTTGTGCCTGGGAATGCAATCTTGTGCCTCCTGTACCTCCACCAAGAGCACAATGTAAAAAGACTTTCCTAAAAAAAATTACGATCTAAAGCTATCCATTATGGAAGTGACTTTCCAAAATAAAGTCTGTTTTAACCAAGAGCAAATTTTCATCTCTGCGAACTGACAGAATGACAGAGCTTATCTTGACCACTTTTTTGTCCTGTATAGTGACCAGTGGTGAACTCCTAGGAAAAATATAGAAAAATAATCAGGTAGGTACAGAGTGGTTCTTATTCCCCGACATTGTGTAATCAGTAAATTAGGCATTTTTAGACTTAGAAGTTAAATTCACCTGTGCTCCACTAACTTCTTCAAACCTATTTTGAATCCATGTGTTTTTTGTGTGTCTTTTATAACCTTTTATAACCATATGGCATTACTCCATATGTATATTTGATTTATAAATAACTCCTTTCAATTCCTCCTTCTAGTAATAAACCTATAGGAACACCTGATTGAATGATCAGCTTACTGTTCTGAAATAATCCTTTACAGTCATCATCTCAAAAGAATTAATGATTTCATAGACTTCTGTCATAGCCTTTCCCATTATGTGTTTTGGGAGTCCTAACCTATTTGATCTCTATTTTGATGCAAATCCTTCCTTGCCTGTGAATACACTGCATACTCTCCCTCCTCTGTCCTGTTGAAATGAAGTGGAAAAAAGTATTTCTGTACAACCGTTCCAGGTGCTTTCTATTAGGTAAATTGAAAGATAAGGCAAAGTGGTGGATACAAATTATATAGGTATAGGAAACAATCATAACAATACTGGACATCACTTTGCTGTGATTCCTCCATCCTTTCATGTTTTCACTTCTGTCTGCTATAAACCTGGCAGCATTTACAGTTGTTAGAAACTAACTCGTTCTTGGAATTAAGAGTTGCTACATGTGCTTCTGATAACTTGAAAGCTAATGTTCCAAGGTGTCAAACAAGTTATCAACAAGATCCACTTACAGCAGTATGTTTGTAGTCTGAGTTGAGAAAATGGGGAACAAACAAAGCTCACTGTGAAGAGCTAGGTAGAAAACCCATGAAGACAAAGAAAGAAAAGGAAATATTCAAGATGTATCATTTACAGGTTGGTTGCTCGTGGTTGTTAATGTAGAGAAGTAGTTTCCTGTGATGCAGTAGAAAAATGAACGAGGCTCATCTGGATGTGAGAGATGAGCAAGGTTGTTCATATAAATTCAAAAGGACCATCACATGAGTCACCTTATGAAAGTGATGGTTCTTGTTCTGAGTTGTTTACAAGTGAAAACAGGAAATCTCTAATAGATATATCTGGGTCTGCAATGATCTCTATTGGTCTTAACAAAAACAAAAAATTAAAAGACACAACGCAATAGTATGCAGTGGGAATTATACCCTTTTTATCAGAAATATGTTTTAGTTGATTTAAGAGGTAATTCCCATTTCTAGGACACTTCAGACTTCTCTTTATGACTGTCTGAAAGCAATGGAGCGTTTTCAGAAGGGCGGATGATTGTACTTCCCCTTGGAAGGTGTAAGTACTTTTTCTTTCCTTGAGAAAAAAAAAAAGACCAATATGTGAGTCCTAAGGAATTTGTTTTTGTGGCTCCAGAACTGTTGCCAGGACTGAAATATAAGGAGGCAGACAAAGCTCTGTGGCTATTGTGACATATATACATATTTTCATGCCTATAGTTTCAAGGCCCTTAACTTGTAAGTGCAGCTTGGCCTAGTTATAATACCATTTTCATTTGTATAGGAAACTCAGGACAATGGGCTACTTAGCTCATGGATGCATGAAAAGAAAGCTATTTTTCTCTGTATTTTTTGTTTTGGTGCCAAATGCAGCTAAACCAGAATAGATACTTTACCTAATTAGATATATTTAAAGAAATACTTTTCTTTATTAAAGACTTTAGAGCTAAGCACATAATTAGTGTATGCTGTAATTAAGCTCCAGTGAATTATAGATCAGTTAGGCTATAGCTAAGAGTGCTAAGAGAATTAGTTTAAGTATTTTTACCTGCTTATTTTAAGGTTTTTGTCTGCAGTTAGGATGTATCTTCATGTGTAGATATGTAGAGAGTCAGAGAATCTGAAGAACTTCTTGATTGATTAATTTAATTGGATTTTAATAAGAGTTGTCTATCTGAAGGGCCAGATTCTCAGTTGACCAAACTGAATATGTAATAAATGGACATCCTTTGACAGGAGATAACGTGCTGAGTCAGATACAGAGAACATTTCTAATGTTAGCTAAATTCTGGTTTATGTTTCATGGATTATGGGCAACTGCAAAATTATTTCCTTATATTACATTACTGACTGAAGTAGAGGCACAAAGGAAAGGAGTCTACTAGGTGATCTTGAAGTATTAGAATTCCTAGGTAACATAAGAAAAGAAAGAAAGAAAAAGAAAGAAAGAAAGAAAGAAAGAAAGAAAGAAAGAAAGAAAGAAAGAAAGAAAAAGAAAGAAAGAAAGAGAGAAAGAAAGAAAGAAAGATTTATTGTAAAAAACCACTTCATATTAAATACAGAAGTAGTCCTGGAAGCATGAGTCAGATTCAAAGTCTTCCAAGGCAATCTATGCACCAGACTATAAAGTCAAATTTACCCTGTACTTCCTCTCTGGTCCAGTATATCCTGCACTCTTATCTACCTGGGGACGTTTTCAAAAGAGACATGCAGATTATCTTCCCACACTTCAGAAGACTCGGACATGAGGCTCGAAGGTGGAACATGCAGATCAAAGTTTTTAATAAAAGAATATGACTGAATGCTGGTGTCCAACCCGCTTGGTGGGTGCTCTAAGCAGTATGCCATGCTGCATGAGAAACAAGAGAAAGGCTTGTCTTATCTGTGGTCTAAAACTGACCTACTTCAGATTTGGATCGTGTGAAGAATGTGGTCCTGCCATGTTCTACGGCCTCTGGAATTGCTTAATGGATTGAGTTTTTGGGGTGATTCAGACTTCACTCCTCTTAGTTTCTCAATCTAACCTGAGCTCAGACATGATCTAAGTGCTGAGCTGCTTAAGTCTGCCAAGTATAGGACAGTTCTGGGCACGTGCAGTGACTTAACAGGTACTGAAGAGATTTAACATCAAATGTTACAGGATTTATAGAGATTAGATGTCTCCAGCTCAGAAGGTGAGTCAGGACTTTGCAATTATGATTTCCCCTCAGCAGCTCAAGCTTTATTTTAGTATCTAAATCTTATACTGTAACCTACCTTGAATGTCCTTTATATCTCAAATAAAACAAACAAAATCAATCACTATAAAGTAGCAGGGTTCCTTGTTTCCAGTAGATGACTGAAGAAACATCTTTCTTTAGAAAATAAACCTTAGAAACACATGAAATGCTCATCAGTGATCAAAAACTCATAGGCCAGCTTTCTGCACTTATGACCCTTCTGATCTGGATAACAACAATATGTACTCATTGCATTTAAGTAGAGAAAAGTTGCACAGAAACAAGAAAAATGCACGAGGCAGAAGATACTGAGAATAAATTTGTTTAGTCATGAGGACAGCATTACTGATACTTAACCCCAAGTTTATTCACCCCAATATCATTATTGTCTGAAATAATTGCAACATGCAACAATATAGAAATATTTCGGGGGAGGTTGTCTGAGTTTAGGCGAAATGTGTCCTGATTGTACCACTGAACATGTAAAACTGTAAAGTAATAAAATATTTACCTGAAAATACTTGAATGCTTAGGTTGACAAGAAGTGACCAGTAACGAGTTTCAGAGCAGATTGGACCACTTAATCCTTAAAATTTATTTTGGAAGTTTACTTTCTAAATCAAATCCAAGTTAGCTGGGGCAACTTTGAATGATATTTCATATGATCCAGAAGACATAGGTAGGACAGGACAGGACAAGGAAGGGAAGAGAAGGGAAGAGATAAAACCTGTGTTTATAAATTCCTTAACTCTTTTTGAATGTATCTTCCCTCAGCAAAAATCATGATGCAGCTCTCAGTTGTGCAGAGTTTGCTACCACCATTGTCTTTACTTTTATCCTGAGACTCATGTGTCTAAGCTGTTTATTTTGAGGTCATTCAGAGGTTTAGAAACGGAAGGTCAAACTCTTTTGTGACAAATACAAGTGAAGCTCCAAAATGAAACTGTTTGAATGAGACATCAAGTATACATTAATTTGTTTTTAGGGATTATTTATTAAAAGTTTAAAGAAGAGGAAGTTCCTCAAGCACTGAAGTTACCAGACAAAACAAAGTCTCAGATGAAATTAATGTTTCGGCACCTTTGAATATCTGGGTTCCTGTGCTTGGAACACAACTTGAATAGATGGTGTGTTGTTCCCAACACATAGGTTTCAAAACTGTCCTGGATCAACATGTAGATTAAATTAATTGCATCTTATAGGCAATACACTTTGGATAGCATTCTTTAAGCTACACTCATCTGTATCCAATAACATTTGAGATTTTTACAATTAATGATATAACATTTTCAAACTTACTAACTCTTCTTTGATTCTTTTGTGACAGTGTTAGTTATCTTGAGATCATTCAGATATATATTTTCCATCCATCCACTGGGAAGGGAAAATGAAGAATTGAGAAGTCAAAAGGATCTGAACATAGATAAAAGAACATTTTCTTTTTAAAATGCAACTTTTTTGTATGTTTTTCTTTTTTTCATTTTAAGATCTTTACCACAGACTGATATTCTCAAGACACAGGCTACTGAAATTTTTAGTACAAAGATTCACCTGGTGCTGAATAATCACATGTAACTTTTGTTCAGTCTCTTCAATGTGAAGCTTTTAAGTCAGGCTGCTGAGACCATTTTCTATTGTGCTGACCAATACTCTGTCACTTCTCCCTTGTACTTTTTCCCCGTCTGCATTCATCTGATGCCTCTTGTCTTGACTAAATTCAATTCTAAACTTTTTTGAGGCAATGACTGTGTTTTCTGTTTTCACAATGTATAGAGATGTCTGAAGAGAACTCTCAGGTATTGTCACGGTGCATATCTCCATCAATAGTTATGTAAAATCATCTATATTCATTTAATTAACTGCTTCCATTTTGCAAGAATAAAAATGTATATATCATGCCTCTAGCATGGCACTTCAGTATGATAGCCTTGTATTTGAAGGTAATTCTAATTGTGAATATTTTAAATATAATAAATTAAACTCTTTTAATATTCAGCTTTGTAAGAGTTGGAAGCAAAGGGGTTTATTTTGCATAAGAAACTCTCAAAGAGTTGAGAAATTCAAACCCAGAAATTCTTTCATTACTACATGATTTTGAAAAGTGAGTACAGTTCAAAAAAGAAATGAACCCAATATTTAGCAATCTCTCTTTCTTATACAGTAAGGTTTCATAGGACAATTTTCCTTCAACATATGCTTCACCCTTTGTTGTGACTCTTCCAGAAGTCATGTGTTCATTTACTCAAGTTCAATCTATATGTTAGAGAAAAGTATCTCCTTGTTTGTGAAAAAAGCAAATATATAGTTAGATCCTAAAAGCACTGCAAATGTATATAATTGCTAATTGTGGTAGATCAGATTACAACATGCCAAGAGTTACTGTCTTTGTAAAATGAGCTTAATCTGTTAGATAAAACCAATGATTATTTTATGTGCTACAAAAGACTGAGAAGAATGCCTTCTCTTCAAATCATCTGCCACTCAGAGACTTCTCATCAATCATGTTACAAACACTCCACCAAATATATCTGGAATTTAGTTAATTATACCCGAAAAAATAAAAAAGAAGAAAAAGGAACCCAAAGTATTTGCATACTGTCTGCAGAAATTCTGATTCAGTTCTATGTATACGACTATATATCTGCATTAAATGGAATTACAGCCAGCAGAATCTCTTCTAAGCCACTTGCTTTTAAGTTAGAATAACTAGCAATGTTCCAGCATTTGCTTTATTAATAAACACATTAAAGATTCTACTGGGATATATAAAGAGACTAAAGGTAAAGTGGATAAGTCAATGGACTGTATTTTTCTCTTTCACATATTGCATATTCTCTCTTTAACTGAATGTGAGATCTAAACTCAAACTGAGAATAAGGGAAAGTTGGCTTGTATTGATGGAAAATATTAGAACATTGAAGAATAAGTCTACCTATCTCATACTTTCTCTGATATTCTTGTGATGTTCTCCAAAAGAGTGGCAGTCAGGTTTCAAAATGTAGGTAACCTTTCCATGTTCTTAGATGTTCATATGCCTACACATTCCCCATTTATTAAGCCTGTCAAAACGAAACTACCCATTGTCTGAAAACTAACAGCTCCAATCTGGAAGTAACATTTATCTATGTGCAGAAGATGGCAACTAGCACTACATATTAATGTATGTTTGTTATTCAAATGCAAAAAAAATTAAAAATTAAATGTCATAACATGAAATTTCATCATGTAGTTGTACTAAGGAAAGAACTGCACATATTCTCTCTTCCACCAAGCATTTCCTACTGAATAAGAGCAGTTAAATCAGTTTCAGAAGAATATCCTGGTAGAGTCATTAGGTATATTAGTCCTTTTCTTTGCAGCTACATGGTTTATTAAAAAGGAAGGAGATTTGGCTGGATTTCTATATCCTGACAGTTACAAAAATTGAAGGCTTTTACTGGCAGTCAGAAGAGCTGACCTAAGCTGTGCATTGGGTGGTAAGAAGAGTAAGACAAAATTAATGGAAATTAATACAAGAAACCACTTAGAGTTTATTTGGACATTTTCTCCTCATAGCTTCATTTGTTCAATCTTCTCGTTTTAGTTTTTCATGTCATCTAATTACATATGGGTTTAGCCACTGGCTTTCATGGCTGTCCTATAGTTCTTAGGTTATGGCATTAATTATTTATTTGTAATTGTAAGCCAAAGCCCTTTTTAGTCAAATGCTGTATAATTCCATAATGTAAGAAGGAGACTTTTGATTTTTGTACTATCTAACAATGTGATAAACTGGATACTGCTTACACTAAGTCAGAAGCAAAGTCAAATAAGTGGCATTCAACCTGTGGCTTTAGCCATTTAAAAGGCAGTTAGTCTCTTATCTTCTAGGCTCTCTCTGCAAACAGTGATACTTTAGATAGCTAAGAAAACTTTAACTGCATGTTGCTGCTCAGAAATGGCACTTCTAGGTTGGCATTAGCAGGCAAAATTCTTTTGCATTACCTCCAGCCAGTGAATAAGGAACTCTTGAAACCAGCTAAGGGGTTCTTTTTCTTGTTTATGGCTCAGTCATTACTTTATACAGCACCGGTGTGCATACAGCATCACCAGTTAATATATTTGATGACTAAATAGTACATTGCAACCCTTGCAATTCCTATCCTTATAAACCATCACTTTAGTAATATAAGCATAACAAAAAGGCATTTTAAAAGTAAGATGAGATAATAAACAGAACCAGCCTTTCCTGTTTATATTGCGGCAGTTGGTGCTTATTACTGTTCTGTGTAAAATTCTAAGAAAACAATCATTTCCAGGCAATGTAAATATCAGCAGGTGTATTAGTGCTATTAGCGTGGCTGTAAAAAGCTTATTTGTGCAAAATGGCCAGGGAGAAACTCTTTTTACTTGGCAATGTTACTGGACTATAATCTTTATACAAAACCTAAAATCACTAGCTGAAACCATAAGTGTGTTGAAGCAAGTATGTATACACAAGAGTGCTTAAAAGCTTGGTAAAACAACCTAAAGAGGAGCAGGCATCTTTCTGCTCATCAGCTACAATGAAAGTAACAACCTCATGCTGGGCAAAGTGGGTTTCTTTCGATGAAAGCTACCCCATCAAGATTCTCAAAGACACAAAGATACAGGTGTCTCAGGATACAAATCCATTTCACAAGAAGGCATTTCATAACCTGAAACAGAGTTGGAAATTGAAGCAGTGAAGTCAGATTTATCAGATAGCTATCACTAGCAGTCTGAATTATTGATTGTCAAACTTATTAGTTCTGTTATAATCGATGAGAACTGGTCTGCAGATAAAATTTTTCAGTCTGTATTTATACAGCTGGAACTGGCTATAGTTGAGTAACTCAGTCTTGTGTAATTCCATTGTTGCTGCATAAGTAGTTCAGACAGAACCAATAGAGAATATAGACAGAGGGAATTGTGAGGCAATTTTTGTTGTTTGTTTGTTTGATTCCCTTGAGAAAGATTACCTCAGCTATTAGTGGGCTAAAGTGAAGGAAAAAAGAAAAAAAGGAAAAAGAAACAATGACACACGTACAAATTCCAGAAATTCTGGATAAAAAGCTGAACATACGATTGTGCTGAAAAATGGAGAAATGTATGTAGTACTAATTATAGCAACATGCATATTGGCCATAACTAATAGACAAATGAATCAACAGCAGGCAGAATACACAAGACACTGAACACAGATCTTTCTCCTCTGATAGGGTAAATAAATGCTCACTTGGTAGCAACAACTCATAGTTTTTCAGCTGGAATACTTTGACACCAAATTTTTTTAAGATTAAAAAAGTTAAGAAAACCACACATTTAATGAAAATTATTAAATCTAGACCTTGTTCATTTACACTTGAATAAGTAAGATACCTGAAAAAACTGTTCCTGATTCAATCCTAATTCAAGATAAAGAATGGTCAAAGTAGTAATTGTGACTGAGTGATGAACTACCTTTTATCTTCTCTTTAAAGGTATAAGAATAGCATAACAAAATACAACAGTCCTAATAGTGTGCAATTAAATTTCATAAAGACAGTGGTAACTGGAAAATACAACAAAAACAGATTAAGAGAAAGACATTTAAAATATAGTCAAAATATAATCTATTTATATTGAATATGGGGACTAAATCTTGAGTCAAAACTTGGGTGTTACTGAGCACAAGGAAATCAACTGCCAAGAAAAAAAAGTAAAATGAACAAATGATGACAAAAATCCTGAGGTTTATATCTTTCTTTTGGAAAACAAAAAGGTAACCAAAGATTACCAGAGTACTTCAAATGGAAATCTGATCCACATCTGCTACCAAAAAAAACCCCCAACAAAAACCCAACCGTGAAACACCCTGAACTTGGAAACTGGAAAAACATCTGTGAGCATTAGCTTTCATTCACTGTGCATGTATTCACTGTTTTGTATTTTTCTAATAAATAAGAAAAAAAAAAGAATTTATGTTAGACAACTTTTGTTCACAGAGTAGGATAGCTAAAGCCAGTCAATGCCCCACTCCCAGCCACAGATTTCTCTACTGTTCCATTTTTTTTTAAAGCTGTGTTGGCAGATATAGTTAAATCAATTATCAGGCAGTTGCAAATAATGATGGAAAACCTGGAAAACTTCATAAGGAGACCCTTAGAAGGAGCTCAAAGTTTTTAGTTACCTGATAGCTTCAAGCATCTTAATCCATGAGACTTGACCATAAATTTTACAAGAGGAAACACTTTTGCAATAGCTGAAGCAATAGAGTATTTCACAGAAATAATAGTCAAGATCTTCAGTCTCTCTGAGTAATGGATTTAAACTCTAACCTGAGATGTTGAAAATGGATTTTTCTTTTTTTTCCCCACCATCTATCCATCAAACAAAAAGATATCTTGAGTTAAAACCTGAAAACTAATGCATTTCAATTATTAGAACCACTAGAAAAACCTTTTACCTATTGAGAGGTAACATTAACAACAGGTGAATGCAAATGGGACAGAACATAAAACTATTTTTGTCATCAGCAAACATAAGAGGAACCTGCAGAAGGACAGATCCTTGTCCTTCCTTAGGAGTCAAGTAGAACACCTTAAGGTCAAAGTTGCTAAAAAAGACATAGTTAAGATGTTGTTACATCTTGACCCTCTGTACACCCAATTCTTAAAAATACCAGGAGATAATTTTGACATACAATTGCCTACAAGAGTTTTTCAAGCAGTTAAATGTGGTTAGAAGCCATTTTCTATCATTAAAGCATCTACACTTCTGATTTCAGGATGAATTTGGAAAATAATACCTGTTTGAAATGATGGAAGCTAAAAGGATGTTTTGAAACTTCAACCAAACTTTTACTCGAATATAGTTTTATGAGGAGCTGACACTTACCTGTACTGGCTTCATCTGACTTTAAGATGGAATGATATTTTTGTGCAGCCTAATGCACTTTCCTTGCTGACAAAGCATTTATTTTTTAATGCCTTATGAAGAGATATTGCATCAGAAAAGGAAAAGAAAAATGCACATAATAGGGTATTTCTATTAGAAGTTGACTCATGATGGAAGGCTTGAACCTGATCTGAAACACAAAGATAAAGGGTTAGGTGTGTTTTTACCAGATTAGGGCTTTTTTATGAGAGTCTTGACTGAATCTGGCTCATATCTACATTCCCTCAGTGTTCAGAAAACAGAAGCTGAACTATACAGATTTCAGGTAGGAAAGATATATGTAGAGGAAAATTAGGGAAATAATCAATTTATTTCCTTTCTATAGTAATTAAATCCTGACTTTAGTCAGAAAACACCAAGTTCTCAGATTAAGGCAGCAAGAATAACATGAGTAGCATCAACTACTTCTCTAACTGTTAAACTCAAGTATTAAAAAAAAAAAGCTACAAAAAATTAATGAAAATTAGATTGGAGTAATTACCAAGGCTTTGTAGAGATCTGAACAAAAGCCTCTCCTCAGATAAGTATGCAGAATCCAAGTTCTAGTGGCCAGGGGCAATAAAATAACTCGTATAATTTTGGCTTACCATAAGAACAAACTAGATCAAAACAATTTTGGTTTTTGTGGCAGAAAAACAGTCTTTGATGAAAAATGGGAGAAATATATGTAATACATATATGTTAATATATGCATTCATAAACTTCTCTTTTTCTCTAACATGATAATTTCATAAGAAAACATTAAGCTAGATGGAAGACTGGTTTGAAAAAGAGTATTTTGATATGTAGTAAAATAATTATTTTTACAGCTCATAATGAAACTTGAGTCTGCTATCTGATGATGACCACAGAGGTTTGTCTTGGACCAGTATCACTGCTGTTATTAAGAAATTTTGACAGACAGATTTTCAACAATGTCAGTACGGAAAGTTTCGCAAGCAAATCAGAGAATAAAACTTCAACTCAAAAATGCTGCCCAACTTTCAAACTGCTAAATAAAATAAGGAATGAGAATTATGAGATATCAGGGAAAAAATAACCAACAGTAGTAAATTTAAAAACTCTCCTTTAGAGAAAATACAAGAAAAAGTCACCAGAGGTCTGAAGGGAGTGGTGCTAAAATGTTCTGTACTCAGTCCAAAGGTCCAGCTAACTTATCATTCATTCTGTATCTAACACTAGCCAATAAAAACTGCTTAGGAAAGACTATATGAAGGAGAGTAAAATGGACTGACCCGTCCCTAGTATATTCTCCAGTATTTTTATATTAAAACAGTCATACAGTGTGTATTATATAGCTTCACAAAAGAAATCAGTGTAATGTTCTCAGCACTGGCTACAGATTCAACTTTACAAATCTATGACGAAGCCTCAAATTACAGATTTGGGACAAATGCCAAAAAGAAACCTTTAACAGGGTTCATGGAAGTTTCAAATCAGTGTCAGGAGACATTTCTGTAACAGTAGGTTAAAAAACGTTTATGAAAGATGCTAACTGATCCTGGAATGAGTCAGGGAATGAATCAAATAAGGTCTTGAGATCTCTTTCAGGCATATTTTCTATGATTCCAAATCTTCTCAGTCATCTTATGGGCATCTTCCAGGTGTTTTTTGTTTCTTTGGCAGAAAATATATAACGTGTTTTATGAATAAACCATGAGTAATATTTGGCTGAGAAATGTGAAGTGGCTACAGTTCTTCTCTGGTGGAATATGATTGAAAAGCACAAAAGCAGAAATGGACTGAAAATAAAAAGGTCTTTTCAGAAAACTAGATGAACTTCAATATCTGTCCTGGAGTTGCCACTTGGATTTGAAAAAAAAATGAATGAAGCCCTAAGGGGAATTGAGAATTCGTACTTCACATGGGAACATGTTACAGCAGTATCTCAGTACACATTTTGAAAAGAAATATTGTTTTCAGGCAATAAATGAGATTTTTCTTCTCCCCATTATTCATCACATCTCCATATATTTTTTTATCTTCTTTCACCTAATATTTTAGTAAAATCTCTTCTTTTTTCTTTTATTGGTATCCTCTCAGAGGTAGGACCAGACATGGTACATTTCCCCTGCATCATATGCTCTCTTGCTAATAAATTTAGTTATTAAATTAGAAATCATTTGTGTGCAGGAAGTAAGCAAAACAAAGGTACATTCATCACATTACAATTATATCATAGGTATTACCTAAGACACCACTAAAAATATGCAGTAATATATAAGCTGAAACTATTACACTTCATATAGGACTTTTCTTGAGCAATTGGCACCTAACCAGACAGCAGATTTACAGACTCCTTGTTCTTGTATCAGACGGTACAATGGGTCTGAGAAGACTCAAAGATCTGCCTGATATCAACGTGAGGCCTCTCTCAGTGATTTTTGAATGGTCTTGGGAACCTGGAAAGGTCCTAATTGACTAGCAGCTGGCTAACGTCCAAATTTTCAAGAAGAGCAAGAAGGATTACCCTGGAAACTGCAGTTCTGTCAGTCTGATTTCAGCACGCAGCTGGATAAACACATTATGGGGCGTGCAATTGGCTCATGGGTCAAGAGGGTAATAGTGCATAGACTGGTGACCACTCACTAGTGGGGTTTCACAGGGCTCTGTCTTAGGGCCTGTGCTCTTCAACATCTTCATAAATAGCTTGGACACAGGACTCGAAAGACTACTGAGTAAATTTGCAGATGACACAAAACTGTGTGAAGCTGTTGACTCCCTAGAAGGCAGGGAGGCCCTGCAGTGAGACCTCGACAAATTAGAGGGCTGGGCAATCACCAACCGCATGAAGTTCAACAAAGGAAAGTGCTGGATTCAGCACCTGGGATGGGGCAACCCCTGATGTACGTACAGACTGGGAATGAGATACTGGAAAACAGTGCTGCAGAAAGGGACATAGGGGTCCTGGTTGACAGCAAGTTGAATCTGAGTCAGCAGTGCCCTGGCAGCCAGGAGGGTCAACCGTGTCCTGGGGGGCATCAGGCAAAGGATCACCAGCCAGTCGAGAGAGGGGATTGTCCCTCTCTGCTCTGCACTGGGGTGACCTCACCTTGAATATTGTGTGCAGTTTTGGGCACCACAATAGAAGAAAGATATTAAGCTATTAGGAAGTGTCCAAAGGAGGGCAATGAAGATGGTGAAGGGCCTTGAGGGAAAGCTATGTGAGAAGCAACTGAGGTCACTTGGTTTGTTCAGCCTGGAGAAGAGGAGACTGAGGGGAGACCTCGTTGCAGTCTACAACTTCCTCATGAGGGGAAGAGGAGTGGTAGGCACTGACCTCTTCTTTGTGGTGACCAGTGACAGGACAAGGGAATGGTATGAAACTGTGTGAGGGGAGGTTTAGGTTGGCTATTAGGGAAAGGTTCTTCAACCCGGAGGGTGGTTGAGAACTGGAACAGGTTCCACATGGAAGTGGTCACAACACCAAGACTGTGAGAGCTCAAGAAACATTTGGATAATACTCTCAGGCACATGGTGGGATTCTTGAGGCTGTCCCGTGCAAGCTGGACTTCAATGGTCCTTGTTGGTCTCTTTCAACTCAGGATATTCTATGAATAACTTTTAAAAAAATAGGGAAAGGAAGTGAACATTTCGTTTAGAGGAGATTAACTGTCCTTTACAGGTCTATAAAAAAAAATGTAGAATAGTGTCTTCCTTTATCTCTCATTACTTCTATAAAAATTTTTTCTTACTCCCATAATTATGGAAAATCTTATGCCAGAAACAACAAACTAAACCCTACCTTGACATTTATACATTGACGGTAATCATGGCTAATCAGTGTTGCCTCTGTAGCACATAGCAACATAATAGTTTTTCAAAACAGAAGTACACCCTACAGGTCTTAATTCATTCTTTTAGAGCCACTGACATGTTGAGGTTCAACTAGCTATGCTTTTCTCTGTTTGATTTCCAAAAATTGAAATTTTATCACTAACTGAATAAACCCTATGTTTACGTTAATCGATCTTCGCAGAATCACAGAATATTCTGAGTTGGAAGGCACCCAAAAGGATCATCAAGCCTAACTCTCATCTTGTCCATTTTTGCTTTGCTTTCCCCAAGATGATAAGAATTTTGTTTGATCTCATCATTAATGAAGAATACTTGTGAAAACCACTTCCTGACATACTTTTTTTCTTCCATGTCTATTATCTACTTTTTGTATCCACCAATCCTTAGAGAGTTAACAAGTAGTACATCATTAATCCTTTCCCAAATATCTTACATAAGCAACTTGTTGCAGATGATGAATGTTTCTTCAAAAAAGTGATATCTGTTACAAGTCTCAGTATTGATCTTATGGTGAGATGTGCAGGAAGTTCCACCTGAATATGGGGAAGAACTGCATTATTGTACAGGTGACCGCGCACTGTAACATATTGCCCAGAGAGGTTGTGGAGTCTCCCTCAGTGGAGATATTAAAAAAGAATCAGGATGCAATCCTGTGCAATGTGCTCTATTACGACCCTATGGTCTCCCTTCCAGTCTTACACATTCTGTGATTCTGTGACATGTATTAGTGCAGTATTACTCTTACTTTTCTGAAGCGTGGCTTCAGACTTCTTTGTTCTTTTTGTTCAATGCAGCCAGATTAAATTGCAAGGTATGAGGAAAATATTTCATGATACTTCATGGTAAGTACTGCTACAGGTTTTCCATGTTCATTATAAAACTTACATACTCAAATTCTTTATTATATATCATTATCCTATGTGTTAGATACTGATGCTGAGCAGTAGAAAGATTGAAGTGCTCTTGAAAATGTATATATTAAATTTTAAGGAGTGTTTTCACTTCACAAAATGCTTTGAGGGAGTTACAACCACTTTTTTTCTTTTTTGAATAACAAGTTCATAAATTTACCTTGATTTCCTACTGCAGTTTTGAGCATTATTTAACTTTATTCTATAAATATTTTTTCAGTGAGATGACTGCAATATAAGTGTAAGTGAAACAACTTCTACTGGTTTCAGAGAAATCTGGAAAGGCTCACACTAAGCTCTGTGTTGAGAGCTCAGACATCACTTTCCATGGAACTTATGATGAGGTGATGGAAAATTTTAGCCATATTTTGGCTGTTGCTTCAAGGGAAAAAGATTATCATTGCCAAAAACAATTCCCTCTGCAATTCTTTACCTCCATTATCTGCAGTATTCTGCCTGTTATCTGTTTTCTCTCCTCATTGTTCTGATTGGCAAAGGAAGTACAGGTCACTCTGCAGTGGCACCTGAACACAGCTGCACAGGCTGCTCCTTGTACTGACGAGTTCGTTACACAATAGTGAGAAATCTAAATGCACGTTTCCTGGTGAACTGAAAGGTATCGCTTTCAGCAGAAGGTTAACTTAAGCAAAGGGGTATTAGAATCCTTCACATTCATATCTCTTTGTAAAAGGAACTATTGCATAAGTTGTGTCTATGGCAAAATACGCTGAGGTCTGATTAATAAGGAAGCCGACACAATGAGAGGAAAAGTGTTTTAGTGGATACAAAGTTTTCTGATCAAATGAAATACGAGCCCTATCAATAATGGCTTGAAAGAGACTTTTTTACTTCATACACCAAATGTGTCTGTTTTTTGAAGACTACTTAGGTAAAAGTGAATTACCCTGCTCGTGCATTTAACAATACATTTTTCTAGGCACCACTATGTATAGATTGCAATAGTGAACTGAAAACATAGTCATAGTGATCTGAAGATATTATTTGTAATTTTCTGGTTAGATAATATGAATTTGTTTCCCACATAGTTAGTTTCCATGGAGCAAGAGAAGCAGAAAATTATTTCTGCAAAGCGGAATTGATGAAATATCTTTTTATAAGCCACACATGCAAGTAATTACTGATTATATTATGTTTTAAAATAATAAAGGTGATTTATTTTCTCACTGCATTTGCTGTTTTTATGAGTTCATTTATATTTTATAGACATACTGAGTGATATGCTTTACTCCTGATTATTTATAATCATTCTGCTTAATTAGGCTGTCAGATGCTTGAAGAAATACACCACAAATATCTTTTAAAAAAAAAAAAAATCTAAAATTTGGGATTTAACTGAAAGATCCCATTTCAGAAAAAAAAAAAGTTAAGAGTTTTGTGAGGTAATCTTTCCCACTTAGCAAAATCAGATAGGCTGCAGTAGAAGTAAGTAGGTTCTTGTGCAGTTATGTTAGTTTTCATTTGACATTCTCCAAATCAAATCTGACTTCATTTTGACTCTTCAACAGGTAAAAAACCAGATTTACCTGAGTTTCATTACATCACTTCGAAGTTGTCACTATTAAAGGTATGTAAATTACAACAGTGAAACTATTTGTTTATCTGTCACAAGTCTTCATCCATATTTAGAGCTTGTCTCCCAAGGAAACTTCCCCTAGATTTTGACTAGTCTGGATATTTCTTCTTGTACATTTTTAAACCTTTCTTGTCAACTTATTTTTGCCATGTAAGCAGGACACAGAAGCTACAGATGCTTAGAGAAAGCTTATGTCCTTTAAAGTCCAGAGCGGATCATTAAAGGAAACTGAGATTTTCCAGGAATACAAGTTTCAGAGGTAATATAAAGAAAATAGTGTCAAGAAAAGCTCTTTTGTACTTAACTATTCCAATAATGTAAGTGAGCAATTGGCTTGAAGACCCAACCCATCATGAAATGAAAGTTATCCGTCTGTATCAGAATCAAAATGGATGTATTTAACTTGGTCATTGCACTTGCTTAGAGATGTGGAGAGAGGGTAGACAGGAAAGTAACATAAGTAGATTTTTAGCCTCAGTGTGATAATGTTCTCATTAAACCATATACAGTATGTTCTCAGAGGTTATACAAAATGTACTTTATCATAATTTCCTTTTTCTTTTTCACATTATCTTTTCTGAAAATTTTTGTGATGGTAAAAAATCATACCCCTTCAGTGTTATCTTTGTTTTTATATGCCTTGTAAGATTCTTGTACCTTCCCTTCCCTTCTATCTTACTTAAGGCTTGAAAAAAGTAAAACTAAGCTTAAAAATTTTATACATATGGTTTGTGAGCAATATATGCCCTTTTCTCTTTTTACATTTACTTTCTGCTTCTCACACACAGCCATGTTTCATATATTCCTTTATCTTCATGAGGAAATAACATACTGCCCTAACTACCTGGTTAACATGAGCATTCCAGCTTTGGAAGTATTGCTTTACACACTTCTCCATACATTGTTAAAGGTTTTTCAGTTGAATTGGATCAGAGTCTTTCTATCAGACAATGTTTCTTGTTAAAGATGCAGTTCATAATTGTCTTCCAGCTTAAGTCACCTAAAAATAGTTGTCAGCAATGTGAGTGGGTGCCTAATTTCCCTTAAAGCTAATAGAACTCTAGGGCTTGGTTTAGTTGCCCAGGTAGAGGCATTTAATACTGTCCAAGGTGCACTAGATCTTATATTTCCACCTGACACCTGAAGAACATCTCTCTTTAGGTCCTGTGACTTACCAATGCCGGCCTCATCAAGGGAACTTACATCCTAGGACATCTGAGATAACGCTATAGCTGGAAACCTGTGTTCAGGCTGCACAGTCCACATCCTAAACAATACAGCCAGTACAGTCTTGAAAGTGTATTAAACCCGTGAGAAATCAGTATGTGATTTCAATAGGGGGTAGAAATGCAAAACCATTTGCATGTCAGGCAATTTGGGTAACTGTGATACACTGACTCAGAAATTCTCCTTAGGAGTTGAGGCACACTGAGAAAATCTCTCTACAGCAGCTAAAAGGCATTCTTTTCCTCACAAAGAAGACATTAGCTTGCAGTTTCTCAACTGTTTTCATCTTGTAATGAGAAGAATCAGATCATTCCATGGGACTTAAAACAATTAGGAACAGAGAGTTGAAGGGATCCATTCCTGAAATTCTTTCAATCTGATTACACAGTCAAAAATGTTAAGCTAGAATTATTTAAAAAGCTTTATAATATAGTATACAATTGCAACAGGATTTTTTCAATAAACATATTAAAATTAAACCTCTTATAACTGAATCAAAACATTTAAAAATTTAGATTTAAGGTTTCCCTCATTTAAATAATGAACTATTCCCTCTTCAAACTCTTACTAGTTGTGACTAGATGAAGTAAAATAATGAAAAAAATTAATAAAAAATAGTACTATTCTTCTACTCATAAAACAAAATCATCAGTATAATCCTTAAATTTGAACAATACTTCAAAATGTACAAGGGCTTATTGGTCAGCACTGAACCTTGATTAAGTGAGCATTCAAATCAGTGAAACATTCAGGCAGACTGTCCAAACCTTTTGAGCACATGTGGTGGTCTATTTCAAGTCATGTCTCAGATTACAGCAATGTGCAACAGACTGAGAGAAATTTTTTACTGTCTTGCAGAGATGATTTCCACAAGGTTCAAATTGGAGAAAAAACAGATTTAAGGGGCATCCTGAACAGATACTAGTTGATCATTGTGTTAATTGGAAGTGTTGAAGCTATTTGAACTGATAGAAAAACTAATTAAGATTTATTAACCATAGGTCACAAACCCATTTGAGAGAGCTCTGGAGAAGTCGAATAATCTGATTTGATAATTTCTTGGAAAGGAAGACTATCACTCACAACAAATGTCCTCTCAAAGTTCTTATTTATGCTCCACACTGTAGTTATTGCAGGTTTGTAGAAGTTCTGTGATGTGTCAAACTCCACTCCTTCTTCTGGACAATGTAATTTTCAAATAAACAAACTTACACTGAACAATTTCAACCTAAGTCCATCAATAGAAAATAGGCATGTTAGACTATTCCTATTTATCAACATTCTCTTATCATCTCACCATTGCTCATGATGTGTAACATTTTGAATGCTCACACATACAGGGTTAGTGAAAAGACAACTACAAAATCTGTTCCAGGAATACTCTCAAAAGACTGCCACTCTGCAGGCCATTTTCTGAAGGCATCTCAGCCATAAGTGACTCTAACCTATGAGTTCCTATTCCTTCCATCTGAAGAGAAGTGGCTATTTTTATGTCATACCACACTTTTTTGTTCTTTATATATTAAAAAGAATTTTAAAAGGTAGCCACTCAACATTACTTTATTGCCCATCTCAAATATTACTAGTATTTTTAAAGTGGTTTATCTGTTCAGTTGCATTAGATGACTTGCTTCTGGAATCCCTTTAGACTTCAAGTAGCTTTTTTGCTTCTGTTTTTGCAATAAGCTTATAAATTTCAGTTACCCTTTTGGGCTTCCATTAAAACAACAGATATTTGGATAATCCTATAGCCACTACATCAGGAGACACAGAAAAACGCCAACAAACAGATTGAAGGATCGACTAGGTGGTTCTACTTAAATCAATGAAAAGTTTCTCACTGGCCACATAATACAGTTCTAGATAACAGTCATTTATATCTTCAGTGTTTCAATACTCAAAATGAGTATTTTAAAACAGATTCTAAGATTAATATCAGACAGAATTTATGAAAGGGGAAAATTACGAAGGCTTTTTCTGAAGTTTTATTCTTACTGGCTTCCCCACCAATTTCCACATTATTAAATTTATCTCAAATATATGAACTACTAGTCATCAACAATATTAAGAAATTACCCTCATTACTTCCGCAGTGAAGTGACTGATTTTCAGACCGAGAAGGCAATCTTGTCAGGGAGATTCTCAGGGTCTACAGACAGACAAACTGCACACTTTCTCAGTGGTATCATTGTTATTATTATTACTATGATTTCAGTCATCCATGTAGTGACATACTACACTATTGAGCCTGATGTCTGTTCATACAGGAGATTGGACTCATTGTATAGACTGAGCATCTTCTAACTATCCACTTTTCCGTGAGTAGTTTGATGATGATTTAAAATTTTTAATTATTTTCTACCTTATCATATTGACTGGCAAACTGTGAACATGACTGCAAGGCTCTTACATAAATGTTCTTGGCAGCTTCTAACAAAATCCCTTGATGAGAATGTTTATCTTCTTGGAGATGGTAGTCACAAGCCATAAATTATAGAATTGGTTTTATTTTTTGCAAAGCCCTCTGTGGATGTGATTGTTTTTTGAAATTGTTTCAGCTGCTGTTTATAGTTTTCCTATAGAACTGCAAAAGTTCTTTATGGAGTCAAGTTCTATTATTAAAGAATAGAGAGTTACAGCCAAAAAGTTGGACTTAGGAAGTAGTAAGAGGGGATGGAGTCTAGTTTATCTCACACTGAAGCTAATTAGCTTTAGCGTTGATTTACAGAAGCTGAGGACTGAACTTTTAAGTTGTGGAACCGAGGAATGCTTTTTCATCATCAAATGCTGCAGAACACACAGACAGACATGCACAGAGAGGATGTTTTTGAGGTTTATTCGCTTAAAACACATTCAGTAACTAGAAACTTTGAAAGCAAGACTTAGGATATGACAGGTTCAGGAGAAAGGACCGAAAAACACATTCAATGGGATACGTGGAGGGCAAAGTGAAACTAGCAGATTAATTCATCAAGAAAGACAGAAAGAGCTGCCAAAACACAGGTAAAAACAAGACTCCAGGAATCAGTCAGGGATGAAAGATTTGGGGAAGGTCATAAGTCTTTGATTAGAATTTTAATAAGGGATTTCTTCTTTATTGTGAAACATACTGTAATTTGTCTAAATTTAAACTAATCTGATATTTTTCTCTCAAGCAGGATTGTTGAAAAATATAGCCACAAAAAGCAGGATGGATAAATCTGAGGAGTGGTTTTTTGTAACAAGGCTATATATCTCATACTTGGGGCTTATCTTCAATTTACAGTTAAACAAGTTAGAAAATATTCTTTCAAATTCTGAGAAGATACTGGCTGATCCCTATTATTCTGAAACTCTCTTAATAAATATCATGGTATCTTTTAGATTATAAAATTATTCTATTACATCTTACACCTTTTGTTCAATATTAAAAAAAATGTAATTGAATATCATCTTAGAGACAGATACATCAAATATTAAAGAGAGATGAAAGCCCAACTAATACCATCTCTTGCTCATAAATTCTGTTATTGTAAGTGAAGTTATGAGCAAGAGTTTACACAAATTAAATTCCTGTGCATTTTAATAAGATGAATATACTACTCCAAGATTACAACTTCTCTTTCCAATATTTAAATTGTGGAAATATCTTTTGTCATTACATACACATATACATTTTACATGAAGCTCTTCAATAACAGCTTTTGGATCTCAGAGAATAAATGTTTAATAATCTTGCTTAAAAGTGAGTTACAAAAGCTAATATAAAAGAAACATAAAACCAAACCTTTTGATTATTATAATAATAAGATGGCCCACTTATATCTGGTTATAAGCCCACATAATGTTTGGATTAACCTTGAGGTTTTAGCAAGGAACTCTTTAAACATTTTTTCAAGTAGAATTTCTGAAACCCTAGTTTTGAACAGTCTGTACTTCCATAAGCATGGGTTTTTTTTAAAAAAATATCAGTACAGAAAAGACAGTGCTATACTAAAAGTCAAGTTGGCCAAGTTAAGCAAGCACTTAGACCTTAAGAATGTGAGTAGTTCTGACAGATAATGTGTTACTAAAATAGCTTTGATACATCACAATTTCAGCTATTCGTGGTGACTTATAAGTACTTTACATAAGAAAAGGAAAAAAGGAGAGACATTGCTGGACATAGACTACAGATTAACATTTTACCCGTTTGTACTCTTCAGAGAGGAACACTGAAGCCACAACAAGGATGGTAATAATCACAAGATGAGTGGTTCAAAAATTATTGCCGGTGGCTCAATAGTGAGGCAACAAGTATCCGAATAAGATGAATAATAGCACGTTCATGCTACCACAAGTTCAAGGGTTTTAAATTGGTATTAAATATTTGAGGCATAAAAATGCGAAACTTAAAATACTGTGGGACAAGTCATGGGTAAATTTTTGTTTAATTTAATTTAAAAGTTAAAAGACAAAACATTTCCTTAACTCCCAAAGGAAAGTTTTATTTTTCACATTTTCCCATCTTAATATGTTGAATAAGTAGCTTCAGTTCCGCTGAATCAATATTTTGTGGCAAGTCTGAAATACTACCAAACTTTTTTCAGTCAGCCTTAGTTTGAAAATGTCATACAAAATGACTGATGATTTTCAAAAAAATCTTTCTTTAAACCTCATCACTTTGTTGCTTAGTTTTCACTCAGTCTGTTGCGGCATATATCCAGTTATCTCATGGCTGTGTCTGCTTGAGGTTTGGAGTTATGCACTGTTTCTGCTACAGTAGGAACACAACAGGATGGCAGCAGGTTCCCTGAAGAAGGACACTTTGAGGGAGAATATATGGATGTGAAAGAGTAGCTTCACAACTACTAACAACTCAGCAATGACCAGTCAAGATGACTTTTTGCACTTGTCTAAGATTTTGGCATCTTAGATGCTACTTTTTAGTAAAGTGTTGAGGGCTTCTTTTAAATACATAATTTCCTTCACAGTATATGGAGATGCATATTTCCATGCACCTACAATACATAGAAATAATTTTCATTGGAATTTTCCTCAATTTTTGAGGGAAAGTCAAAATGGTAAGTTTATTTTTTCAGACTTATGAAACAGTGCAGGTGTGGACTATGGTAGCTTCCATTTTCCTATTTCCTCACAGTCATAAAACTTCAGATGCACATCAATGTGCCAAGTGCTTCATTAACTTGTGCAGTCATTCTTTGAAATGTCAACTGTTCATGGCTTCAGCCTCCTGTGTTTATTATAGGAAGTGGGTGAACTTCCTTTTCCTGGTCGTTTCCTGTAAAACTATAGCACCAGAGCAGGCCAGCCAGGCTGGTATTTGCAAATTGCATGAAATTCTGCTATTGTCTGGTCTGTCCAAACTACAGACCATCTCTACAACCCATACTCATGATCTTCATGAAGTTTCCAGTTGAATGTTTAATCTGCCTAAACCCATAAAATGACAGAATGTTGTATTTTGTAGCTGAGACTTATCCATATACATACTCTTCATAAGCCTGACATAGTTTGGCAAGGTGATGTGTTTTATTACTCCTACTTTTTTCTTTTCTTTGATTTTTTTTTGTTGTTCTTCCTTTCATAGAAGGATGATAACTATTGTGTTCAAAATCTCTATTAACAAAAACTCTTTTGTCGGCTTGAAAGTATTACCCAATAGTATGTACTAACTTGACTTCATGAAACTGTGGACATGTGAACAATCAAATAACATCCCAGTATGAAGGACTGAAGTTCATCTTATTTTTTGCAAAAATATGTAGGAATTTTCTTAACTTTCTGCTGGTCATTCAAATCTGTTGATGACAGATTAGCTACATTGAGGGATTACAGTGAGCTACATTGAGGGATTACAGTGATCTGGAACTAAGCATCCTCAGTGTTCACTTCTGCAAGTATATTGCAAGGTACCTGCAGTCTCCGTGATTTCTTTATGAAAAGATGACACTTCTCAGAATGGTAAGCATTCTTTTACGTGTGTATATTACTATCTTAAGTAGTTTCCCCCTCTGTGTTTTAAAGGAACTCTCTTAATATTATCATTTCAAATCATCCACAATGGGGGCTTCTAATTTCTCACACCAGAATGAAAAAAAAATAATCCGCAGTGTGTGTTGCAATTTAGTATATAACTATTTGCATTTGAAAGAACACATCAGTGAAATTGCCAGCCACATCCACCACAAGCTCAAGTGGTCACATCCCATCTTTCTGCCTCCAGCAAAGGACACCACAAGTTCTCAAAAAGGAAGGTCCTGTCAGGAAATGCCTCTCCCTTTTTCAGTCTTTAGTAACAGACCTTTGGGAAAGGTTACATATCTCATTAGGTTTATGAAATTTAGCCAGGAGGGACTTTTAAATAGATAATAGATACTGTCACTTGTTTAGGAATAAAAGGAAAAAAAATCAGAGGAATGTCATGCGTATGGTAACCTCCTTAAATTCAAAGCTTTGGAAATCATAATGTCTATCATACTTCAAAATCAGTGAGCATGCACACTGTATAGGTTCCAGTTTACAGTTTTTTCTCAAACTGTTAGATTTCCCATCTTTTTTTTTTTTTTTTCAGAAAATGTTGGAGTTGTGCTGCACAGCAAGCACTTATTTCACACCCTTAGTATAGAACTGAAACTTCACAAAACACTAAGGAGGTAATAATGATACAAGCTGATAACTATATTCATATGCAAAGACCAATAAACACCTTTTTTAAAGAGAACATCTCACTTTGATGCCCTAAATCACTCGCAATTATGTTTTTCTGTCTCCTGTGTTATACTGCAACCTCCCTTATATGAGTTTTTTTTTTGAAAATAAAAGCTTTTTGAGCTGATTGAAATCAATTTTTTATGAGTTCAACTTTTGGACACTATGAAGAAAAGCTTCTGAGAACTCCAATTATATTAGTATCATCCTTTACTTTTTCATCTTATTCCCTAAATCTTAGAAAGCACTCAAATAAGGTGCAAGTAGCTGATGATGGATTTTTGGGTACCAGCTCTCACTGTCATTATCTGAAAATGTAATGCCTTTACATTACATATGGTTAAAGAGATAGTATTGTAGGCTCAGTGTAGGACAGTGCATAAACTTCTAAATTCACCTCCTTACCTCTCCTCAAATGTTCATCAGAAGTCTGATTTTAAGTGATTTCATTCAAAAGCATAAACATACTCTTTAATCAAGTAATCTAACTCATGAGCCACTGAAAAACCACAAAATACGTGCAAAGCTTCAAGTAACTCACAGAGCTGCTTTTTATAAGGCGAACTTTTGAGAATGCATTGTGAGGTAAGTCTAATTGACACTGTGTTTATAGTCACATGAGAGCTGTATGCAGAAGAAACGTCTACTAAACTAAATTCTCGTTAGGGTAAGCCTGAGAATGCAAACACAGTGTGATGATTCAAAATCATATTATTCAAGTATGTTAGAATTACAGTTTCTCTCCTTTGGTGATATCAGAAAACAAGAAAATGAAACATAGGGTCAAGGAGTATCTTAACTGTAAGTAATTGAAATGAAAATCCACCAATTTCCCTTTTCTCAGACAGAGCATAGAACTTAATTATAATTAAAAAAATATATTTATTTTAAAACTTTGACTTTTGTATATTATTATTTTTCTTTAGCCACTCTGATTTGTCCTTACCATTGGACATACCACAGCTCTGGGAAATGGCACTAGAAGAATTGGTTGCTTTAAGAGATCAAAAGGCTTTGTATAAGCCACATCAAGAACCACCTACATATTAATGAGGCCCCTCTAAAACTGCATGAGGATAGGAAGTGGTTACTATGAGCATGATTTTGTTTTTTAATCTGACATTTGCAAAAATTATATAAAATCTGCTTTAGATGACAGAAAAAGCTGTAAACACCAGAAACACAGGAAGCATTGAGGTGTGCCAGGGCTGCAAGCTCTACTGATATAAATCCTTTTATTATAGACAACTATTTTTTCAGATTGTAGATGAAGCTCATGAGCTTTGTTTGAGAAATGCAACCCGAAGTCATGAGTTTTGATTTCCTAATATTTGAGTCCTGGGGCTTTCTAAGGCATGAAGGGACAAGGCCTGTTCATGTTGTTCTCCCTCTTTGGCTACATTCCATTTCAGGAATTATGTAGGCATACAATTACGTCCAACTGAGGAAAACACAAGGGAAAATAAAGAGTAACTTCTCTGTAGAAAAGAATGAAACTGAAAAATTGCATCTGAAAGAAAACAGTTATCCAATAGGTTGTGCCAAGGTTACTGAGCTTTGAGAATGAGACCACTGATTAGTCAATATATTATTTACTGATTGGTAAATAACCTGTTGGCAAAACCCCTTATTTTTCCAACTTAATATTAACTATAAAGGCACTCATTATGAAGAGGTACCAGTATGTTATTAGCATTACCTTTCTGAGGTTACCTTTCTGTTACCAGATGCTGCCTTTCCAATCAGATTCTTAAGATTCACAAGCTGGTACAGAAGGAAATTAATTTGAAAGGATAAAGCAAAAGCACCTGCTGAAACTGCTTTTTTATTCCATAGCATCCTACTGTGGAGAGACAGAGAATGATAACAACGGAGTCACTTGAGAAAAAAAATGTTTGAGCTTATTTGCGGTCACTAATATAACTAAAACCAGTTCTCTCTCAACAAAAATATTTATCCCAGCATCTCAGATACAAATTTAATTGCTTGATACATATTTTCTGAACATAAATTTACTTCAATGACAGCAACAGAATCTGGGGGTTGGTTCACAGTATCTCTAAAGCATTTACATTTCAGAAGCAGGCTAGTAATTTTTTTAATTGACATATGGTACAGCTTTTAAGAGACACAAATCCATTCATAAGGAAACAACAGGCATAGGACAGGTTTTTTTCCTTTTAGTAACTTGGACTTTTTTGTTTTAAAGAATTTCACTAATCTAGTTTCTATAATTAAAAAAAATCTATCTTTCTTGCATTTAGAAGATCCTAGATGTGTTTTGAAGGGTACCCTATGTGAGAAAGATCTTGGTAGATTCACCTGAAAACTCTGGTCAACACCTTCATTGCCCATCACGTGACTTTAGAGAAATTAATTTGTACATATTTTACACTTAATGCTAAAGATTAATAAAAAAAAAACCTAGAAGACACGCTAACGCAGCTTCTAAATAATACTATTCCTTTAGTTAGCTGCGCCCATGTGGTGAGTTTGAAACTTTCAGATGACTGCAGTCTTAATGAAAATGTAGTCTGTGATGATAGGAGATATATACAGAAACTGACACTATAAAAGTCTCAAAATGGTGTTCATTTCATGCTATACAAGAACATGCAAGATTTTCTATTCTGTTATATATCACTTCTCGAAAGTCCTTTAGATATATGAAAAGTCTTCTTCCCTCTGCTGTGGGACAAGTATACATGACATGGTTTTGTCCAAATATTAGCTTTTATTCCCTGCATAGTTTAGTGCAGAAAATGTATGAGTTGTAGATCATATGTGGGGCTGATCATATGTGTATCTTCTTGCTGTGCAAATAGGCATCTGAAGTCATCTTGATATCAAACTTTTCCATTTTAAACTCCCTGGCATCTTATAGAAAATACAGCTAAATAAAATTTTCACATGGAAACGTAGATGAAAATAAGGTTTAGCCATAAAAGAGCATCTTCAGGCAGATTTGATTACGTGCACATGATTGGTTTCATTGTTTGGTATTACAGATAGCATGTATTTCAGTACTGGAACAAAGACATATCTAACTTTGGAATAAACAAATTTAAAAGTGAATGTCAATAACATAGAGTGATGTTTAAATGTAAAGAACATATGTCTATTATTAGCTCATTGTCAAACTTAAGGGAATAAGGATTTACTAGTCAGCAGCCACACAGAATAGTCCATTTTATTAAATTTCATCTTAAATGCCTATTAAGTGGTCACTGATTTAAAAATAGCAAGCAAACAAGAAAAGAAACAAAACTTCTATTATGACCCTAATGCTAATTTAATGTGAAAGTAAGAAAATATACACTATTTTACTTTGCTTATTTTATCTACTGTATCACTAAAAAATCACAGTGGGTCAGAACAAATTATATGGTAAACACTTAAGAAGTTCCCTTGTCTGAAAGGTGATTTTTTTTTTGTTTTACAGTTATGGTTTTCATTGGTATGATAATACAAAACAAAATCAAAATAAAAGCAGGATTTTTTTTTTTTAATTTTCTTAGGAAAATGTAATGCCAAGCACAAAGGTGTTATTGATAAATTTGCCTCTTTTTCTCTTTTTATGAAGAAAAGAGTTTGAGACCAAAACACTCTGAGAATGTAAAGAAAACAGCAAGGATTAAAATGCTTTCTGAAATGAAGTAAAGGGACAAGATCAACAGTGGAAGAGAATACTGAAATAGTCTTTTATTTATAACACCCAGGTAATGTTACTCCTTAAGTCTTTCAGACATTTATCCTAAATTAAGTTTGCGTCTTATAATTGTACCTAATTTGCCATAAAAACTTTTCTGGGTACAAATCCTTGCAGGCAGTATACATGCAAAAGTATAATAATTATCTGACACTGAATTAGAACAAGTGAATCAGAACTCTCTGAGAAAAAGAAAAGGCAATTTTCTGAGAGGACTTCAGAGGTGCTACAGTGATTCAAAAATATATTAAATTACCCATAAGAAAATAGCATTGAAGTCAAATGCACCATCAGTGAAACAAATTTTTTCTGATTTGATTGTCTCGGTAAGAATGAAGAGATAGAAAGCAGCTATAATCTTATCATTTTCAAAAACCAGCCACTGGCTCTAACTTTTGGCTCCTCTAATGGCTTTTCATTTTTCAAAATGCACCCTTGGCTTAAATCTTCATCTCCAAATAAAAAAGTAGTTTCATTCCTACATGTTTAGATGTCTCAACTTTCATTGACAGTATTCCCTTCTTTTAAGACTAATATTTTATTAAGTAAGATGAAATATGACTTTAAAATAGCCCTAGAAACTATGTAATTTTAGCTAAGTCTTTTCTAATTTATATAGCTTTCCTTAGGTCAAGTAGGAACTTGCTTAATCCCAAATCCAATACCCATTTCAGCAGTGAAGTTTTTGACAGAGCAATTTATAAACCTGAGAGAACCTCATATTTAATCCAACCTTTTGTTCAAGTTCCAAAAACACTACAGATGTGCCTCTAGTACTTCATGGAAACATTATCTTTCTCATTTGGCTCTCCCTTTTACAGTGCTTCATATCAGATGACCTTTCCTTTTCTCTTAAAGTTCACATTGAATTTATTTTCCCCTTACTCTTTTTGCAAGTCAACTTATCACTGTTATCTCCTTATCTTTGGTTCTGCTCTGAGAAATGACTAGAGTTGATTTTGTCTGTTGTGTGTGTATTTTATAGCAAAGCGAATATAGATATAGTCTAAAAGTTCTGGTTTTGTAGGTACCATGATAACTGAGAGTAAACTTAGCATGAACTATTTCTATCTGCAGTTTAGAAAAGAGAGAAAGCAATCAGATAAAATACTTAGGGAAAGCTATAGAGACTCAGAGCCTTGTAATTGAGTAAACCAGTTTGCTACAAGAACAAAGTTCAGACTGACATGGGCTTTTGGTTTAGTAAAAGACACTCAAATTATACTCATGTCATCTAGAAATATTATTGGAAGAAAGATAATGATATGGTTCATCGAGATATACCGCTGAAATATTTCAATATTATTTTGAAGCTAGTTAAAAACAATCACATGAGATGTTTTCAGGGCCAAACTTATACTTTAACGTGCAAAGTGTTTTACTATGCACCCCTCCATTCTGAAATGTCATTGACTATTTTTCATTAGCATGCAGCGCAGTTATCATAAGGGTGGTTTGGGAAGCATAACATTTGTTGCTAAGGATCTGATGTCATACTGTTATTCAAGAGTTTCATTCCTAAGGACCTGATGCCATATTATTATCTAAGAGTTTATTCTCATTATAGGTACTGAATGTCCATGAGGGATTGGAGTGCACTGCTTAAGAGTAGCCAAACACTGGTGTGTTATCAATACCTTTCTATCACTGACAGAAAGCACAGCACTATGATGGATACTGTGGGGAAAATTAACTGCATCTCAATCAAACCCTGTACATCCATAAACAGACCCATAAAGCCTTATTATCATTCATCACACTTAGAGGTTGACCAGGATAACCTGCAGTTTCATGCCTGCAAAATATTGTTAAAGCACTTGAGGAATTAAAACATGTTCTCCAAAATATAGGCATCACTGATGACCTCAGAGAACAAATGTGAGGAAAGATCTAATGCATATTACCACATATAAAATGGAAAAGATACACTTATGTACCTATGTTGAAAAATTTCTCATAGTTGCTTGTCTGAAGCAGTCCAGAAAAGCTATCAGCATGTAACAAATTTTGAGATCTTTATCCTGCTTCTCAGGGAGAGGCTTTTGATTGACTGGGTCTTTCTATATGCCTGTGCATATGAGCTAAATGTACAAGTGTTCCTAGCATTAAAGTCCCCTGACACAGATGAGCACAAGGTTCAATGTTATATTCCTGATGAATGATATTGCACTACTATTTTGTTAATAAAACTTCTCAGTATTTTAATTTCCAATTTACATGTTTGACAACAAAAAAAATTACAATGTGCAATTTTTTATTTATTCCCTCCACTTTATGGCAAAGCAGTCATCTAAAAAAAGGAACAAGAACTGAAGTAGTTTGTGTGTGTTTCTTAAGTTTCTTTTAGATTGTATGTGAAGATGAACTTGAAACTAACATTAGCTGGAAAAGTGGTCATTAATAAATAGGCTAGATGATTAAATAAAGTTAACCTCAAATAGATTCCGTACCAGACATATTATCAGATTAATGCTAAGTAGCCAAATAACTGAATAAACACATGTTGGACTTTATGAAGGGATCATACATGCTTCACCAAGACCACATTGGTCTGCCAAAGCCATTACAAATCTTAATGAGGTGAAACAACTTGAAATGCCCAATTGCCAGATGTAATTGGACCTAGTAGCTATTGTAGAAGAAACTCAACATAGTCTTCAATCTTCTATGACTTGGTGGGGTAATGGCAGGTGAGGGACAAAGGGGGTATCAGAGTATTTCTTTCAGAAGAGTGTGAACTGAGTGCCTATATGTTCCGTTTACACAATGATTTTCCCCAGAGTGACTGTTATATCATCTCTGTAGCAACTGTAGAAGCTATGAAGGCAAGATGTAGGTAGCAGTATGTCATCATTTGAGGAAAATTAGGAATAACTACTACTGCCAAGATTTTTTGATAAACTGACAAAACATTGCATTTGTTATACCTAAGGCTGTATTTTTTAAATAGAGAGTATACAGCATAGTATAGAGTGCAGAATCTGAGCACAAAATGCCATAATGTTAAAGTTGAGAGTAGACATGAAAAATATGGTTCGCTGTACAGGCACAATAAAAAAAACTTTTGGGATTGTTCTCTGACACCGAGGTCAGAGAATACTGAATACTGAGGTCAAGAATACTTTAATACTTTGACATACACTCATACATTTCAATTCATTCACTCTGCAAAACATCACAGACTTGTCCTAGTTCCTGATTCATTCAAAGAAAGAGTTAAGTGATCAGGGCCAAGCTAAGTAGATGGAGCAATTTTAATGCAACAGAAAAACGTGAAAATTTTCCATTGGAAATATCACTGCCATTATGAAAAATGTATGCAGAAAAAATATTTTAAACCCATAAACATTATGGAAACATGTTGAAATAAGCATGTATCCATACTTTCTGCAGTTATATCTATCTAGTTAAGTACATGATTTCCTGTCATGAAAATAATTTTCCTGCTATTAAGATAGAGCTGCAAGATCATTATATTTCTGAACAACTGTCTACATATTACTTGAGGCACTTAGATTGAGTTTTTATAACCAAATAAGGTTCCCCTCTAAGTCTGTAGTATACCTTCTTCTACCCAGGGTCTGATACTAATGGTTTTGGCCCAAATCCTGTCTTGGTGCTAAACATGATAAGAAGCCTCAATGAAAAAACGACCAACAAACCAGTACATTAGTTACAGAAAAAAACCATTAGAGAAACCACTACCTTGAACTCAGGAAGAAAGTGTCCACGTTACTTGTACTTTTTCTGATCATCCCCATCATCAGTGATATTTGGCGTCAATAAATTCTTCCATTATGATTGGGCAATTATCCTGTTATATTTGTTATAAAGCAAAAAACAAAAAAGTCAACCTAAGGAATGGCTGGTAGATTTAATGAACAGGTTGTCTCTTTCATCATATACCTTACTGTTTATCTATTTAGAATGATCTCACAGTCCAAAAAGTTTATTCCATCATAAGAAATTTGATTGCATTAGAATAGTTATTTAATTATTTGTATTAATGTATTAATTAAAGTCTAAAAGAAATTATGAGTACTTTCGTGGATGTTTACTTCCAGGTCTCCTACATCTGGATCAGACCTGTGGTGTTGCACAAGTAAATAAATTATTTCCCTTCTTGTAGCTAAAGCAAATCTACAACTGTAAAAATGTCTGCTCATATTAGTTGAAAACTAATATGCTTCCTTTAAACCTAATTCAGAGAACTAGATTTTTTTCAAACTGCAAACAGATCTAAAGCTTTTCTGATCCAGGACAATGTTTCTGTTTTCTTGTTATTATAATATCAGAGAAGACATCTGAATCCCCATTTATATACAGGAACACTGTCCACGCTAGATTTACACTAAACACCAACATACTCAATAATATAAAATAAAAGGCAACATAATCTAGAGTATATTCAATAAAATATTTAATAAAATTTATTTGCTTTCATGTGAGACACAAAACAAAAAAATGAAGTATGGTATTTAAGAAATATAATCTGAAAATAGTAATCTGAATTTTATCAATCTCAAAATTATTTCCTCCTAAAATGTACTCCAGTCTTAGAAATGTTTGAGATTTGTTGAATAAGCCAGAGCTTCTCAAAGGAATATTCGTTAGATCTGACCTCATAACGAGTCTTTTAGTTAATATCAATTTTCTTCTGTTGATGAATACATTGAACATTTTACTTCATACACCAAGTAATTAAAATAATTAGTCATATTTATGATCTAATAGATCAGAGGTAATGCATGAAGTTACTATGAATAATGAAAAGACAAACAATAGCAATCTAATGATGACATTCTTTATCTGTATCAGCAAACCACATACTGAAAATTTCAAAGCCACCTCGTTGACAGATTTGCCACGACTTATCTTCTTTCCTTTGCCACTCTGTTGGAATCTACATCTTAATGAAAGTGAGAAGGTATGCATCTGTGTTTGGTTAATCCAGAGAGAATGAGGCAGATTATCAAAAATACTTGAGCCTTGAGACAGTTAATGTCTCATTTTTAATAGCAAATATTTCATTGGTGGAAAATGTATAGACTTGAGTTAGCACAGTGTTGTTGAGAACACAAAGATCCTTCTCTGATCATTGTTTCTTTGGAAATTGATTCATTACTGTCGAGTATATGTATCAGTCCACTGCTATTTCAACAAAAAGAAAACTACTACCATGCAGAGTAAAGTCTGAACTGGAGACTCCATTATGACATATCTCAGTAGACAATCATTTTTTAGACACCTTTAGACAGCAAGACAAAAATGTACAACATGCCTATAGCTGTAGAGAATCTAACAATTTTGCTAATCAAGCACTTGAGGAAAAAATCTGTTTCTGCACAGGACTACTGAGGTGGACAGTGTTTTCAATTGTACATTATATTACTGTTGCCAACTGTAAAACTTGTGGCCTTTTAGAGAGGGCCCTCATCTCCATTTTACTAGTCAAACTACTCAAGCACAAGGAAGGAAGTAGAAGAGGTAGAAGAGCTTCTCTTTACAGACCAGTTTATGTAATCAAGTCAAGAAACCAAAGAGTATATGACGAATTCAACTTGTTTTGGTGTGAGAAGGTAAATAGCAAATATCATACTTTTCCAGAAGATATTTTAGTTATTTTTTAAACGTCGTCTAGTTCAACTTCACTTTTTTTTTCCTAAGGAATTTTAATATAGGAGAAAACAAAATGGAAAAAGTGTATATAGTTCTACAGAGCTGCAGTTTCTGCAATTATGATTAAAAATACCTCATATTTTTATAAGCATAATTACAAAAAAGGAGCCATAAGTGGGAAGGCGGAAACTCAAAATCAATGCTACTGAGAAAAATAAGTGAATTTTATTTGGTATGTGCTGTCCATGTAATTAGAAAAGGTTAATCAATTTTACTGCATCGTAAGACACATGAAACAAGTATTTGCAAGAAAACAGGTCTTTACAACTTCAAAAGGTTTGCCTATCAGAGAAACTTACAGATTTCAATTTTATAAAATTAACCTTTCAGTAAAAATGCTACCGGATAATTACATGGAGAATGAATAAGTTTTCCAAGCAGTTTTGCATAGAGTATGTAAACCTTTTTGTTTCCATTTTGGTTTTTTAATGAGTTGTTGTCAGTGTCTTGTTAAAAATTTTTTCAACATTTTTTGGTTTCACTGGCTACTCCATTTTAGCAAACTACACTCCAAATAAAAAAATAGACCATTCTTTTCACACCATGTATGATTGAAAAAATACGATCAGCTTTAGCAGTATGGGCCTTGTGTAAATTCATTATAAATAATGAGCAATTGTACAGAATGAAAATTATTAAACTAATTGAGAGCTATTATAATAAAATAGAAAGCATATTAACATTCTTTTAAAATTTTATAGACAATATATATATATACTATAAAGTTTGAAATGCTCCCTTAATATATCTCTCTAAATCATCGGGTCATATATGAAGCATAGAAAGCACAAGAAACACATTATTTTTAAATTCAACTTACTTAAAAACATTTCCAATTATCTTGGTTTAAAAAAAGAAAATTTTTTAAATAAAATATCAACAGAAAATAAGACAATAAAAATGGTTTTTTTGGTAAAATTGTCATTTTGTATTATATGTTTCTGCTAAGATTAAATAATGAGTATAATGAACACATCATTTTAATTTCTATAATTCCACAATGATACATTTAGCTAGAAATCAAATTATTCTTTTTTTTCCTTTTTTTTTGGGAGGAGGACAAAATCTGTGTGCTAGCATCTAAATATTTAGGCATTAAATAAATGAAGTTATAGAACTTCATCCTGATAAGAACTTGTTCTGAGCTGGACCAAACAAAAGCTTGAGACACTTGAGGTATATCTTAGGTAAAGATAAAATATTTAAATTTTTCCTGTCTGTATTTAATTTCACGTAAACACAAATGTGCAACACATTTTTTCATAAGGTAAAACCAAGCTCACACAACAGGTTAATTGATTTTGTTCTAAGGAAAGCAACTAAGATTCAAGGAGAATTTTAAAACATTGGTATTTTGACTCACTCATGCCTTTCTGTAAAGTCACCTTCCATATGGATTTTCTTTCAGTCTTCTTCTTTGGATATTCCTAGTGGTTTAGATCACTAGTGAATTGATGCTGAAGACAATAAAGGTTATGAAAGGAAACATTGCCTTACAAGAAGTAAGGATAATTTAAAAAAACCTACCAAAGAAAACATTTTTTGTTCTACTTAGATATATGAAGAAATAATAGAGTAGCCTGAAAAAGCCTCCAGTTTTATATATATGGCAATAAAGTCATAGAATGGTCACTAATTACAATTCAATTTTGATCAATCAATAGAAAATAATACCAAAATGTTATCATCTTACTAAAAAGGAAATTATGCTATGTTTTATATGATGTTTACCATGCAGTTCCCAGATCAGCTGAAAAAACCCTAAAAACCTCTCAAAAACTGTGTCACTCAGCTTCCTTATCAGGTCACAGGAAGTGTTTCCTATGGCTCAGATGAGGAAACCTGTGAACAGGCCTGTTACAAAGAACATGAAATCTAATCTCTGCAGCCCTTTTAATTGAATTTACAGTGTATGCTACCTAATTAGTACCCTGATCAATTAATTTTTTTCTATCAAACTAATGTTCAATGAAGGATTGACCTAACTTGGATATAATACGCATTTCATGTTGGAATTTATTTACAGTAAAGTATTCTTAACATGATTGAGTTACTATAGTGATACTTCTGCACTGAGAAAATGAAGTGGGAGTAAGGAATGGTTAATTAAAAGTAATAGTCTTCTTTTTTTCTTTGCTAAATGGACAAAGTAACAGCTGGCTACAACAGCTGCCAGAGCTCTAATTTTTGGACAGATGTGTTTTCCATGCAATTTTAAGTTCACAAAGACCAGATGCTTCCCATGGTTGCTCAAACCACTTTCTCCATGTTCAGTATTGTGTGATTTGCTTTGAGCTAAGGTTTTTGCTCTCCTGAATCTTTGTTTATGTTTATAAAGCTGTCAGGCAAGACAAGAGATGTTATGTTCAAAACTAGATTAATTTTGACATCACTTTGCTACTTTTGATATATTTTCCTTTTTGACTGAAAGATAAAATTATCACACATGGCACTGGATATAACATGTGCATACACTTTCCTAGGTAAATTAAAGATAAAAAAAATCAATGTTTTATGTAAACCCTTGTTAAAATGTAGAAATAAATCTTCTTTAGAAAGGTTCCTGCTCCCAGTTTCAGTCATGTTGAGGAAAATTTGAGTATATCTATTTGCTCACATGAAGTTTGGACTACTTCCTGGAATTTTACTAGAAAACTGTAAAAGAAAACAAACTACAAGATTGAGTTCTAAAATTTCCTGGACCAAATCTTGATATTGCAAAATGCTGAGCATGCTGTCACTGATCCAACAAAATAAGTAGGTCTAGCAATTACAACTGTTTAGCCTAAGGATGAGAGGGATGTCTCATTGGATTCAACTGGACAGTTCCAATGTTTAGCTCCAAAGTAGTTCCTCTGCTGGAATTAGTTCAGAGCATATTGTTAGATAGGCACTTAAATGAGCCATGGATTGATTTTGTCCTCATCATGAGGGCTGTTCAACTCATTATTTTTCAGCACAGGCTGAAGTGATGACAGACAGAGAGGTAATTGCAATGAACTCTGCATATTTCATATATGATGGGATATAAGGAGGAGCTGAGTTCCCAAAGTTTGTTGCCAGAGCCCTGGTATAGAGGTAGTTAAGACATAAAATGTCAGACCACACCCTTCTCAGTGAGAACAGCACATCCATATAAAATTATTTTGGCTGTGCTGAAAGAAGAATTAAGCACAATCTTTTGCCTACACAGCAAAGGAAATGAAGATTAAACAATTTAATCTTTATGGTTCTATGTGTATGTTTTATTCAATTGCTCATTCTGTCCAAGAAATTTACAACATGTACGTCCTCAGCTGTTAATAATATTTTATCTATCTGGTCAAGGAACAGAATAAGAATGACAGAATAATTAAAATACCTCAGATTTTAAATGTTTAATGGTCATACCTGATAAAGCAAACTTGATTCATGCTGTTTTCAAAGAAAGATGTTTGCAGTACTAAAATAATGGGGCATTTTATTACTTAATACTTGTATGAAAAATATATATAAACTCCCTAGCTTGTGTTCAAACCATTTTTGTTTCTACTGCTTTCATGCACGTTGTCAATTATTAAAGGGATGTTTTCGTATACACCTAACTTGAATCCCTGTGACCTATGTGTTACATATTGATTTTTTTCATTTTCTGTTACCTCCTGGAGGTAACTGCTTAGGTAGTTTTTGCCTTTTATTGTCTTCCTAACTTGAAGGTGTGTATTAAAAAAAAAAAGAAAAAAATTAAATAATTAAAATCTGAAACTCCGTAATTTAAAATTTTCTACAATTATGTTCTGCTTCCAGTTCTCTTGTTGCTTTGTATTGCTCTAATATTTACAGTTCTTGGATATATCAAAATATTTTTTATTCTTTTTTTTAAACTTCTGTTCTCAAAGCATATCCATGTGCTAGGTATGTGCTGACTAACAAAGGGTTTATGATCTTCAAATTTTCCTTAGTGACCTTTGTCAAGAGCATTGTTATACATGATAAAGTTTCCTGGTTAACGTCACTATCATTATATCCAATAGTCCTTGTGACACCTCTTTGGGTATTGCCTAGGAATTTTTTTTCACATTTCTCTTCCTCAATACCTGTTTTCCTTTCATAATTAGTCTCAGGATCATTCCTTGAGCTTCCTTTAGTATTCCAAATTAATCTTGCATTGAGATGGATTGAGCATGTCTTCACATAGTCATTCAGATAATATCATGTGATAGATAATTCCCCATACATTGTAAGAACTAGATAGAAAGTATGTTAGTTTCTTTCACAGAAAGTGCTGCTTTTCATAAAAATGCACAAGAACAAATTAAAAAAAAAAAAAAAAAAAAAAAGGGAAATACTCCTGCTTAAATAGTTAGTATAAGAGAAATATTGTGAAGACAACCTTGTGTCAGGAACTCAGTGTTTCTATGTGTGTCAACAACATCACACCTCTTTTTCCCCAGTTCCTTTCCTAGTTAGGCTATACTGAAAAATAAGACAAATTTAATCTCTCTGGAGACACTGGTTCATAGAAAAGAGTGTAATGGTGAGATAGCCACAGTATGTGAATCAACATATCAATAACAAATTTAAACAGAGGTGTGGGTTTTTGTGGGTTTTTTTGCTTTAATTTTGTGGAGTTTGGATTTTTTTTTTTTTAATTTAAGACGCCCTTTTAACTTGTTACTATTTATGCATTCTTATATTACATCCATTTATTATGATTTCATGTATCTAAGAATAGAAGAATAGATAAAACATTATTTGCACAAAATAGCATTTTGAGAGAAGTACAGAACTAAAATATCTTTTAGGCATCCAACCAATTTTAAGAAACTGGAATTTAATTTGAAAATAGTTAGCTAAGGCGAGCTAATTATTTTTTCTTATCTGGCTAGGAACAATACTAAATAGCGAGGACCAGGAATTCTAAGAACCATGAACATAACCAGACACTTCCATCCAAATGACGGGAGTAAATGTAAATCCACAAACATTTACTAGCAATTCCTGCAGTTTTAACATGATTTGGTAAAATAAAAAGTACCTTTGTTATGTAAATTGATTGTTCTTGTATGCTTTGTTCTTTCTGTAAACAGAACAAGAACAAGAAAATGGGGAAATTTGCATGTGTTTAGAGGAATGAAGAAGTTATGAAGGAGTTACAAATCCTACTGATAACTCTTTTAATTGTAAGTAGGGGCAGTGGTAATTTAGGAAATGCTAAAGGGGTTATAGACATTTCCATAACTTTAGTCAGCGTCATTTCCTTAGTACAAATCAGGTGATTCTGCAATGAATATCTAACCCCTTTCATCACTTCTTTTCAGTTTTCATAGAACAGCTGAAGAATGTCCTTCCTTGCTTGCTTTTTAACTTCCTTTCTCTTTTAGTATATTAACTGAGAAGACTCCATTAAACAAGAACAGTTAAATACATTTTGACTGTTCTGTGTATTTGACTGGCAATATGCAACAAGCATTAAAGGTTATTGAACCACTAGGTTAATGTTCCCACAGGTGTAGAACATTGGGTTACTATTTCAAAAAGTATTGCATGCCATCTGGTATGCTCTGACAGCTGTGTGTACATAAATTGGTAACTACTCTTTGACTCAATTTACAAAAGTAATCAAAATTTGGTCATTCAATACATTTCCTAGCAACGACAATGATTCATTAGTAAATTGTCTGTCTATAAGCAATCCATAAACATGACTTCTTCCCAAAATTGTTTGCATTATGTGGATTACTTTCCAACTTAAATAGGCATTTCATAAAATACCAAGAAATGGAGTCAGGTTTATTAGGTTAATTGTGTGATAGCACACTTTTAGGGATGCATAGTTCAGAGGAACAAATGGATGACTAAATTTATGCAATTTCAGAGAAAAAGAGGGTTCATACAATGTTCTTCCATGAATCTAGAAACCTCTTCCTCTGAGTAGAAAATACAGGTAATAAAATTTTCCTAAGAGACACTTTCAGCTGAAGAGGACAAACTTGTGAACATTCACCAAGACACTGATTTCCAATAGCTAATAACTCTGAAAGGCTTCATGGTCTCAGGAAACATTGCCCCTAACTACTGTGCTAATAAGTGTTTCAGAGAATTTCACTTTCTTACTCTTCATCCTTCACCAAAACAAGCTCATACATTGAAAGAAGAATTTATTTGCTCTGTATACTGTATATAGATTGAATTAAAACAATACTCAATACCCATTTCTATTGTATGCAGTTACTGTAGAAAATTGGAGTGATTGAAAGAATTTAGAGGAAGAATAATTGAATACACAAGGTATTTTGTTTAAGACAACCTATCCTAACACCCTGAAATTTCCCCTGAACTGAAATTTCCCAAGTTATACAATATATGTTATACAATAACATATAAAATCTAGATTTTCTTGTCTACTTTACACCTTTAGACAGTCTTAATGTACCATATATACTGTGTTGTCCAAAGATTTTCACTTACTTTGTTTTTTTCTTTTTTTTGCAGGGTAAGAAAGTGAGTGCTTTTGCTCTAGGTTCTAGTAGGACATATGAATACACATAGTTCTTCACAAAATGTGTTCTTATGCTTGTTGCCTTTAGTCTTACAGCTCTGTTTCAAAGGAGAAGATGGTTTAAGCCACAGACTTATTTTATTAAAAATTTATTTGTGACTTGGCCAGACAATTAATGAACAAGAAACAAAAAGATAGGATGTCTTCACTTATCCACTGGTTTCTGGCATGTATGTGACCAGGCTGATCAGAAGTCACTTGCATAGGAGACAACAGCAAAATGTGGTTCTGCAGGCCTTACCCAAACATCAGTGCTGGGATGGAGCCAGCTGCTGTAGGAAGTGGGCCTCCGTGCCTCTAACACCTTCTGCTTTGTGCAGAGAACACATCACATTGCTCCTTCTAACAATGAAATAGGGTATGTGATTGAGCTGGAGATTCTCAAAGGGCATTAGGCAACTGATGAAGCTTGTCACATTATTCCCGTTTAGGTCCAGGAAAAAAGTTCTGCCACTGCAAGCAAACAGCAATCCTGAACTACTGAACTGATACCACCTGTCAGCTTCTTTATTTCCTGAACTCCACAACAGGCAGACAAATATTACCTTTCTCTTTCCCTTAAGATTAACTTCCCTTCCCTTAAAATCTCCTTCCCTTAAGATCAACTAAGAAAAATTCACCCTAAGAGTCAGAGACTTTTATAATGATGACAAATTCAAAATATAAACAAGTCATTCAACTTAATTCTTAACTTTAAATATCTATGTTCTTATAAGATAGAAGGAATAGCAAGACTTTATTCACTGAAGGGTAGAGTAAATATTTTAGAGTGGTCTTTTCAGTACCTTAAAAAAATCTTGAAGAATGCAGTCTGAGCAAGAAGGAGTTTAGATGTGTTTACTGAGAATACCATGACCATCATCCTCTCAATAAATAGTGCTGCTTTTGCAGTTACTAGGGTTTAGAATTTTTTACAACAGTATGAAGAGAAAGAAAAGGTATTGTTGGGGTCTTATTTACAAATTTTAACAATCTTTTTTATAGACAATACTGGTAGAACTACAAGGTCAGAGTTAGCACTTTGAAAAATTTTGTGAAATTCATTCTCTGCTCACTTCTAAAAACACTCAAATAAAATGAAATAACATATCACTACAAAATCTGCCTCTGTTAGAATTTTTATTTAATTTTTTTATAAACACAAATTTAATGCTCAGAAAAAGATGAAAAAATCTCTAAGACTCTCAGGAAGGGGAAGTATAAGACCTGGTTCAATATACCGTTTAGAAATTGCCAGGATTGTTCCATATTCAGTTTTTGTATGATCTAGTTTTAACCATAACAACTGACTGTTCTACATTATAGCCAATATCACTGCCAGAAATTCTTCTTTTAAATATACCCAGATCTCTTTCCCTTTCCAAAGTTATAGCTCAATTTCACACACAGTTCCAGGACTCACTCTGTCTACCCTAAATAATTCCTGTGCCTACAAGATACCAACAGAAAAGGAACTGCTAGGATTAAACAGGAAACCTTGGGCCGAAGGGACTGGAAAAAAACATCATCTAAAAGACCAGATAAGATCCACACATTCATTTCATGTGGATTGTCCTGATCTCCCCCAGCAGGAAGCAGAGAGATTTTGCATGATGCTATCAGATATTTCATTGTTTTCTCCCTCCCTCTGTGTCTTACTTTGGGAAAAGCTGACCACCCTTTCCCAGTATAATCTTGCTTACTGGAAATATCAAATCCTTTTTCCCCAAAATGTAAACACTGGATCTGAGAAATGTAAATCCATTTTTCCCCTTATGTCACTCCTGTTACTGGAAATCTTAATAGACAGTGGAATCCCCTGTTTGGAATAACCCCACCTCCTCATTAGCATGGAAGCCCCTGAGACCCTTAAATAACACTCATGTGTTCAATAAATCATTCCAGGTTTTGCCCCCATAGCTGGGGTCGTGATAGCTTTATTAGACCCTTACATTGGGCTTGGGGGGTAAGTACACATAATTAAATTCTGCATTTGTGAAGATCATAATGTCAGTATATATGCATCTCAACAAAAAGAAGCTGTGAGAAATATCTCTAATTAAAATTTCGGAGACAGCCAAATAAAGGGAAACGAAGAACTTTATTAACAGCGCTGGCTGCACCAAACTCGTGACCCGGCTCAAGCACCCCTGCCTGAGAGGGGACAAGCCTTTTTAAGGTCTCTTGATTTACATAACCACTCCCTCTCACCTCCCACACCAGGCCCTGCTACCCTCTTCCTCAAAAAACAATCCTCGCCTTTTGGTCCAGTTTATTGGTTGTTCCCATCCACCTGTCAGGTTGTTTCCCTACCCCGTCCGCATGGTCCCCTGGCAGTGAGCCCAAATTGGTCTCACTGCCTTACATACTTTCCGATTCACCTTCTTACTAGACCAGTCAGCAAAACAGTAAGTCAGCAGCAGTAACAGTGATCAGAACAACCAAAATAATAAGAACAGCAAACGAGGTAGTAAGCAGCAGTCAGTAACAGTGATCAGAACAACTTGCAACTCACCAGTTCCTGACCACAAAATGGCTCTTCAGTCTCCTCAAATGACCTCCAGGTATCTCAACATGAGGTAACCATGGAAATCCCTGCTTGTAATAAAACCGTCTTATTTATTTCTCACAAAGCCAAAAGTTAATAAGGCTTTATTTAAGGTATTTTCTCCTTTCAGTGTGTCTGAGTTTGGAAATGTAATGATAGCTAAATCTCTTTCTGGACACAGTTTCCTCTTGTACACAAAGATAAACAAAAAAATAAGCAAAAGAAAAATTAAATAAAAGAAAAATTAAGCTGACAAATGAAAGTGGATTTTGCATACATACTTTTATATTGCAGTCAAAATTTCTAAAGCTTTACACGTCCAAATTTTGTGGAATGTTGAAAGGATCTTTCAATAGGTCTTTGCTGAACATCATGTAAGTAGAAAGATTCTTTAAATGCCTTATCTTTAGAGCCTCTGAATCAAAGGCACACAAAATGACTATTTAAAATATGAGCAGAGTACAAACACTGGTGCTATAGCATATTCTAGCATATTCAGAGAGAGTAGCCCAAAGATCTGTCTTAGGCCACAAGGGGTGACTTAGCTGGGAGTTTTTCATACAACATTCTCCTTATTTCCTTTCACAAAAAAACCCTTCTTAATAACAGGATTTTGTTGCCTCTTTTTTTTTTTTTTTTTTGGTAGTTTGTTGTTGTTGTGTTGTTTTTTTGGCTGGTTTTGGCTCATTTTTTTTGTTTGTTTTTTCTAGTTAAATCACAGCCTTCCTGGAAATTCTTTCATTTTCTTACAGTGGAGATGTGCACATCTTTGTGTAGATGAAGCATAAACACCAAACTTGTCATACTTGAGTGTTTGAAGATAAGCTTCTGAAAATACTTTTTAATTCCTAAATAGGAATGCCCTTTGAAATTCAGTGTTCCTTGTCCAAATTGTCTAAATGTCTATGTTTACTTTAATGAATGAAACAGTCCAGGGTCTGTCCCATGATGGTGAAGCCAAATGCCAGGGACAACTTTGTATTCAAATGGCAAAACTCTCTGAAACAGGTGGACTGTTTTGTGTTGCCTTCTGGGAAGTACTGTCCTCTCTGCTCCTTGATGGGCTCAGTGCCAAGCTCAGGCATTGCCTGGGAGAACATTTGTAGCCCTGGGCCAAGCATTGTCAGGAAATGTGCAGTCAAAAAACAGTGGATTGTTTGCACTATGTTAACAGTTTAATGTAAGTCAATGCTGGTAACACACACAGCTACTTCTGTGCAAGTGTTCAAGTCTGTTTACTGTCCCATGATTAGCTTACTAGGGCACCCATAATCAACACAGTCAGGTTTTGGGGTTTGTGTAATTGCTTGCTTGTTTGAATGTTTTGCTTTTAGTCACTGGCAGAGCAACAAATTCCAGAATATTACAACCTGTCCTTAAAATGAAGATTTACACATACAAAGATTAAATGAGAGAAAGGATAATTTAGTGCATTGAATGCTTATGCTTGGGCATAGAAGGTTTATAATAATTCCCCAGTCCATCACATCTTCTGTGAGACTATCAAATCGGTTGGCCTCTCTGTGTTTCAGTTCCACACCTATGAAGCTATACTTCCCATTTCTCCCAGGAGTCCTGTTAAAATTATAAGGTTGACTGACTTTCTGGCAATTGCAACTCTGTCAACAGTGCACAAATAAATAGAGAGTGATTGTTCCTAGCTCTGATTGTTAGAACAAATTTAGTCTATAGCTGTATTCATTATTCTAGAGTTCAACAGCTATTACCATAGCAACCTGTTTTAACAACTTCCAAACTGCAGAAAATACCCTAGAATTAGTTAATTCTATGCCTTAGGCACTGTACATAATATGCAACTATCCGGATTCCCATGGAGACTACAAGGAATGCACATTCCAAACAGGTGCTTAATCTACAGATCAAAGCACCATACCTACCAAAGAATGAAGATTTCTCCCTGAAGATCAAGTCACCTTCAACCCTGAACTTGTGCAGGATCTGTTGTTCCTACTGGATCCCTACAAATCTATGGGGCCTGTGGGATTCATCCCTAAAGAGCTGGCTAATGTCATCACAAAACCCCTCTCGATCATTTTTGAGCAGTCTTGGGAATCCAGAGAGCACCCAACTGACTAGAAGGTGGCAAACATCACAATTTTAAATAAGGCCATGAAGGAAGATCCCAGAAACTCCAGGCCTGTCAGTGTCCCTTCAGTGCCTGGTAAAGTTATGGAGAAGACTATTCTGGGGAGCATTGGAAAACACCTGAAAGACAATGCAGTCTTTGGTCATAGCCAGCATAGCTTCATCAGAGGAAAGTCCTGCTCGTCAAATCTAATTTCCCTTTATGACAAGGTAACCTATCTAGTTGGTCAGGGGAAGCCAGTTGATGTAATTTTTTTGGATTTCAGTAAAGCTTTCAACACTGTCTCTCACAGGATTCTTCTGGACAAAATGTCCAACTCATAGCTGGATAAACACATAATGTGGTGGGTGAACAATTGGCTCATGGGTCGAGCACAGAGGGTGATAGTGAATGGGATAACATCAGACTGGTGACCTGTCACTAATGGAGTTCCACAGGGCTCCATCTTAGGCCCTGTGCTCTTCAACATCTTCACAAATTACTTGGAAGCAAGACTGGAAGGGATACTAAACAAGTTTGCAGATGACACAAAACTGTGTGGAGATGTTGACTTCCTTGAAGGCACCTGTAGAGAGACCTTGACAAATTAGAGGACTGGGCAATCATCAACCACATGAAGTTCATCAAAGGAAAGTGCTGGATTCTGCACCCGGAATGGGGCAACCCCTGATGTACGTACAGACTGGGAATGAGATGCTGGAAAACAGTGCTGCAGAAAGGGACCTGGGGGTCCTGGCTGGTGGCAAGCTGAATCTGAGTCAGCAGTGCCCTGGCAGCCAGGAGGGTCAACCGTGTCCTGGGGGGCATCAGGCAAAGGATCACCAGCCAGTCGAGAGAGGGGATTGTCCTTCTCTGCTCTGCACTGGGGTGACCTCACCTTGAATATTGTGTGCAGTTTTGGGCACCACAATAGAAGAAAGATATTAAGCTATTAGGAAGTGTCCAAAGGAGGACAACGAAGGTGGTGAAGGGCCTTGAGGGGAAGGCGTATGAAGTGGCTGAGGTCACTTGGTCTGTTCAGCCTGGAGAAGAGGAGACTGAGGAGAGATCTCATTGCAGTCTACAACTTCCTCATGAGAGGGAAGAGGAGTGGTAGGCGCTGATGTATTCTTTGTGGTGACTAGTGACAGGACAAGGGAATGGCATGAGATGTGTGAGGGGAGGTTTAGGTTGGCTATTAGGGAAAGGTTCTTCAACCCAGAGGGTGGTTGAGAACTGGAACAGGCTCCACGTGGTTACAACATCAAGCCTAAGTGTTTGGATGATGCTGTCAGGTACAAGGTGTTGGGCATAGTTCTGTGCAAGGCTAAGAGTGATGATCCTTGTGGGTCCCTTCCAACTCAGCATATCCTGTGATTCTGTGATTCTTTTGTACAAATTACCTTTATTATCTACAACTTTTGTTTAAAAGAAGGTTATTAATTTTAAACTATGTGATCCTAGTGAAAGCAATACTGCGTACAAAAACTTTCATCATTAACTGGTCCTATCTCTGGAAAATATTGTGCTTCTGGATCAAAAATGTATTTTATGTCCCAACAAATACCAAATCATTGTAAGAAAATGCTCTTTCTGATAATGCTTTAACAAGTTTGCTCATTTACAAAGGATAAATTCTTCAATTTAAGTTTTGCTTTCATTTAACTTGAGTAGTCTTTCTTGATAGTTGTTTTTTAAACCCGTTATCTTTTTATTTGGATTATTGATATTTAAGGTCCTGAGTGCTTAGTACAGATAAATAATATATTGAGAAGAATTACTTTAATGATTACATACCATGAGAAAACCCAAGAAAAATCCCATTTGCTTTCAGTGCAACTCTTTTAAAAATAAGACAATAAGGTAATCGTAATATAGCATATTTATTGCCTCTTCAGCTTTTTGGATGCAAATGTCTTTAGAGCCTTTTGACACCAGAATGAGAAAACAAACTCAGAAAGCTGAGGATAGATGAAATAAAATTTAACAGAAGCAGATTTAAAAGCTTCCTTTGCCTTCATTTACAAAAATACATATAAAATACAATATTTTCACAGGTTTCACAGGTTGCTATATTTTTCCCCATACTTCCTATGATTTTGCAAAATCCGGTTTTATATCCCCTTTCTATCCATTTAGATGTTTGGGTTATTTCTTGGAAGTTAAGTTTGGGTCCTATAGAATCAGTTTAGAGAGGAGCAATAAATTTAATCCTAGTAATGTGTATAATTTTCTCTATCCATATGACTTATCCCATATTCAACTTCAGGTTGAAAAATAGGTAAACGAATTTCCAAACAAAATGATGGAAGAAGTATAACCAATGGATTTTATCAGTACAGCATGCGTGCAGACACTGTTCAAAATCATGAACTATTATCTTTTACTTGTGTGTAAATGCATTACTAAATATAGTACCGATATTTTCCTAACAGCTTTATGGTAGTATGGTATGCTACCTCGGTCCTTAAAAATGATAAAAAACTTTCTCGGTGATCATTATCTTCAATCATGTTTCAGCTGCCTCTTGCTGTCTAAACTCTTTATTAAGAGAGGTTTGAAGACATACTTCTTCAATCCCTCTGCTATGCCAAAGAGCCACCATATGGATTTTTGTACGAGTCTCGTCAATGTAGTCTGCAAGGTGATTTTAAAAGGAAGAAAATATTTCTACCCACACTTCTTGAAAGTTGTAGCTTTCAACTGAAGTTTCTGGACTATTTTGATTTTTGAACTTTGATGTCTGAACATAAATTGGGGAGAGAAACAGCTGTGTGGAGAGAAAACCCAGAACTCAGAATATAAGGTAGTGCATTCTGTAAAGTATGAATATTGACTTATTTTTCAATAATAACAGTGACATATTTAAATGTTAATATTGACACTTCAGAAATACATACATATTTATTGAGTAAAAATGTGTACTGTAGTCACTGGTGTTATATAAATTGCTTTAAAAGTATACAAAAATTTCCAAGAACAGTCCATCTACTGAGGAGAAGGATACCACTGTACATCTGTTCTGCCTTATTACAGTGTTTAAATGACACCGATTACTCAAACGGTAAATCTTGATTTTTGAATCCACGATTAGGATGGTCACCAGGAGGCTAGGTATGATGGAAAAAGCTAGGTCATAAAAGGAGTCACTTTTACACTGACTACTTCCTATAAATAAGTATATCATCTGTTTTCTTAAATTTGTGCTGAGTTTGCTATTTCAAGCTATAATTATGAAGCCATATTCTTTCTTTAAGTGAACTTTATCAAGATTTTCACAAAAATACAAGCTTGACAAGGCATAACAATGCCAAAATTTCCTAAATTAATGCACCACCCACTGAGAATATTTCTCTATATCTGAATCAGACATGAGTAAACATCTAACAATTATTTAGAAAGGGATAGGGTAGCACAATGTGAAACAAAGCTCTTTATTTTCAGTAAGTACAGAATTAAAATAATATTTTATAATAATAGTTTAGATCACTGCCATTTCCTTTTCACTTTGTTATTTGATTCCAAGGAGGATGTGGTGCACTTTTTGTTTATTTGTAATTTCTATCATCAAGCTTTGATTAACCAACAGAGTTCCCATCATCAGTCAACAATGACCTTGAGGTTTTGTTGCCTCACCCATAGTCCCAGGCAGGTGTAGACTAGAATGTTTATTCTTGCCTTTAAAACACTTCAGAAGGTGATATTGGGCAATTACTGTGACTCTGGTCTGTCCACTGAACTTCTAATCTGACATCCATCATGCTGTGACTGCCCTGTGTCTTAACTCGGGCTGTGAAAAAGGAATATTTATGTTTTTTCTTTAATTCAACTCAACAATAGTGCAGTCTTAGTGCCTTCATAAATGTTTTTTGAAAATGTGTTTGGACTAAGGTTTGATTCAGACCCACTCCTGATAGAAACAGGAATAGGAAATAAAAGAGTTCTTGTGTATTCATAGTGTTCTAAAGCTTTTAAATCCTTTCCTACCTTTTCATCCTTTCTTTATAGTGACAGCAAGAAGGTAAGAGCCTTAAACAACTTCCCTTCTCCTCTGAAAGTGAAAAAAAATTATATTCATGCTGAGTTGTATCAGTGTTGTTGCAGTTATGATGTGAATTTTATCTTATTATTTACCTCAGGTGGGAGAATATCCCAATATACCTCCAATATTAAGAAGCTTCTATTGTTACAATATTGCTATGATGCTCAAGATAAAATGAAAGATTAAAAATATTGGGTATATATATATAATTTAAACTTATATGCACTCAAACCTAATTTTGATACAGGTTGCTTGATACAGCTCTTATTTTATTTATTTTCTCTCATATTAGCAATATTTAGCATTATTACTTTGCAGAAAAATTAGGAGTAATGAGCACTGGACTGGAGATCAATTCATGTATAAGTAATAGTCTTGAAACCTGAGAAAAATAGGATGAACTGAATCAGTGTAATACATCAAATCATTTGAGGACAAACTAATAAGACTTATCTTAAAACTATGTTGATCATCAGTTTAAAGAGACCAAATAAGGGAGATGTGAAAATTCTCAGTTAGTTAGATAGAGGGTAAAAAGCGACAAGTGTATGTTGTAAGATTAGTGGATGAGAGTTGATGTGGCGTACTGTACAGACTTCAGGAAATAGGAATACTAAATGAACCCAGTGTGGAAAGAGCCACCAAAGTGCTCAGAACAAAAGATATATTTATAGGAGACAAGTAAGGTAGCTTGTTTTAGAAGCTTATCAATACGGAAAGGACTAGAAGGTAGGATATATATGTATAACCTATATAAAGATATGCAGCATATATGAAATATAAACACATAAATATGTACGTTGCATATATAAATATGCAAGACGTGCTTAAAAGCTGCAAAAAGTAAGGTCACGAAAAATAAAATACATATAACATTTTCTATGAGAAAACAAAAACAAGATTAATCTCAAAGTGATTAAAAGAGGAATCAAATTTTGGAACAGTTGTCTTAGTATATTCTCTAGCAGAATGAGATGGAGGGAGGAAACAACTGATTTTTTAAGATGAAGCTTGTTGTGTTTATGATATGATCATAGGATATGATCATATGACATGGTTCCCTGACATGAGAGTGCTAGGCACAATGACCTCCACAACATTAGTAGCTGTCTGAGATGTTGACTTCCTAATGTTGCTAAGCAACATCATCTGGCATGATTATGATTCATGACCACTTTGAATTTGAATGGTCCAGTGCCAGACACAGCCTCAAGATTCAGTAAATACATTTTGTATGAACATCGCCCATTTCATATACATAACTTAGCAAAACAGTTGGAAAGAAGTAATGGAAGTCTATATTTTCACTCAGTCAAGAAATTAGTCATCCTAGACATAAAATATCTTTATGAGGTTATTTCTCTCACATCCCAGTTGAGATGGGAGACAACAATTAACCATATGTAAAGACTTAGTTACAATGTGAGGTAAAAAAAGGATAACTTTACTGTCTGCTATTAAAATCTATTTTAAAGAAATATAATATGTAAAGTTATTATAAAAATTAATTCTTGCAAGCCTGTGGCTGATTTAGCAATGAAGTAAGATTAATTTTTGTATAAATATCTAGTTAGTGAAAAACATTTTTTATTTCTATGAGATACTGACTTACATCAGCTTTACCTTGCTATAAAATTGAGGAGGGGAAAAAGGCAAAGTACTTTTACTTTGAGGTAGATTGGGGCTAAATCTATAAAGTAGAATATAAAGGTCTTAATATATGGCAAAAGCCTCTGTATATGCTAATTCTACAACATAATACTAATATAATATTTATATGCAAAATAAACATTTTTTTAAATTCCTAGGTACTTGACATATACTGTCTTTAGAGCGAAAACGTGGCAAATGACAATAGTAGTCAAATAAAATATGATTTTTTTAGTTGTTATGGTCTTCTCCAAGGTAATGTGGCTCAAGCAAGGTCATGTCCTCAGCTGAAGGTAATACCACTCTCTGGCATTAGGAGAGCTGAAAAAAAACCCAGTCTCTGAAGTTTCTTCCCAAGAGTAAATGTGAAAAATAGAGCATACTAATTCTATCAAATCCGTGAATGAATTACATATGTGACTATGTTCACTTGATTAGTGTAATGCTTATGAAGACAGTTCTGTCAAGGAAAATACATAAACAACTAAGGAAGTTTTGTCAGTACAACACTATTTACAGAGCAAACTCTGTAAGAACTACACTCCCCTAATATTGAAAATTTTCTTGTGTCAATTTTTTTAAACTTATAAATAGCTGAAGGGCTCCAAAAAATACATCATTTCTTAATTAAAAAAAAAAAAATTAGTATACCTCTATGTGACACTTCTAAAGATTAAGAAATGGGCTGTGCCACTACTTGTAATTAAGGTAAATTCTGTAGAATGTGTTTCAGGACTCTGGTAGTGAAAGAAAGAAAAGATTTCTTTCATTTAAATAGGAAAGAAACAACAGGCACAGCTTAAATAAACAACAACAACAAAACCAAATCAAACCAAAACATTTCAGAACAAAAAAACCCTAACAAAACAACAGAAAGCAAATACAAAAGTCTTCCTGAAAAAAAAAGAAAGCATTTTTTTTGCTGTGGGAGTGATCAACATTTGCACAGGTTGCCTAGACATGTTGCAGAATCTCCCTTTTCGGAGATATTCAAAAGCTATTTGAAGATGGTCTGGGGCAGCCACTTCTAGGTATCTCTTCTTCAGCAGGAGGGTTTGACAAGGCAATCTCAAGAGGTCCCTGTCAACCTCAATCATTCTGTGATTATTGTGATTCTGTGATAATCTCATGTATTTTTCTCAGATATCTATATTGCCATTTGCTTGTCTAAATCTTTCTTTGTTTAAAAACCAACATGATGATAACATTTGAACTTTTCAGCGTATTTTCAGTTTGATTCCAAATTAGTCTTATTCTTCACTTACTTAATACCATGCAAAAGACCATATGAGCAAAAGATGTATCCTATATGTCAGTGGTATTAAAAAAAAACAACAAATCAACAAAAAAAAGAGGAGATTAACATAATCAATTAAAAATACTTCCAGAAGTATAATACAAAAGCATACAATAAACCATAATGTCAGCTTAATTCTTCCTTGAACTAATTCTAGGGGCTATTATCTAGGGTTTCTGAGCAACTCAGTCTCTAAGCTGCCTGCTTAAGTTAATGTGCAAATGACTATTCATGCTTCAGTGCTTCTATATCAGCTTTTACTGAGGGTTGTTTTCAGAACTATTTTTACTATGTTTGCTGATTGATTAATATTTCACTTCCTAGCAGCAATTGAAAGAAAACTTGGGATGATAAAACAAATGAAACAGCAAACCTTCACCATACTTGGATTGCTGCCCAAGACTTATATAAGTCAAACCAAAAATCAACAAGGAGACAACCTTTATCAGCATAGATTCTAAGTGCATGTATTGTGGAAAGAACTTAATTTTAAATGATTGCCAAAATTTTTATTTATAAGCACAAAACCCCAGTAACAGTGTAATAATATTTTCAAAAAGTACTATCTATAACATCAATCATAAAATCAGAAGAAATTGTGCATTTATGACAGTACACAGGCTTGTTTTCTTTAACAAGTCAAGAACTTTATAAGAATATGCCTCAAAAGTACTACATGCTGCAATGACTTACTTTCACAATAGTGGACTCCTGAATTTCCAAGTGTTGGGTTTCTGGATCCAAATTTAAAGGCAGTGCTTACTTTGGTGAACAATAGGTGGACCATATCAAACACCAGCAGGCAAGTCTGCTTCCATTCACAAGGCTTTGGGTGGCTCACTTAATTATAATATGCCATTATAATACACCATTTAAAATGCAGAGCAGGACACAGATCTAATTTGAATAGGTTAAGGAGGGAAAGGTATTGTGTGTATGGTATATTGTGTGATTAGTAGCATTCAGTCATTTTGAGCAGTGGCCCTGAAGGGAAAGAAGGAAATCTACTGTCTGCTTAGACATTTTGATCCGAATAAATCACACAATAAAGATCAGTTCTTACAAAAAAAGGCTCAACTGACAAAATTAGTAGACAGAAAAAGGTACAGATAAACTATGAAACATCACACACACATATAGACAAAGGCAAGATCACTTGAGCTATATTGACGTATAATATGTCCATAAATAATGTATACGAGTATAAATTTAGAAACAGACATATAAAAGACCAGAGATGAATACAAATGTATGATTTTGAATTACTGTTTCTCTTATACTTGCATCAACAAAAGACTCTTTAGTGGAAGAAAATACATCTTTTACCCAAATATTCCTTTAGTGAAAATGGTGAAATGTCCATAGAACCGAGTCAAAGTTTTTATCAGACTACTGGTAATCATGCATCAGCTTATTTATCACACTGATATTCATACTGACTACAGTCAGTATTATTGCTGATATTCTGGACCTTATCGGTGCCTGAGATGGTGGAGTATATTACTCTATATGAGTTTGAGATATCAAAGCAGTAACTGTTCTACAAACCATTCTGGAGTTACCCTTCAGCTGAGAAAGACATTAATATAGCAAAATGTTTTATACCAAAGTGTTTAATACCAAGAAAACCTCTTGGTATGGGTCTTCTGCTGTCTGGGGGATGTGAATCAATCTTTTTTCACTAAGTCAGTTAAATGATTTGAACACAGTTTAAATACTCAGAACTGAAAGTGACATTCTGAAAATCGCTGTTATTTTGGCACTGGAGGGACTTAAACTCTTTAAAAGATGTAGATTTCTATCTGAAAATTCCCCAGGCTCCTGAAGTTTATATTCTTTATATGCCCAGAAATGCCCTGGTTTTGTAGAGTTCAACAGACTGTGCAAGTTTCACATCAAAACCTGACTGGTATCCCAATATGAACTGTTCCTCACCTTCTGAGCTCTGCACCTTCTGAAACCTTGCCACTCTAAGGAAACATGAAAGAAACATTAAGCCAGGAACAAATAAAGGGAAAGAGAAACAGAGAGAGGAGGGTGATTTTGCCTCATATGAATGAGAAAATGGTATCTTGCAATTCTAGTAGAAACCTATTTTCAGTGACTTTTGGGTTTAGGGAAAGTCAAAGCAGAAACCAGAGACTGATCTCGTATTTTCAAGCACTGTGTTACAGAGTCCCATTTTTTTACTTAATGACTTCCAGGACAAGGCTGAAGGTGCATTTTTACCCCCAGTATTTCATACTACCTAGCTCAGCTGAAGACTTTGGACAACATTTCTACATGCTTAACTTTCCCTGAGTCCAGTACAAAGTGCTCGTGTAAGGTTCCAGGCACATCTCTGGGGACAGAATCATAGAGTATTCTGAGTTGGAAGGGACCCACAAGGATCATGGAGTCCAAATCTTAAGCGAATGGCACTTAGGGGGATCAAACCCAAAACCTTGGTGTTATTAGCACGAGGTTCTAACCAACTGAGCTAATCTGACAGGCATCAGGAAGTGGGAATTTTGGTACGCCATGAATAGATTGTTAAAGGGATTGAGACCTTTTGGATCCAGTTGAAAATTAAAAGCAACATTTATGTATTAAGTGTGCTTAATTTACTAGACATAATATGAGTCACAAATCAAATGCCCAAACTTATTAAGTGATCTGTGCCATATCTTGACCTGTTATCAGAACTATCCAGACTGGTTTTGTTGTCGTGTTAAAACTCTTAAAATAAAAGAATTAGACAGAATAAACAAACTGTGCCCATTCCTCTGGTGATTCACAAGGAATGTATTACTAAAGTATGTTTTAAACACATTATTATATGTTTACCTTATAACAGAGATTGACTTAATAAAATCTTAATAATGTTATCCACTTTCTTGCTAATTTTTGTTACTGTTTATCCCCTTCTCCCTCCAAAGTAGGCAAAATATCATATTAAGATACTATATTCATAGTGTTTTACAGAAAACATTAAAAACTAAATAGCAAATAAAGGAACAATGTTAGATGCCTTTAGACTTGCAGTTAGTCATAAATAAACTAATTATATACCTTTACATAGGTATAATTTGATACACTAATTAAATTGGTGTTGATTACATGATCTGCAGATGTATACTACATGATCTGTGACTCTTCGGATTCACTTTTTTCTCATCTTTTCCCATTTTTTTACATAAAGTTTAGATGTCATGGCCATTCCCGCATACATTATTCAAAGGGCAGGAACTATGGATTTATACAGTACTATAAAAAGTAATTTGATTTGAACTCCGTTTCTTCCCTAATCATTCCTAACTTCCTGCTTTCCATTAGATTTGCCACAGAACATCAAGTATTTCAGACAGCTATCTGCACTAGCTTATTTCCAATATCATCCTGATAAAAACAAATCAAATCCTAGTGCATCCAAGTGCTTCTATTACTTGCCCTGAAAGATTCTAATCAAATATCCTAAACACAAGCAGATATATTTTTTACTTTTTATAACACTTTTCCCTAAAATGAAGTTGAGTCCATAATTTTCTGACTCAAAAACTAAGTGACAGTTATATGTATAGTTAAAGGGTGTTAATACATTTTAATAGTAGAAAAAACATAAATAACTCCGTTTTGACTAATCTATTTTTTCAATAGTTATTGGAATATTCTAGGCACATTTCGGACAGCACTGCTCCAGCCAGCTTGAAATTGAATCTTTGCAAAAATAATGCTGCAGCTGAAATGCTAAGGGTTGAGAGTTGTTTGTATCATAAAGACTAGAATTATCCACATTTGAGGGTGAAAAATAATGCCCCCGGGTCCTTGAGCTGAAATACATGTTTTCAGTGGGCACAATTTAAATGAAATGCAATATTTCTAGAGATGGAATAAGTCTATAGTAAATGGAATAGATTTATTATAAGGATTGGCATTAACAGGTTACACCTCTGGTGAGTATTTGCCCCAAAGAAAGTGTTCAGCACAACCAAATGAAAATGTGATAAAAAAGTTGGAGAAAGGCAGTTCTTTAAAAGTATTTATCTAATAAAGACAAGCCGTAAACTCAACAGAGTTAAAGAAAATAAAGAATTTCCCTAATAACAATTGTTTGAAGCTTTCTAACACCCCTTACTGGAGTTATATTTTTTATATCTATTAAATAAACTAAGCTAGAAAAAAGGAATAAGCCTTTTAAATGGGAACTCTGCCTGAGGGAAGGCTACACAAAGATTCTAAGCAAACAGGGAAGAGATCTCAGCTGATATAACCCAGGATGGTTTTACTGATTCAACAGACTCCAATTAACTGCTGTTGAAGTTCTGGCAGAGGGAGTTTATTATACAGAATATGGTCTCAGCTTTGCATTTTAGAAGTCAAACAGGCTCTCTTGCTAGATATGTTTCAAACAAGATTTGAATAAGGATCCTTCTGGGGTACTAAGAACACTAAATTACCTTGGTACTAGGATAAGTAATAAGTTGTGATTTCATAAATGCACAGATTAAGAGAAATATAAAGGAACATTATGAATCCTGATTCTTGTTCAGCATTTGCCAGAGACTTATACCAATTGAAATACAGTGATGAGCAACCTCCATTGCCCTCTGTTTAAATGCCTGTGATGCTTCTGTTGCTGAAGACTGCAGTTGCAAAGTGTAAGACCAGATCGACTGAAGATACAAAACAGTTACTCAGAATCTTCTCCCTCTTCCACTGTAGCACAACAGAACTGCATATGCTCTGCTGTAAGCCTGTCTCTCCTGGGCAAAAGAAAAGGCATAATTTCTTTTGTTTACCTCCCCAGGGTCTTTATTAACACACATATTTGGAAGACATAATGTTATTAGCTGATTAGTAATGCAGGAATAGTTTCCAAAATGAACTTGAATTTAACATATGCCAATGATGAGCTTTCATTATTCACTCCTTATGGTCTTGTCTTTTTAGACAGTTGCTTGACAACAGTCATGCTTTCCTTTTGAGAAATACCGGCAATATATTTTGAAGAACTTTCCTGTAAGAAGAAGCAGGGAATCAGCACAACATTGTATTATAGAAATAGAAATCATCCCAGTGATTCCGGAGCCTGCAGACAGGTTTGCATATATTGTTACCTTCCCGCCAACAACCTGACTCAGCAGCCAGCATTACTAAATTCTCTAATGACTGAGCTAATCTTCATATTACTTCACTTACTGCTGCCAAGGTAAAAGGAGTGACCAATGCAAATACAGACAGCATTGGCCAACACAAAGCTGGTTGCCAGCTGCTGTTTCAGCCCTGGAGGACATGTGTAGCTTAAGTAAATTAGAGCAGTGTTTTTTTAAACAGGCCTGAAAAACTCAGACATCGTTTTTAAAGCAGAACACTTGCAAAGGTGAGCTTTTCTCACTCTCATGTACCTGTGACTACATCTGAATCCTTAACCATAATCAAGGACTTCGCTGTTTATTTATAAATCCTGCCTGACAGAGCAAACAATTACTGAATCGAACCACACAAGAAACCAGCTCCTGCTTCTGAAACATTTACCTTTAGAAGCAAGGAAAAAAGGAATATATTGAAAAATATATACTCAGACAAACAATATCATATCATTAAATCCCAGACTGAGGAACCCCCCAGTGTTCTCTATCTTTAACAAACCCCTTGTTCTACAGTGTGCTAATTCATATCAGTCTGGTTTTTCTTCTCCTGATTTAATGGAACTGTTCCTAGCTCATCCCTATAGAGAAACTACTGCCTCCATGGTACAGATTTTTATTCCTAGAGCAACATCCAATTACTCTGAGTAATTTTTGGTTATTCTATTTATTATCTTTCATCATTCTATGAGTTATTAACTCTGTTTTTTTCAATTATTTGCAAAGATGTCATTCAGTATGATCATTTAGATTCAGTCTCTTAATTCTTTGTAAGAATAATGAGGTATTTATCTGTTCTTAAAACAATCTTTTGTGACAAGTACAAGCATATAATACATAGATGAAATTACCCTTTAAATGATGGGCAGCTCCTACTGAGATGACTGTAGATGACTGACTCCTATTGCAGTCCAACAACCCTCACTTTAGGGAGGATTCAGTTGGAGGCTATGGCAGTGCTGAATGTAGGACTATCCATGATGAGGAGACAATGGATATCTAATCCTATAACTTTTTCAAGTGAAGGTATAATCTTAAATTTTGTTCATGTTTTAAATTTACCATTTGCAATACCTTCAATTCTATTGGATAAAATAACTTGATATGGGTTGTTGAAAAAAAATTCTGTAAGATCTGTAGCTTTAGAAACCATATTTCCATTTTTTATTAGTTTTACAGTTGCATAACTAATACACATTAAGTATTTAGCAATTTTGCATATGGTGTACAAAACTGCATTTATGAATAATGTTTCAGTGACCAGCCTGCATGAGCAAGAAATATGATAGGATATGTTTCTTAGACACATCACTTAAATGCATTGGCTGTTCCTTCCATCTGTCTCTTACCATTTCAAATTTACCTATTCATGCTCTATTGATCACTTAGCATCTGATCATTTGATCACAGCTTAGTGAGGTTTCTAGGACAGAATTCAGAATTTTTTTAAGTGATTGTGAGCTTGAATTTCTTAATTTTCATGTGTCCCAAGTCCAGCAAGTGTTCCAGATTGTCAGAATGCATCTTCCAAGAAATGATCCTTCTTAAGAGTCCCTAAATTCCTAAAACTCACAAGAGAACTACTACTGACCAGAAATATTTGGTATATTACATTTCTTCACCATTTGTACAACACAAACTTCAGAGAGAGAAGCAACTATTAATTAATTTAAATCGTAGCTGAGTCATATAAACTCATTATTATGAAGTCTGTTATCACCCAAAACGACTTTATCAAGATATTTCAATCATTTTAACCACTAGTCTCTTTTACCTCTTTTAAGCCTTTGTTTTTTCAGTTTCATGTACCTGAATCACTTAACACAAAAACTCCCACGTCTTTCTTCCAAATGGGACTATCCATTCATAAATCTACATCTGCATTAGCAGGTACTAGTAAGCCAGATATCAGTACTTCACAAAAATTGTATTATATACCTTGTAGGCATACACAAAAAGATATTTAATGCCTGTTCTCACTGCCTTTATGTTAATGTTTTTTGCACATCAAATTATTAATGTTGTCTGCCTCATAGCCATCCATGTATGTTTGCTGAGGATATCTGATAAAGCTGATAAATGCTATCAAATTCCAGATGAAGATGATAATAATTTGCTTTCAACAGGATTTATTCCTAAATTTTTTAAAAGCTAGGCTGTTTTCATTGCTACTAGCTGCTGTCTATCTACTCACATTTTTATTAATCCTGTAACTTCTGGAATTACTTTTTGTGAGAAAGGTGATAAAAACATCAGGCAAAATTTTGAGTTTTTAAAGTTACTTCTCCGTATTTTCTTTATTATAAATATCCAATTTTCCGTACAACTATTGACTCTCTGATTTTTTATGTGGAATGTAATATGCAATAAAGCATTTCTCTAAGCCTGTACTGCACTACTTCATCACAGCTCCATTTTGTGCATAACACCTACGGAATATTCCAACTCAGAAAAAGAATACCTTTTGAGGCCCAGAGCTTCTACTCCTCAGAGGAGGAACATAAAATCATACAAAGAATGCTGGAAGGGACTCCAAGTTATTGCTTAGTCATTCTCCTTTTTCTCTCTCAACCAATTATATTTGGGGCTAACTTGAAAGATGTTTGTCTAATACTAAAATTTTCAATGTGTAATGTAAATGTCTTCTGCTGCAATGTAAGCTCTTCAGTTTTTTTCTGCTGATCATGAACATAAGAAAGGGATTTTTCCCTTCCTCTTTGAAGCAGTTTTTATGTACTTGAATGCCATTAACATGATTGTCTGCTCTCTTTGCATGTAGTCTCTAAAGAACCCAATTAATCCAGACTTTTCTAAAAATTCATGATTTTTAAACATGCAACCATTCTTGAGGATTTTTTTCCGCTTTATCTAATTGATCCACATTATGCTTGAAGATTACAGCTCCAAGATTACAAATTATATATTTCATATAACATCGAAAATATGTTATTTGGATGCCTTAAGTATAATTTGCTATCTTACAACAGCATGAAATTGGTCATTTGCGTGTAACAGGTAAATTTAAACAACAATCCTTTTTTGATGGGCTAGTAGCATCCTCCCTGAACTGTATTTTTGATCTTAAGTACCACCTAAATGTAGACCACCTGTCTTTACTAAGTAGCTTGCCTTCCTTGTGTTTAAATGTAAATTTGCTCCCAATCCTATATATAAACAACAAAAGTAGTTCTCATAAATTATAATATTAACCAGTATATCTCCCGAACTGATCCCTCTTGAAGGTTGATTCACTGCAGATATTATTCTATCTTCAACCACTAATAATACTTCTGGATGTGATTGTACAGCTCATTATGAATCCACTACTAAAGAATTTCATTTAGACTATTCTTATTATTAGAAGCCTTGTCAGGTGTTAGTTGTTTTGTTGGGTCTTTTAAGTATTTCAATATCATCATAAGAATTTTCAAGATTATTATTTTACCTGTTCTGGGGGGAAATTTTATCCTTTTGATTTGTCCTTAATTTCACTAGTCACTAGTTTTTTTGGAAGACTAATTCAAAAGATGCATAAAACTCCTTGATTTCCTCAGCATTACGTAATCCCCATTACATGCTTACCCAATTTTTCCTTCTGTTTATATTATCCTTTTAATTTGTCTTCGCTGTTTGAGATTGCAGACAATGAAAAGCTTGTGATTCAGCTTTTCATCAGTAAATTGATCTCCTATTAAACTCCTATCTTCTCCTTGCATTTAAATATTAGTTGTCAAGTAGAAAATTTTACTAGGGTTTTATGAAGATTTATTGAACTTAATTCAGGTCTGTTTTGAAAATCAAATATTCTGAGTTGGACACTAAAAAATCTTTAGAAATTTTGTGTTCTGAACTGTAAAACAAAAATAGCAAACAGACTTCTGAATGAAACTTGAATGTAGATTCGTCCCAAGTAACAAATCTCTTTTCATGAGTTTTCTTGATTTTTTTTATCTTAAGAAAATATGTTTAACAATTGAGACAATGCCAAAGAAAATTCACTTCATATCTTAATTTTGAGATAGGTGATTATAATTTTTCATAATTTGTGTGATATGTTTTAATTAATTTCACAGAGAAAAGAAAACAAAAATCTGTATGTTTAATATGTTGTCTGAAGCTCAAGAAAGCCTTGGTAATCCTCAGAAGCAGATACTACAGTTTAAGTAGGTAATTTTCAGGGCCCTTTCTAATTTAAAAAGTCAGAGAAACACATATTATTGTATTCGGTATGCTGTATACATCCATTTTTCTTCAGTTTCAACTTAGGAATTTTCATTAGGATTTCATTGTCTCTTCTCATCCTATATCAGTCATTTCAAGTATTGCAGCCAATTAATTGTATGATAAAGCTGATATTACCTTCTAGTTTCTAATCTTAACAACAATGAAGTAATCAAGAATGGTATTGAAGACTGCATTAACAGGGGAATAGCTCTTTAAAACAAACAACAGTACTATCACATTTCTAAAATGATGATAATGTCCCATCAGGAACAGTGTGCTCAGTGCTGATAGCTATCCCACAGAAAGGAAGTTACCTCAGAGAAGGCAAGGCATAATGAAGCACAATACTATATCCCAGAAGTCTGATTTTACTTTCCTAGAGTTGGAACTGAGTTTTCAGAATTATAATTCAAAATTATATAAATGAAAAAATAGGTGTGAATGCCTTGTACATTTTTACTTATCCATTCATTCTAGTAAGAAAAGAAGTACTTGTCATATTAGTAAAGTGTAAGATGGGAGTGAGGTCTCTGATGATCCTATTAGCAAAATTCAGAATTTGCCATATGAGCCAGGAAGAAAAAAAGAAGCTAGAAATCTGTCTAAAAAGATGACTAACAAACTTAAAGACCATACTACAGCTCTTTAGGGATAATTACCCTAAAGTATGTATGCTAATGTAAAATTGTTTTTGTTCACAAATAAGATTTAATGCATGGTGTGGGTAAACTCTTCTTGTGAGGTTTCAATTCAGTACTGCCAGCCACAGGCACTCAAGTTATTTCAGTACCACACCTTGTGCCCACCACACCCAAAAGATGAAATTTGGAAGAGAGCATGTGGCAGGGTTAGTGAATTTGATTGGTTTCATGCCTCATCGGGTACGTTTATCTTCCAATTAATATTCAGTCTGGAAGGCTAGAAACACTTTTGATTATAAATGAAGGTTGAGGTTTCTTAGGTAATAATTTGTTTTCAGCAGCTCAAATTTCAAGCAATAAAGTAAATAAAGAAGACAAATCCAACAAATAAAACTCCACCTATTAGGTGAGTGATAAGAAAAAATATATATAAAATAATTGCCAACCAAACTAATATTTTCCACACAGGCAACAAATAGTGAAAATATAAGGATTTTTCAGATTTCATAAATACATGCAGCAAAGATGATGCTTGCCTTTTTCCCTAAAAGCCCAAGGCATGGCACAATAAGCAAGCTACACAGTTCTTTGAAAATCCACACAGAAAATAGGTATGTGTGTAAGGATTTCGACATCAGTTTTACCTCCTCAAAATGGATTTTGAGTTCTCTATGTGGTTCTGACAACCCAGGGGGATTCCACTACATACACAACAGCAAAGAAAAGAGGGATGAATAATATGTAGGACAACCCTGCTATGCCTGTTGACTTTTGAGACTTCATTCTGAAGTTCTGTTGCAACTTATGTGTGAGTTGGCTACTTGGCTACAAGTTATAACTTTTACTAAGTGTGCTGGTTTTAGCTGGGGTAGAGTTATTTTTTTTCATAGTAGCTTTTATGGTGCGGGATTTGGATTTGTGACCAAAACAGTGTTAATGTCACAGGGATGCTTTCATTACTGCTAAGCAGTGCTTATACAGCACCAAGGCCTTTTCTGCTCCTTACAGCACCCCACCAGTGAGGGGGCTGAGGGTGCATAAGGAGCTGGGAGAGGACAGAGGACAGCTGACCCCAGCTGACCAAAAGGATATTTCATACCATATAATGTTGTGCACAAAAATAAAAGCTGGGGAAAATATGGAGGGGACAGAGAGTTTATGGAGCTTGCCTTCCCAAGTAACAGTTATGTATGATGGAGCCCTGCTTTCCCAGAGATGGCTGAACCATGGGAAGCAGTAAATGAGCTCCTTAGTTTTGCTTCTGCACACAGGTTTTGCTTTCCCTGCTAAGCTACATTTGTCTCAAAACAGAAGTTTTCACACTTTTACTCTTTTGAGGAGTGAGTGAGCAGCTGTGTCGGGCTTGACTGCCTGCTGGGGGTAATCCTTGCAAGAACAGAGGCATTCAGCTTCCTATGCACAAATACTCAGTGCTATCTTAGAGAATATAGGATATCTGAGAAGTCCAGAGGGGGATATGACCTGTGGCCCATCATATATGATCTGCCTTGTAGCAGAAGACAGAGGAGAATAGCCAGACCTAAGGTATCTAAAATGTCACTAAATGTCTATATTTAAACAGTTGAATCACTTCCTGAATTTTAAATCCTGTACATTTTAAGTAAACAAATATTTTTAGTAAGATAGAAGTCTTAGAATGTGATGTGAAGGTAGCTGAAAAACAATCCCGTTGCCTACACCATCCTCATTGCACCTACATAAATACCAACATCAGAAGCAGTAACATTAGTTTTGTTGTATTTTAGTACATCCACTTGTTATTAGCAGTTTCTGCTTCTAAAGCAAGAGTAATTCATAAGCAGAAAAAGTCCTTTAAACAGAAGATTATATAAAGTTTATCCGACTTTTGTTCCATACCCACTGAGAGGGTAATGTTAGTAAGGTTAAGCTAGACATTGCTCAGGAACACCTGATCTAATTGCCATGGGACTATGTGACATTCAGAGACCCCTTCAAGTCTTGAGTTCTGTGATTCTAGTACTAAAGATTAATTCAGAATTACACTAAATCCTCTTGTCTTATTGGCTATTAAGCTTATGTTCAACATAAAACCAAATTAAGAATTAAGTCAATTGGCTACAAAAGTATATCCTGTACAGGTATATCCAGGTCATAATTTACATGTATTTTTGAAAGCATTTCTCTCTTGTTCATATAATTTGACATATTAAATTGATTCGATGACTATTTTAACCTGCTGTTCCGATTTCTGGCTAAACGAGCCATTTCTAGGACTTTAGGCTTTTGACACCACTGCAGCAGAAACCGCATAACATAGAAACCTTTGTCTTGCCTAAAGAAGGGGCAGAAGGAGAAAAGGACCCAGTGCCTAACTGGTGTGTTACAAGAGCCACCAGAGGTCTATGGGTTGAAGTGTACTCTAGCTCCAGAGTAAGCACAGTTTGAGGTGGAACTGAATCAACTTGCTTTTTTTCAGCCCTCACCTATTTTTAGAGCAAAGTTGTAAATGAAAGAGCCCTTTGAGTGAGCTGTGGGATGCATTAGTTTTAATTTACTTTACCTGTAGAGGCATATATGTTAACATCTAATAGATAGCTTGATGATTCACCTTTGCTGCTGAGGGCAAAAAGATTTTTCACTCAACTGAAGTGCAAACAGCTTGCTTTAAATCCTTTTCTGCCCTAAAAGAGCTAGGTTCTTACAGAAATTTTGACATTGTAAGAAATGATCATGCCCTAATTCAAAAATTCTTTTACAAAGAAATGTAAAATCATCTACCACAGTTGATGCATTAAAGAGGAGTGAGGGCAAAACACTACTTGTTATGTTCATTCTTGCCATTCTTGTAATGAGCTGGAATATTCTGTATGAGCAAAATCAACTAACAGAATTTGCAAATTTTTCTTCTGATGAAAGGTCAAACTGACCCATTCTTGAGTCCAGAACCTTTATAGTTAGTCTAGAAGAAAGGTGTATCAAGACAGAAGCAGACTGATCAACTGAATGCTCCAGAAACACCATCAGCTGATTTGAAGTTTTCCAGTAAAGCATTTCTTTAATCTATATTGATTTTAACACACTGAAGATTACACAAGATTAGTAGTCAACATTTTCTGTTCCTAAATCACAAGCATATCAGGAGGAAATTGGAGATGGGTGCTTTTTGTTTTTTATTTGTTTGGTTTGGTTGAGTTTTTTATATTTGTTTTTCATTGTTGTTTTCTGGGCAGCGGGGAAGCTGTGTGTGGTCTTTTGTTTGGTTTTGTTGTTCTTCAAAACACTTACTGCTCTTTTAATTTTTCTTCAGCATTATTCAAGGGACTGAAAATTTGGATGCACAGGCATTAGCATGTTTATACCTGTATTCTAATCTGATCTTTCATAGTTTTTAAATATTATCCAGGGTTATGCACACTTGTACATAAGCCTGAAATACTTTGTAAGATATTTCACTGCATCAAAACAGAGAAGCTAATAGGGAGTAATACTACCCTTGTGTCACTCTTGATGACTATTTATAAAGAATCTAGATACAGAGGTGACTGAGAGAAGTTAAGCCTTTACAAAATTACACATTTATGCTGAGGTTTATAGTTAAGTATGTATTATGTTCACACATTCTCTTCACTAATTCATTATTTTTGTGATTAATTCCAGTTGCAAAGTTGAGGTTTTGTTCACTTCTAAATAAGAAGTCTGTTTTATATTTGTTGTTTATTAACTTCAATATAACCTTGAGAAAGTACAACTGTCTTAGTCTTTTGTGATTCCGCAAAAATAAAAGGCAATTATGCAAAATACTTCAGTCTACCCTCTCTCTTTTCAAACAAACCCTGTGTATGTCACATAAGAAGTATATTTAGCTCTCTTGAATTCAAAAAATACTCTTACAAGTTAAACTTGAACAGCAAATTTCCCTCTTCAAATATGTAATGCTCTATAGTTATGTCAGGATAATGTTATTGCATTAAAAACATGGAACTATATAATTGATTAAATGTATTTTCATGCAACAAAGTTAGGGTTTTTTGTAAATTACTATGAAATTTGGCCTAGTTAATATAAGGGTATGAATTCCACCAAAGAATTCCACAAACTCAAATCATATGTACAACAACAAAGAGTGCAAGAGAAATAGATCACTGCATAACATAAATATCAAGATCTTGTTATTGCAAAGAGAAACTTAAAAGGAAAAATACTGCATTTTAGGCCCAACAACCTGCAAGTAAACTTCCTTGTTTTCTCAAGACCAGGCATAAAATGACAGTGGTAAACTGGTTTTGTCTTTATTTCTAGCCTCAACATAAAAAAACAACCTCAAGTATCTTCTGAATTGAGCAAACTCTCAGTAACTGTCCATGTTTTTCAATGCCAAGCATATTTCCAACATATTCTTTATTATGACCTCATCTCTTACAATGGATAGGAGGCAAAGCAGACAGAACATATCACACACATATTAAATTCACAACAACTAAAATGACTACTCACCCTTTTTGGGTCAGATATCCTAAGAGACCACTTTCATTCTCCCTTCTCTGTCCTGCTTAAGTATCATAGAGAGGCAGTAAACAGGAGTCACATCCTTTTTTACCAAATGACCTTAGATATGAACAAGGGAGGACAGGAATTTCATATTTCTTGTTCCATTGCAAAGAAAAATAGAATTAGTTTTGTTCATTCTGTTCTATCTATAGATGTACAGTTTCATAAGTTCTTTGAAGAAAATTATAGTTACCTTAAAATTATGTGGTAGTAAGGATATTTGGACTCCTAGAATTATAAGAGGTGTGTATGCATATGCAAATGTGTGTGTGAAGTTGCAGGCAGATATCTTGTTATCAACTGATTTAATATATTTAAGAAGAAAATTTCAAAGATGTTCTGTATGGTAATACTGTGAAGTTCTGAAGTCTGGCCTTTTCAGCACAGACATATAAAAAAAGTTTTTTCTTTCTTTTAAACAAATCTTGACAGTGTTTCATAAAGTTATCTGTTATAAGCACTGCCAGAATAAGTGAGAATAATGGTCCAAAACTAAGAAAAAAAGTAAATTTAGGCTGAGCATCAGAACAAATGAATGGTGAGGAAATAACTAGAAGTCCCAGTTGGAGAGGATAAAGAACTTTCATTTGAGTGATTTAGAACTTGGAAATTCACTTTAGTGAAAAATCCAGCATTCGGCAAAGAATGACCCAGATGAGTATTGGTTGCTTAGAGTCCTTTTTAAGATGACTGTGTGATTCACATGATAGATTATCATTCTATCTATTTACTTCTTACTGCTTCTTTATGATAATGTAGTTGATACCATATAATGTTACAGATTCATCTCTGCAGCATTTTTATAGAACTGCTCAGGCAGACAGTTTTTAATAGGGCCATAATCCTTGCTGAAGAGAAACTCATGTGATCATTACTCAAAGGGTAAAAGGAATCTGTGAATTATTTATACAAGTTTCAATATTTATTGGGATCATGTATCAGGGAATATTTATACTAGACTATATCAGTGCAATAATTAAAAATATAGTTAAAATTAAAGTTGCATTAAACATTTATCTACTTTTCATTTTAAAATGGTAATATTACTTATGACTGATTTTATTAAAATAATCTGTAATGAAATTTAATATCCCACATATCTACGCAAAAATCAAGCAAGTATTCAGAGTTTTTGTTTGTTATTTTGATATTTTGTATTCATACTGAGGATCCAATACTTTGAAATTGCTCAGAGCTTCCAAGATACTGTTTTGGTTATGTTTTGGGGGATAACAAATACACACGTGCATACTTTATCTGAAGATTTTATAAATAGCCTTTTATTTGCCAAAAAATGGTACACAGATCAAAAGATGAAAAGTTTATGGCAAGACAAATTCTCTTCCAGAGTAGTTAGGATGTTACTATGGAAAGCTGGTGTTCAACAGACAGGACTCTGATAGAGTTTTCTGCATTGCAGTTTCATTTGTTATCTCAAGAATTCCACTTTCCCCAGTGAGATCTCAGTGCTCTCTGCAACCATTTAAAATTCTTAAATAAGACCTCCAGTACTCAGCTCTCTAGCCTTTGGGAACTGCGAGGTAAACCCATGCAACTGAAAAATGTGCCATAGTATCATATAGTTAGCTTTCCAAATTAAAACCAATTCAAAGAAACAAACCAAAAGTGAAGAGTTGCAAACAGAGGATGGAAAGCATGTGAGCTGGTTTGTAGATATGTTGTAATACTCAAATATTGTTTCTTTCTTCCAAGAAACTATGTCAGATTGATAATCACAACCTTAATTAACATTATTTTTCTCATATTTTTTCAGCATTTTTCCCTTGTATAGTCAGTCTGTATTCCTTTTTTTTCCAAAAAGTATTATCCAACAGCAGAGAAGAAGAATATCTTCAGAACCTGAAAAATCAAAGTTTAAATAAATTTATAGCTCTAACTTGGTATGTCTAGAATTTTGGAAGACAAATATTAACAGAAGCAAAGTTATTTTCTAAAGCTATTCTCTTCACAGGACAAAAGCAAGGATGAAAAAATATCACAGAATCACAGAGTTGAAAGGAACCCACAAGGATCATCAAGCCCAGCTCTAAAGTAAATGGCCCATACAGGGATCAAATCCACAACCATAACATTATTAGCACCAGGATTTAACCAACTGAGCTAATCTCAGAGTGATAACTGTGACTTTGAAAGCTTTTGGACTCATTGACAACCAGGAATACGGAATGTTCTCTCAGTTAAAATCAATTTGACGTCATTTCTTCAAGCACCAGTAACAGATGCTGGGAGTGAAAAAAATTACATTCTCTTTTGCATATTTCTGCGTAATCAATAGATTTTTTTCAAGATTTCTGGATGCTCTCTGATATGTTTTTCCACACTTTCTCATGCTATGGCTTGATAACAGTACTTAACACTGATGAAGAAATACTTGCTTTAAAGGCTAAGCCTTGTTCACCTTCATTTTAAAGCCCTTGACTCATCTTTCTCAGAACATCTCCTGAATTAGAGGATTACTAATGCAAAGCCATGGTTTAGTTACCATTTTTCATCTCCTACCGATCTCTTTCATACTACTTTAATTTCACAGATATTATTTTCCAATTATTTTAGCTTTACTGATTAATCGTTATGATATGGATATTGATGCATGTACAACAATTTTCCAGGATCAGATTACAACTGGATTTAGTAAAGCATGAAAATACCTGAAATGTACATAACTATATTCATCTTTAAATTCTGTGGAATAATTGCTGTTTGGACTGATGACATGGTATTATTTTTTTTTCAATAAACTGTTCATTAACACAGTGCTTTCATAAGATTATAATAGGAGAGATCTGAACAAATGAAAATGGATTACTAATGAAATGTGACAGGAGAACTCAAACTATGTCTTTATTAATTTTTTTTCAATAATGCAAAATTTGAGTAAACAATGTTAAAAAGCTAAAAATCTTTCTAATCTCTTTCATCTTTTGATGAATGGAAATTAAAAGGAAAAGTTTGCCCCTTTGAACTAGTCATCAGATAAATAATACAATACTGAACAGGAAGCAAAGAATTAGAATCAATGCGGTGTAACCATTTCTATCCCTTTAGTAACGTTGTTCCTAAGCATTCTTATTTAGAAGAAAGTGTGTATTAGCTATATTTTCAAGGCTTTAGAGCATCAACCAGCTTCCTATACCTCAAAGAAATATATTTTTCATGTTAGTAACTTATTTCCTTATTGAATCTTTTACATTGAAGGGTGAGAATAACAAGACAAGAATAGATGACATATTTCAGATTTACCACAATTTTTTTACAGGCTTATTCCAGGAGAAAAAATGTCTGACTGCCAAGTGAACGCTTTCACAGTGAGGTTCTCTAAAAAGCCCTCAAACTGATCAGGGAAAGAATAATGACACTTCTCTCAGAACACTTGTGCCTCATTCTAAGATAGTTAAAACGTTCAGAGAGACAGGGAGACCAGCAGGAAACAAAGAAAAATCCAGCAGGGATCACTTCAGGTAACTTTGCATAAGCTTTCATATTTGTCCTTCAGACTGCATTGGTTGCTCTATACTTTCCAGAACTTTATTGATGTTTTCTGAAAGCTGCAAATTATGAGATCAGATGCCCTTTTAGGGCATGATCTTAGATTCTAGGCTTTTTTTATAAGCTGTTGCTGTTGATTTTTGGATATATACACAACATGAATCTCTATACAGTCTGTTGCCTACCAACAAACTGTCAGGTTATGTTAGCTCCAGAGCCAGCCATTGCTTTGAGATGAAATTCTCTTTTCATGTTAGTTTCCCTGACTGTCTGTATTTTTCTGTAGAAAATACATAAATTTAACTACATCAAATAAATAGGGGGGAAAAAAAATCTGAGTGGGACAAGATTGAAGACTTTAAAGGATTCAACCTCTTCTTCCTTCCCTCTTTCTGTCCCTCCTTCTGCAACCACTGTGTCTTCATCCTTTTTGCAAGTAATCTTTTAATTACTTCTGACATTATTGCAAATCCTGTTTGAAGACTCCTCTCGCATTAGGGAATTCTCCCTTGCTGTGTGTCTTAGTTACTTAGTTTTTGTCTGCACTGCAGAAATTTTTCCTAGCTGAGCATACTCACTTGTTCTCAGAGTATTTTTCCCTATCTCTAGGAGACTGTATCGCCCACCCACAGCAGGAACACACAACCTGGCAGTCCTCCCTCCTGCTGCCCAGCCACACCTTCTCAAACAAAGCATACAGGAAACTACACATACACAATGGATCAAGAACAAACAGATTTTCACACAGTTCACACCCTCTTTTAAGTTGATTGCTGTATCTGGGTTTGTGCCAGCCTGGGGTGGATTCTAAAGAACATGAAATAAATAACATGAAATTGGAAGATTCTTTGTTTATTTGTTTCTTATCCACTCTGGGGATATAGGCAACAGATTAAAAAAATCTGGCATATTATAGTGAGACTGGTTGGATTACTAGAGTAAAATTAACAGTTTATAAAATTACAGTCACTTCAGTCTGTCTCTTGTTTCCAAGTCTACGCTGAGGAAAGTAGATCAATATTTACACCTTTGAAAAAAAAGTTTAAAGGATATATTTTTGTCCGTTGAATCTTATCACTTCATTCCAACACAAAAGTAATAAAATTATGCTCAAGAAGACTTGATTGCTCTCCAAAATTTTGAAGACTGCCTGTGAGGTTGGTTGTTTTGCTTCAGACTTTGCTTTGAAAGCTTTAAAGATCATATTTCAAAAGTTCTGAATATTTAAATAAAAAATGGGCACTTTCCCAAATGTAAAAGGTACCTGTTGCTTCTGGTTAGGATAGATTTTTGGCAACTGCTAACACTTGTTACACTTGTTACCTACAGGTGATATCATAATTTTGTTGAGCTGACATTTTCAGGTCAATTAAATTGTCCCACCAGAAAAAAAAAAAAAGATGTTTACCTACAGGAAGTCGAATGGAATACCTGATTAAAACCATTTGGAACATTTTGTGAAAGAAACCTTTGGTGAAACACAGGATTATATCAAAGCTGAAAAAATTTACAAGCATACATCTGTTCCATTCAGGTTCTTCATAAGAAAACTCTAGATTTGAAACATATCTAGAAAATGAAGAAGTGATGATTGCTCTCTCAGAATTTCTGAATATAAAACAATTTCCCATCCACAAAAGGTTTACAGAGACAAGAAAAATATACAAGCAAACAACAATTTTTTATCATTATATTGTGACACAGAAAAAAGAAAAGTAAACTTTGAAAGCTGATCACAAACTAAATTATTTGTTATTGCAGAACATTTTTGCATGGATGGGCTAATTTTCCTGTGCTGTAGGTCACTAACTCAAAGGAACAAAGGAAATCAGTTACAGTTTTGAAATGTTTTTATTATATCCATAGTTAGGTTTCAATTCTACCTAAATATGTTTTTATGTTTTCATAAGAAAAAAACATTTTACCTACTTTAGTTTCAATTTGTTTGCCCTGGGACACAAATATTTATTAATAATTTAATTTAATAATTTAATTTATTTAATTAATAATTTAGTATCTGAAATTAATGGATAAAATTTCTGTGGTTTAAGTGGAAAAGCTTATTTGTCATTTTAAGTTTAGTTTAAGTCACATTAGCAGGTATTTTTTAATTATGCTGGAAGAAGAAGCTTATTCCAAAACTAGTGCCCTCCTGGAAAGCTATGTTCTTATGACTTGAGCAGCTAAACAGTGTGGAATCATTTTGCTGTTCTAACTTTCTTGGAAACATTGGAGATTCAAGAGATTAAGCATTGTTTCTGTTACATTCCATTGCTTTCACTGTGGACAAGTAATTCAATTCTATTTTGTAGTTTGCCCCATTTAAAGCATGTAAAAGTGTATTCAACTTTCCCATTTTGTCTAGTTGTCTTGGAAACTATCATAGGGAGGAATTGGCTCTGATTTTTTGTATCTGTTTTGCTTTTCTGAATTCTATAGTTTAGATATCAAGTGAATTACTGAGCACTACTAAAATATTAAAACAAAATCCCTACTGGTAGGCAACAACTGGGGGTCTTTTGCAAGTTGGTAATGAAAAGAGCCTCCAAACCAAAGTAAGAAATAAAGAATCAAAAAAAAACTTGGATGTATTGTGACTGCACTGTTTTGTTAATGGGTATGAGTTTGTATGTCTGATTTTGCTATTTCAATGGAGATTTAATTAGTAGTGCTAATTAATTAAAATAAATTAGGTTCTCACATATACAACCATGGAAGCTTCACAATCAAATTTTCATTATAAAGTACACTTTTGAAAAGTTTGGTCACAGTCTGGTATTTTTAGCAAATGTGTTTTCTAATTTAAAAAGCACAAATGTTCAATGTCTCGAACAAAGTCAAATATATGGTCAAAATCTAGATCATCTACTGCACTGTTTATTTCCATGTTCTCCATTTATGATTGCCAAGTGGGATAGCATAAATTGTAAAATGATGCACAATTTGACATTTTACTATCCATTCTGGTGTCCTCCTCTCTCCACTGTAACCACTGAGTCTAGTAAGTTTACTAGCATAGAAGAGATAATTACCCACATTAGGTGTCTTTCATTTAATTATGCTAAATGCTATAGTTAAAAGTAAATTGTGAGTAACATCACCAAAATAAGTGTTTCTCCAGAAGACATTGTAAGTTAAAATATAATTATTTATCCCCTTTTTGAGTGTCAGGCTAGTGAAGACAAAAAAGAAAATAAGGTTTGGTAATGGAGCTGAATGGCACCAGTAAATGTGTTTGCAGTCCTTGCCCAGCCTGGACATTTTGGAAGAAGTGACTCATGTACATTATGGCTGTGCTACGAAGGGACAGGGGAAGAAATACGTCTTGAACTCTGTCAGTGTTCGTCAGTAGAGGACTTCAAAGTCTTATTACAGTGACATAGCACTTACTTTAAGTGGTCACAGCTTCTGCCCTTTTCCTAAAGTCCAGCATTGAACTAATTTTGGATCTTTTAAATTCCAGTGAGAATTTGGGACCCACTGTGCTCAGTATTTCACCTCAGTTAAACACTCCAGCTTTTCATTCTGTAACGAAATCTGACAGGTAACAAGCTTTACCAATCAATATATTTGAAGTCTTAAAGATTACTGAAGTCTGAAAGATTTTTAATTTATGAATCAGAAAGTTCAACATGTTTTCATAAATATGATCATATTTCACACAGATGCATTCACGAAAAGGAATGCAATTACTAGCATACGAATATGTTCTATTCTGGCTGTCTCTTCCTTTATATGAAAGATAATATTACCAATTTCAGTATTTCCCAGATTCATGGGGAATATTTAAGCAAAGATGATCTAAGCACATTTGCATTTCCCCTTCTCAGATGAGGAAGAATGGTTTCATGAAATTTATAAATATTCTTTTGAAAATGGCACTTGATCAAACCCCTGAAGAATCCCCTTCCTGATGACTGGGGTATTGGTAACCCAGTTCATGACACAGAAGAGCAGACCATGGAAGTAAGAGCTATGAGAGCAGGTCTTTCAGAGGACTGGAGGTGGAATAAGGAAAAAATAAGAGATCAAAACCAGCAGTTTCATGTTCTGAGAGAAAACATGCAGATGCAGAGAAATACTGTGCTAGTACAAAACTGGTCTAGCAGACTGTAATATTTGTTTGTTACTTTGTCCTGGTTCCAGCCAGGACAGAGTTAATTTTTGCAGTATTCATGAGGGGACAGAGCCTGGAGCTGATAGGACATGGATAGGGATGTTATTCTATGCCACCTCACATCACTACCAGGGGCAAGAGTAAGGGACTCACTTCCGAGAAGAAGGCAGTTCCTTCTGGTGGGGAGAAAATGTGGTGGGGAAGAACTAATTGACATTGTCGTGGACATTCTTTGTAAATAGTTTCTTTGTCTTATGCCCTTTGCTATTAATATTGTTGCTGTTATTGTTCATTTTCTTATTTCATTGCTGTTTCCAGTAAATTGTTCTTGTCTCAACCTGTGATCTTTGCCTTTTGTTGGAGAGGGAGGGGGAATGACTGGTGGTGTGGTTTTAGTGGGACTACTAATGGAGAACACCATTCCTAAACCATGACAACTTAATAAAATCCATTAGGATGTTCTCGATAAAAGACTTAGTTTTAACTTATGCAAACTGCTTGAATTTTCTTATAAATATAATAAACACATAACATCAACAATCATTTCCTTTTGTATGTTTTAATCAAGACTACATAAATGTCAGACTCATCTATATTGCACTGTGCTAGCATGACCAGGGACATACAAAGTATTGAAAGAGAGCAGAATTCAAACACACTCCAAGTATGTTTGTATATCTCACTCAATAAGTGAGATGTGACCTGACAATATGGGTAATTGGCTTTAGGAGAATTGTAATGGTTTTTTCACATAAGAGTGAAAAATAAGAAAAGGGGAAAGCCATGCAATGTTGAAAAATAAGGAGATTTTAAGAGCCCTATATAATTTTCTCTAGTGTGTTCATAAATTGACTGTTCATGAAAGGAAGACACTTGGTAGCCTGACTCAGTGCAAAGTATTGCATCCACTAGTGGTCAATAGTTTTCCCATCTCACAGTTTTATTACAGTCTGATTATTAGAGTGATTTAGAATTTCCATTTGTGTCACTTTTCTTGTAAGAAAACTAATCCCTAAGTTGACCAATTCTATGTGACAGGACAGGCAATCATCTTCGCTGCTCAAATTTCTGCACTGGCTTTTGGTCACTATTTTCTCTTGTAGTAAGTTACTTGTAAAAAGTAGTAAAAACATTGATTAGACAGTAACCTGGGCAGTCCACAAACAGACAGTGGGCCACATACTGGATAACCAGAGATTCATATTGTGCTTGTCTCCAAAATGGCAACAACACGTCCAGCAGACAGTATTGGTTTGAAAATCTAATATAGAAAAGACGTGGGAAAAGAAACATGGATATTCTAGTTGCATTCTTGAGAGTGATAGAACAGGTTAGTTGAAGATCTAATAGTAAAACATGATACTTTTGAACCTCAGTTCAAACCCATATATCTATTGGATCAGAACCACAGAAGGGTTGATACTGGAAGCAATCTAGAGGTCACCTGGTCCAACCTCTCTGCTCAGGCAGGGTCACTTACAGCCAGTAGCTCAGGCATTTGGATGTCTCTAAGGAGGGACTTTGCACTTCTCTTTGTTGAATGTCGCAAGGTTCCTTTCAACCCATTTCTCCAGCCTGTCAAAGTCCCTTTGAATGGTAGCACAGTCTTCTAGTGCATCAGCCACTCTGTTCAGTTTTGTGTCATTTGCACACATAACAGTACACTCTGTTCTACAATCCAGATCATTAAAGAAGAACTGAACAGGACCAGACCCTGTATTGTTCCTTGGCCTCCAACTAGACATTATCCTACTCATCACCACTCTCTGGATCTGATCATTCAGTCAGTTTTCAGTCCACTTTACCATCTGCTCATCCAGCCCATACTTCATCAGCTCCTCTAATGAAGATCTTGTGAAAGACACTGTTGAAACTCTTGCTGAAGTCAAAGTAGCTAATATCCTTTACTCTCCCCTCATTTATCATCAAGTTGAGCAAAGGTGATATAAGAATATTTCTTAAAGCTCTGTTAAGAAAACACCATGACTGAAACCTGATTCTGATGTACATAAACCAGAGTTTTCAGGTTTGTGAGTTCTGTCAGTACATCCGTAATCTTAAGCCATAATATCTCAATAATATTTCAAGTACGGAAATTTTTTTTCTTGGCTTCTTAATTCTCCCCAGATGATTCACTGATTGATCCCCAGTGTTCAACAACAAACATATTCTCAAACTTGAATGATACTCCTTGATATGAATGTTCATTGCTGTTCCCTGTCCTTTCATATCTACACTTAAAACAAACCTTATTTTTTTTCCCTAGATATCATTTCAGGGTTGACCACTCCTTTGATCAATAGTACTGCTGTCTGCAGCACTATGAGTTCAAAGTATAAATTCAGTAATGGAGAAATGAAAAACAGTTGTCCTGGTAAGATTGCAGACAATGAGATATAAATGGAGAAAGGAGATAGGTGCAAAACAAACCAAAAATCTCAGAGCTGTACTCAATATTTTTATGCTATACTGTTTTTTCTCTTAGTTACTTATATAGTATGGCAGGCCATCAGTCTGGTAATTAGTTGTTGGATTTCACTTGTGATGGAGCAATATACATGAACATCTGACTTCAGTTATCTAAAAAGTTTTACATATGAAGCAGTGTTTGTTTATACTCATTCTACTTGGTGATGTACCTATTGAGTTTTATCACATATCATGCACATATTTTTGGAAAATGAGTCAGTCCTTGCAATTGCCCAAAATTCTGTCTTTCGTTCATTCAGTTCATTCTTGTGCACCCTGTGTTATCGTAACCATTGCTTTTTTCAGCGTACTCTATGTTCCCTTCGTCATAATCAGGAAAGAGATGATCAAGATGACTCCTATTTAGGAGAGTTACAATCCTTTCTCAAAAAGTTATAAAAGTAGTAGCTGTAGATGTCAGACTACAGTAAATAGCACTTATTTTATATCCTTTTTTTTATATTTTATGTAATGTAATTTTTTATATTTTATGTAATGATAGAATTTTTTTCCAGGTGTGTTCTGGTCATCCTCATTACTGTACTTGACTTTGAAACTGTTTTATATATGAGGAAGGAGAATGGGAAAAACAGTCTTTCAAGAAAACAGGAAATCAAACCTGTTTTTCCCAGGTCATAGGCCAAGATCCTAGCAACTTGGGGTGCTTTAACAGACGGACTCAATGATCTTAAAGGTCTTTGACTCTATGCTTCTATATTTGTCATTCCATTTATTTAAAAAAATACAATTCTCAAGACTTTGTCTTCATGGTGAGCTTTTTGTATTATCCATTTCTAAACAGTGTTATCACAAACATATAGTTAGTGTTACTGTGTATTGGTGGTGATGTTAGATCATCAAAGTAACACAAGGCGAAGTATACACTGTACAGCCCTTCCCACACTGAGATACTCTCTCAGCTGTTCTATCCAGTGAAAGCTAGGCATTCTTTGCCTGATACTTCTTTCTATAAACATGAGTAAATATTTCCAGAGTAAAGCATGTTGCATTCCCTGAGACAGTGAAGCAGTGTTAGTCTTCTCTAAGATATTTCAACTCACCTTGTAATTTAGAGGGTTCATTTAATACCCTTTAGTCACCACTGAAACCTTTCATTACATGTCTGAAGTGCTGAGGTCAACAGTATTCTTTTAAGTTGTACAGCAGCATTGTTATTTGTGGTGATCAATAAAGTCAACACCAGTAAAAATGTTTTGCATCATTTTGTCAACTCTTAATTTAATATATTTTTTTCTTTTTCCATTTGAGAAGCTTTTAAAGTGGTCACAGCTTATAGCAGACACCTGTTACTGTTCATCTGCAAATAAGGAAAACCTCCTCTACCATATCCAGCAAAGAGACTTTATAGTGTACTAGGGATTTTGTATTTTGACCAATGGACTTGCTTAAAATTGCTTTCTTTACTGAATCAAGTATTTCAGGTATTTCCACCTAAAGAAAGTCTGAAAGAAAAATCAAAACTATATAGGTAGCAACTGCACAGTAGGATAAAATCATCTCCAAATGCTGTTGAAAAGTTCAATGTGATAATATTTGGAGGCAATGAAATGGGAAAGTATCTACTAACAAGGTAAATCCTACATATGAGGAGGGAATATAAAAATATCAAATACAAATCTAAGAAATAAACAACCTACTCCAGCTATTAGATCATAAAATAAAATTTAGGGTTTTTTTCATAATTTTATTTCTTTCACAAAACCCTCAAAATTATGATTTTTTTTGTAAAATAAGAGCTCACATTTCTTTTCTGTTAGAATTATCATGGCTGCCTTTCTATTAACTTTATGTTGGTTAGAGCTACAGTTCACCAACTTCCATGGACTCAGATTTGTAGTTAAGTTCTATCTATTTGCATACGTGTTCGTAAGACATAAGAGAAATTTCAACCAAATTGTGTTATCCTCTGTTTGCCACAGGCTAAAAGGATACCTGCAGTCAGATACTGTGATTCAGTTGACATGTGATAACTTGTGCATTATTCTCACCAAATTAAAAATAAAATTTCACTTGATGGGTCTGAAAATTCCTTTAAGTACTTAGACTCCATTTAAAGAATTTGTTTGGAATACCATCTGAGCTCTTTAATACTTATACTCTAAACACTCAAAAGCTGAAGGAAAACTGTGAATTTTCAAATTTTCATACAGTAAGTGGAAAATCAAGAGTTTTAGAATGAAATTTGAAATAAGAACAGCACAAAGAACGGTAATACAGATTTCAATTGGGATTGTTAAAAACCTTTGTATCCCTTAAATCCAGCACTGTGTACAAGAGTGATGAAGGTATTTGAGATATCTTTTTTCTCAAATACCTCAAGCCAAAAGTTTGTCTTTCAGACTATAATCCTTTATTACTCTCTTTCAAAAATGACAGTGGTCATTCCTTTTTTTCAAGGTACCTCAGCACAACGTTTCAATGCATGGTATAGTGAGGTAGTGGGAGATACAGATTCAGAAGGTATTTGTCTTATGAATGTTTGTGGCAGAAAGAAAATAATGTTACATAGAATAATCACAGCCTTCCCAGTTGAATATCTCCAGCATTAAAAACCATACAGTCTGGTGGTGAAACTACTCCTAAAAAAGGGAGAGGTGTTAATCACAAATATCTCAGGCCAAGGAAGATGTTGAATTTAGATGGTGGCTACCTTCAGCACCAGGCTTTATCCTCCAGTCCTCTACAGATACAACAATGTTATCACACATAATGTAATATCTTCTGGCTAATGTGGATAATCTAACAAGGCCATTTTTATTTTTTTTTGTGCAGTCTAAAACCATGCTGAATAAGGCATTGACAGAATCTATGAGTAGGTAAGATGCAAGCACTGTGTGGCCAGTAATTGGACACTCAGATGTGGATCACAGAGATTCTTTTGATTTGCATAGTTCTCTGTTCTAGTTTCTGCCAGTGACCTATTTAAATAAGGAGGAAAGAACATTAGGACAGTACTGTATTTAATATGGTAATCATAGAAGATATTACAAAGGCCTTTCATTAGTATATAAGTCACCACCCAGCACTACCCACCTCATGATTAGTTTACAAGCATCTTGTTCCAGAAACACAAACAACTCTTCCTGGTTTAAATGTCAATCAATGTTAGCATATAGTCTTCTTTCATACTCAGATGATTCCGCCGGCATTATTGTGGGCACTAGAAACCATTATTTTAGAGAAAATTCCCCTTTGGTTCTCCTACTCTGTTCAAGTATCTTCCACAGCATATCAGTCTATTCCAGTTTCTGGTATTAGTTTGATCGCATACACAGCAATCATATAGAACTGTACTAGTTTTTCTGCATGACTAACGATCTCAAGTGGGCTGAGAGAGAGAGAGCCACATCGACAACACGCCTACTATCTTTTTGCATAATGTGTACTTTACACTCACCAATCTGTTCACATACATACACAGGCATTTTTTTTAAAGTCATTGTAACAAAGACTTTTAAAGAGATAACATGTAGGGAAAATGGCAGTAAAAAAAGAAAACAACAAACTGGACAGAATATCATTAAGCAAATAGAGTGACTCCACATTACATCTGTTCAGAGCTATTGAAACATTAGTTCAAAAAAGGTGTAGACATTTTTCATGTTCACACAGTTGTGCACATTGCTGACTACACCCATTTTAAGATCCAACAACTCATGTACCATAAAACAATATATTCTACTCCATCTAACTGGAATCTTCACAGGTAATTTTAAAGATATATGATATATAATATCTCATATATTATTTAGATTATATATTATATAGATATATATGTATAATATATTTTTATATATAAAATATTTTTTATAAACTGAATAAGCACTTGGGTTTCATAAGGCTCATCAGAACACATTCTCTACCCTGTTTCTGTAATTAAGCACCAAGATACAGGAACTGCATTCACCAGTTATACACATGCTTCCTGGAGCAGGAGTTGTGCTACAACCTGGAGAGATCCATATCACAGAGGAGTTGCTCTGTACAACATGCCAAGGAGCTGACCAGCATGCACTGGTTCCAGCTACTTATGACCACTACAGGACAGTGCTGCTGTGCTGAGTTACAGCATATGGCTCTGCCAAGAGAAGTCAGAGGGTCGCAAAAGTTTTTTGGGAATCTCACAGCTTCTTTGAACTTTCTTCCAACTAATTTATTTCATCATTAAAGGAGAGGATCAGAGGGAACCTATTCAGTGGTATAATTAAATGTATATGGAGTTAAACCATGTTTAATTTAGGCAGCATTTACTCTTCCTTTCATTGTTTTTCCTGGAATAGCAGGAAGATAACTTTACCCACTTACCACACTCCCATTGTGCTTCTTGCTTCATGTTCAGCAAATTGAGTCACAGATTTCAGTCACAAAACATTTTTAATTTATCTCCAGGTGAGGAATTTTAAATGTAATTTGAAATATTTCCTTACTTCAGATAACCAGTATTGCCATATGTACCTGGAAAGTTGGTGAGGAGAGTGTGAAAAAAAAAAACAACCCAAAACCCAAAAAACTCAACCCAATCAACCAACCAAAAAAAAAAAAAGTTTTGCAGTGATCAAATATCTACTGTAGTTGGTTTTTTGTGGTCTGATTTTTACAGGAGGGAGCAAGCTGCGCTCAGAGTGCTAATGGGAGCCATTAAAACTCAAGCCCAAGGCAGATCCACTTGTGAGAGGACATAAATCTGTGCTTCAGCCAGGTGAGGTCAGCTTTCATTTACTTCTTGGTCTGTGCTGATCGTAACAGAGATTACCTTTCTGGATGTCCAGATTTCATATGACTGGAAAACTGTTAAGAGACATATTGTTTAAAACTCAGAACGGGAAACTTACTGAGAGGGGTGACTGAGGTCTCTCTAAGTGCCTATTCCCTTCTGAGCTTTCCTGATGAATGGAGATAACCATCTGTGCTCAATTGCTAGTTATGGTTTTGTAACATCAGCATCTGCTGATAAAGAAAATAAGGGAATGTGTGCCTGCAATAGGTGAAGCCTCATTTATCACATCAGAATTCACTTTCTAATTTTTCAGTTTTATTTTTGTCAGAGTACAGATGTTGTCACTCCTTCTGCCACTGGAAATTATCTAGACTAAGACTCATCCTTAGAATGGTGTAATTGTTAGGATTTTGTACTTGTTTGGGCTTTGGGTTTTTTTATTTTTAACTTATTCTGGATATTTACACACAAAAATATAGATGTTGTCCTTCGTGTCTCAAATAAATTAAAAGAAAAAAAATTTTTCTAAAGGTTGTTTTTCTGTGTAACCAGATCCTCTCAGTCAAAAATGATAGTTTTAGACAAAGGAGAGGTGAAAGTGAAATCTCCTGGAAGATCACAGAACATGTGTTTCTTTTGTTCAGGCTGTAGAATATTAGGTCAGAATTTCTTCCTGTATGCTACTGAGAATTCTTGACAAATTTTAATGTTGCAGCATGATATATTACATCTTCAAAAAATCAGTCTCACTCAAGAACGGCACATAAGCACACACCTGCACTAAACTCAGTGTGCACCACTTTGATATGACACAGCTATTGAATATGAAATGGAGTATTTCAAACTGTCAAAATCCCTGTTAGGTTTGCAGACAGTAGTATGAATGTAACGGATGATTTAACAGGGGATGGTGGGATATTTTCTCAGTGCCTGAAGTATCTTCTATTTAGGGAACTTCTGTGCCACTGAAACTGCGATCAGAGCACTTGCATGACTGAGGAGAGTCAGCCTTGGTCTTGTGGGCTTGCTAGCTGGAGCTCCTATCCAGCCAGACCAGACCAGAGAAGGTCATATCGAGAGTGATTTGATTGTCTCTGCATTGTGCTTCCAGGAGCCACAGTAACTGAAACGCTATGTGAAAAGGCCTAAATTGACTTGTGTAGACTTGTTAGCTAGAGCACAAGGCAGATGAGAATCTGTAGTTCTTCAGAGTCTGAGCAGTCCTCAGAATGTTGTACCCACACTTGTGCAATGCTACCTATAAGCACTGTGGGCAGTCTATACAGCACAGTGAGTCTGAAACTGAACAAACCATCAATGGGTTACTGAGCATATTTAATGAGCATTCTAAAAGGAAACAGGGACACATGTTACAGCAAAAAGAAACAAAGAAGTTGAAGAAGGAGCTGGAGTCTGTCTCTACAGAGAAGTCACTTCCCATCATTTTTTTTGACAAAACATATATAAAGAATAAATTGAATAACTTTGTACATGGGGATGCAGCTTTAGTAAAAAGATCAGAAACTAGTCCTTAATTATGCAAAAAAGTCACTAACTCTAAAATTAAATAATTAGGGGTTTTTGGAGGGGTTAATTTCCACAATACTTGATGATGTGGTGAAATAGACATGGTGACAATGATGAAAAAGATAAATAGCAGAAGAATATTTTTGTAAAGGTGTCAGCAAAGGAAGCAACCAAAGTAGTAACCTAAAATATAATTTCATGAGAAGGAGAATTAGCGTATGAAAAAGACAGGGCAATTTAGAGCATAACAAGAAAATCCATTTTTTGTATCATGACAGAAGTAGAGCCACGTGACACTTACTGATGAAAGTGAATATTTAAACAAATAGTTTGGTTGGTGATAAAAATGCAAATCTATTGACACTCTGAGATTTCTGTCCCAAAAAAGAGTTTGAAGAGATTTCAAGTGAAAGAGCTGAATATATTAGGTAATTGTGGCAGACTTTTCACCCCCAGATCTCTGTTTCAAATTACAACCAAAAAAGTCATTACAGTCTGAAGGCTGAAATAAATTTGCTTTTTTTAGTCCACTTGTTTCAAGTGAACATTTGTCCACATCTCATGCTTATTATTCTGAACAGAAAGGACCAAACTGACTTTGGTCCTGGACTACTTTTTAGCTGCAAGAAAATATTTCCTTTGGTTCAGGATGTGCTTTACCTCTGTGAATAGAACTCTTCACTTAAGAATTATCATTAATTATGATCTTATTAAAAAAATTGGAAAAACTGGAGTGTTGTGATGAAAATTGAAAAGGAGTAGAACTCAATGCAGTTATTTTAACACAAAATAAAAACTTCTAGACAAGAATACAATTGGGTTCAGTAGCATCTGTACAAACAGTAAGATTTTGATAGCTGAAAATAGGGACAAAGAACATCACAGACACCTTAAAGAAATTTTCTATTTCAAAAATACCAGAGAAAAAAGGAACTTCTCATGCAGTGATATACAGAATTGCACTAGTTTGGAACCTTAGAGTGGTTTTCACCTCTTCTGTATCTTTGTTTTGGTTTCAGATGGAGATCAGCAACATTTTATCTTGATGCAACTCTTCCCTTCACCCTAATTTAAAGTCCAATGATGAGTGTACCAAAAATAAACTAAAACAAAATGTGGCATTGCTGCTCGCGTACGCACGGTGTTTAGAAAGTGGTTTTGGTTTAAAAGATTTGTTAAACAAAAATGTTTCACTTACTGAAGCAACAGATGAAAACTATGCACAATTTTGCCAGTATTCTTATTTTAATTCCACAAATTCTTAAAAAATTTCATGTTGCATGTGCAAAGAAGGGCAACGAGGGTTGTGAAGAATCTAAAATGCAAGTCTTATGAGGAGGGACTGAGGGAGCTGAGGTTGTTTAGGTGGACAAAAAGGAGGATCAGGGGGAACTTTACCTCTCTATATTTACCTGGAAGGAGGTTGTAGCCAGGTAGGCATCGGTCTCTTCTCCCAAGTAACAAGTGACAGGACAAGAGGAAGCAGCCTCAAGTTGCTAAAGAGGAAGTTTAGATTGGATATTAGGAAGAATTTCTTCACTGAAAAGGTGGTCAGGCATTGGAATAGGCCACCCTGGGAAATAGTGAAATCATCATCCCTGTAAGTGTTCAAAAGGCGTGGGGATGTGGCACTTGGGAATATAGTTTAGCAATGAAAATGGTGATGATGGGTTAATGGTTGGATTTGATGATCTTGGAGATCTTTCTCAAGTTTCACAATTCTATGATTCTATGTTTTAACTATATATATCCTCTTAATCCCTAGAAGGATTTGGTATTCTGAAAAAAAGACTGCATACTCAGAAACAGAAGGTACATATCTAATTTTAGTGTAGGGTAACAGGGTTAAAGAAATACATTTCAATTTGAGCAAGTAGAGAACTCAGCTATGAAATCCAGAATGATTTAAGTTAATCTGAAAGGGTAGTCCTGGTACACAAATAAGAATTTTAATAGGAATTAATTAAACAAAATCAAAAGAGCATCAGAGAATCCCCAATGTAACTGGAAAGATATTGAAGAATAATAGAAGTTCTGACTGATGGAATATATAGAATTTTCAAAATGCAGTTCAAGAGTCTTTAGATAGGGTTATTTAGAAGATGACTGCAATAAGTCTTTCCCATGTGCACAATGCGTTTTGTGTAAATCATCTCATATGTCTTCAACAAATATTTTCACAGTACATATGTTTACTGGCTTAGATCAAATGATCTGTTTATCTCCTGTGCTGAAACAATGCTTTCATGTCCCTTAAGCTAGGCCTCTGGTGAAAACATGCTACTCTTTGTGTTTCATGATATACATATTCTTACACAAATGCTGGACCACCATTCCTTGTCAGGTCTTAATCTCTACACAAAGGGGCAACTGTGATGCTGTTTTCTGAGAATGTGACTTTACACTGTGTCCCCACTATGGCTCCTCTCTGAAGTGCAAACACAACCATAGCTCCAGCAAGGTGTAGTGAGGTTGTGATTAACACTGCTGAGAATAGACATACGCAGGACATACCAAGGTAAGATCAAATCTTTTGCTTTCATTTTTAAGGCAGAGACAGCTGAACAGTTTTGAATTACTTTCTGTACAGAAAAAAACATACTAAGAACCGAGTTTTTGTCTGAGAAGACCTTCAGCTACAACCTAAGAATAATTAGTGTATATCCCTACATCTGCAGGAAGAGATTGGAGCACAGGCCCTATGAGGAGAGGTTGAGGGAGCTGGGGCTGTTTAGCCTGGAGAAGAGGAAGCTCAGGGGAGACCTCATCACTCCAAAGGAGATTGTAGCCAGGTGGGTATCGGTCTCTTCTCCCAGACAACCAGCAGTAGGATAAGAGGGCATAGACTTTAGCTGTACCAGGGAAGGTTTAGGTTAGACATTAGAAAGAAAGCCTTTACAGAGAGAGTGATTAGACATTGGAATGAGCTGCCCAGGGAGGTGGTGGATTCACCATCCCTGGAGGAATTTAAAAAGAGACTTGATGTGGCACTTAGTACCATGGTCAAGTTGACAGTGGGGTGTTTGGTCATGGGTTGGACTCGATGATCTCAGAGGTCTTTTTCAACCTGATTGATTCTGCGATTCTGTGATTCTGTGAATTCAAGCTACTTGCAAGAATATACTGTCTTCCCTAAAGCAGGCAATAATAAGCAATAGAAACATGTATCCAGCTTCAGGAATGTTACAAGCTTAGTCTTTATCCAAGGGATCTCAGTGTCACAGCTGCTCAACTCAGCCACATTTAAAGGACATGCAAACATCACCCACAAACACACATAATCCTAGAAAGGCATATCGAGGAGACAAGATTCAAATGTATAGTGAGAATGCTTCAAAATCAAAGAAAAAATTTTATAAGAATTGTAGTTTAGATACATATCGAGATTAAGATCTCTTGTCTCTGATGAGAGGAAGTGTGGAAAAATTAGAACCCAAAACAGGGGAAAAAAAATCTAAAGAAATTAGTCTAGAATTGTGGTCCAAATTTGAAAATTAGGAACTTAGTGTGAGTATAGAAATGCTAATACTCACCTCTGGTCCTTGATCTATGGACATACTCATTTGTTATAATTTACACTATAAAGCAGTCTGTAAATAAGAGGTTCTGAGATATAAGGGACCTGTGGGGTTGTAAAATGCGAGCATGGACTGTTGAATTTGTGTGTATATAGATATGTACACTTAGTTGAAAGTTTGTACTATTGCAAAATACGTTTTCTAAGGATACTGAAAAATATCAGAGAATGGAGTGTAGTGCCCTTCTGTATCATTTACCATAATCTAAAATCTAAATCTAACCTCAGTTTGAGTTTATGAGCAGTCCCTGGAAATGTTGATAAATGCTTTCCTTCTCAGCAATCTGAAAAACTCCTGATTTTTCTCTTGCCTTTCCCCTGCCCCCTTTTTAAATGCATTTATAGAATTTACAGATTTGGTTTTGTTCCAAGAAATAGGAATCTGATTATTGACCAAAAAAAAAAAGGCTAATAATTTATCGTGAATCATAATTATTACTATGATATGTCTTTCTCCATATAGTCATTTGGCAATTAAATGTAATTCAATTTATTCATTAAATTGTAAGAAAATGTTTCTCAAAAAGTTTTTATAACCCTTTGCTGTTCAAAAATTTAGCAGCTTTACTGTATTTTTCTCTGCAAATATTTAGCTTTTGTTTGATTAAAAACCAAAACAGTACAAAAGGTGTTTTGCCAAAGTTCTGCATTTTGTTTGCAAAGTTTGGCTAAAATTAGTTTAACTGTCAATAATAGTACAAATATGTCTAAGATAAAGGAATGTGTGTAGTTACTATATTGCTATAGCACTATCTTACTACTATAGCTAGTAAAATTGCATGTTCTAGACACTGATGAAAAAGTCTTACTTAGGGGATGATGACATAGTTTAACTCAGAGAAAAACAGCTTTAAACACATTTCAGCACAAGCAGATCTGAGAATTAAGCATGTGCTTACAAGACATCTTAAGCAGGGCCTGAGCTTTTTATATGGTGTCTGTCCTAGTTTTCTCCACCTTTTTAATGTCCTCAGGAATGCCCACAAAAAATATTTTTGTAGAACATTAATAGATATCATCAATAACCACAAAGTAAAATATACTTGCAAATGAGCATGATGAAAACAAAATCATACTTTTCTGTATGATTTGCATTGGGACATATTTATAGGATTCTGGAATTCAGAATACTATCACAATACTTTTTGTCAAGGCTGAGGAACAAGCATGAATATTTTCATGTAATGCTTTTTCACCTCTGCTGTTTTCAGTAATAGACATAGGCCCAGAGAAAGACCTGTGTTTATGCCCTGAGCACATTGGTGTGTGGACATTGTGATACTAGGTGCCACAGTATCTAATAGTTTGAAAACATATGAAAGAGTGAGATCATAAATATCCAGATCGTGAGGTGTGCTACATGGAAAAGCACACTGATATAAGAGGATTTTTAAAGTGAGAATTTGGGACTTTAAGGCTGTTACAGTGCCAAAAGGATAATATAGGACTTTTAGAGATTAAAAACCACCAGGTCCCTTTCTGGAATTTGCCACTCCCAACTACTATGGCTCTGCAATCAGCTGGAGTTAGGCGTATATGTAGGTAATACAAATATGAAAGGCTTTGAATAAGGCACCCTAGAAAATGCTGCACTATTAACTACTAAGATAGTACCTTCCCCTTATTTTACCTGTAACAAAAAAACTCCATACAAATAACCAAAAAACAACAAAATACAGATATTCCAATATTATATTTTGATGGTAAAATCACATATAAAGCAAACTGGTGTCAATACTCTTAATGTGGATGTTCTCCATATTTCAGTAATGTAGCCTGGTAAACTAATTATTGCATCTTGCCTTTTGTTTTGTCTGAAGTTCATATTTGAAATAATCAGACACCTAGCAAGTATGCTACTGTAATGTAGAGTGTAAATGAATTCCAAACTCATTCTGCCTGCAGTGATCTCTTGAGATAACTTATGGTAAATGTCAACTGAAACTTCAGGGTAAAATAAGATTTTGATTATAAGCAGTATGTTCCACTCTATTTTTCTCAATGCACTGATTTTATATCAATCTTGTTTTACATTAATCTTGCTTGTCTACATAATTTGCCAACACATTGGACACCTTGTCTTTGGTGTAGCAAATACACGTATAGAAAACCCTCCTTTCAAAAAAAAAAAAAACAAAAAAACAGTCCCTTATTGATTTCTTTGATTTGAAGGGAAGAGCTGGAACAGAATAGCAACCTCTTCCTCAAAATTCCGCAGCAGTCATTACATTTACTACCGTAAAGCTGAAAAATCCATGTGAAGACTAAAAATATATTTGCATCTGTCAACAATATTTGTTAATTATTTGTTCTTAATTTTTCTTTCCACAATGAAAGAGCAAGTTATAAGTATTGTGCAACATCTATGATCATTGTGCAACAAATTTAGGGTTTTTTAATAGTCCATAACAGCAAATAATTAAATATTATAATTAAATAATTAAATAATTAAATAATTATAACAGAGTTATAATTAAAAGTGAGAGGTGGAGCTATGCCCACCACAGATTGCTAAAGAGATTGTGTAAATTAAGCAATATGGGCTTCTGAATAGGGGTTTCACTCCTAGACTAAGTCCTATTGTAAGTATTTGGAAATGTACCAAGAAAGATGTTTAGTCTGTGTTTGCTTTGAAGGCAAGGTTTAGTCCAACAGGAATGCTTTGAAACAGTGATTGGATGAGACAGAAAGAAGAGCACATAATTAGTGGAACAAACATATAATTTATGGAAGAGAGAGAGGATGCATGAGGAACCAACATGAACAAATAAGATATTCAAGTGCAAAAGGGAGTGATGAAGTTTTGCCAGTCACAGTAGCAGGTAAAGTTAATTATTTAAAAATAGTCAGCAGATCTACATGTTGAAAAAAATATGAGTAATCTACACACCTGAGGTTTTAGTTTAGTAGTCCTTAGTAACAGACTCAATCTATGTTAATCTCATTTTCTTAGTCAAATGCCTCAGGCTTTCACTTAATCCAAAATTCTAATTAATCTAAAACACCAGGAGATAACATCAGGGTGGGAAAAGCTTGACAGGGATCTAGTTTAACGTGATATGAGCTGCATACATTAATGAGTCAGCGGCAAACTTACCAGCTAGATAAAACATGTAATACTGACAGGTAGAGAAATGGAAAATGGGTTGTGGATCTCCTCCTTAGTGTATTATCACAAATTACTGATTTAGCTCGGAAAGTGGCCAAATCATTTTGCAAAGCAAGGAATACAGTATCTTCCTTGAAATCTTTATAGAGAGATGATGGAAAACACCCCCATCACACACACACCATCACAACCCCCAGTTTAAGAGTTGTTAATGCAGATATGGAGTATATTGTAATTATTGGAAGGCAAACAAAGATAAGAAAATATTCAAAACTGTTGCCTAAAGAGAGGCTAAAGGAAGATGGAAGAGGAAATAGACATAGAGGCCATGCTGCTATACATAGGGGCCATGGTGAAAGAATATCTGAAGGTGAGTGTGATAGAAGAAGAATAGAGGAGCAATCAATTTTGCAAGACAACCTCAACATGATAGCAAAAAGCATATGTTACCCAGTATTGCAACAAACAAACATATAAAACCTACACAATAAGAACATAGTGAAGTCAAAACTTCAGCATAATTGTCAGTGTACCTATATATATATATATATATATATCTCAGTAAAACAGTATAAAACTATCATCTTTCTCATAATCCAACCCTATGAACTGTTCTACTTGGTTTGAATTGGTAATTTTGGACCATAGAAACACCTATAGGAAGTCTATCTAAGCCTTCAAGGAAAGATGGGATCTTACAGTGACCTGTAACTTTACAACAATCTGCACTTGAGATTCAACAAAAGTTGTTTGGCAACTGCAGATAAAGAGTTGAAAGACAGACAGAGTGATCTTTTCTGGATCTTTGTAACCACCTCTAAGGGGTGATTAAAGATGTTACAGTGCTGAAAGTGCTTTTGTAAAGGAGATGCACCCTTCTGATTGAGAAGTGATTTGGTCTAGTATGTAAATATAAACGTTTTGGTGTGTGAGAAATGCAAAAGAGGAGTTTGGGGATTTTTTTATTTTTTTTCTGGCAGAAACACTGATTCAGCTAGACATGGTGTTAACACACTGGGTAAACTGACTGGTTCATAGTCTGCTCACCAAAGTCATGATCCTGTGATGACAAATTCTTCAAGCAGCAAAACTGTTTTCTCTCCTAGTGTAGCCAGTTCAGAACTATGAGGTTCCTCAACTCCCAAGGTCATCCATCTGTATTGCAATTTCATTCTCTTCATGATAGGAAGGAATGGTAAAACACACAAGAATAGGGTCTAAAATTACAAAAGAGCTACTTCAGAAAATGTGAGACTGGGGACTTTGCAGCAGTTCCTATGAAAGGTGAGATTATTCTGAGGCTTGATTTGGTGGGAGAGGTCAGGACAACTTTCTTGAGGAAGGTAGTAGGAGAAACACCTGTTGCAGTATTCATCCACATCACCTCCAGGACCACTGCACAGATTACATTTTTTAATTTTTGCTATATGGAGAATAAAATTCATTTTCACACTCCAGATAATTGAATTTTATTGGTCATTGCCACACTCTGGACCTGATTTGTGTTTCTTTATTTGGTCTGTCTCAACTGACTACATAGCACTGGATGAATTTAAGCAATTAATTTTGGAAAACATTTTTTATATTATATGTTTCACTTCACCGACTGCGGTAAAATAATCCATTATTTTTTCTCTTGTGTACAATGCCACAGGAATGCTCTCTTGCCTAGCTAAATGGTTACATTTGCATAGCTGCAGTTTGAAAATAGGGTCTCTTGAGATTTTATTAAGAAGAATATGATGCAGAAATAGACATGATCACATTTTTCAGTAAAACAGTATTTTGGGTAATAATTTCAGATAAATTAATTTCTTATAATAATTGATGCTTAGTTAAACTCTTTCTTTTATATTCTTTACTTTCTTCTAATTTGTCATGCATATAAACAGTACTAGGCAGCTCTGTCATATCTTCCAAGAAAAATTTAGTTTCTGAAATGCTTCAATAATCTGAGATGATCTTTTATCTTTTGAAAATTAAATGCAAATTTGAAACTACTATCACATCCCAGAGCTACAATTGAACTCCTATTAAACTAATGAACTAAGCCTGAAAATCAGACTTTTAGACAAAAGTCACCTTTTTTTTCACTGAAACGAACAAAAAATATTTAAAAATAGTTTAACACTTTTATATCATCTTTGTTTTAGGAATAATGTGCTGATAATGAAAAACATGCTGTATTAGATTACAAAACATAATGGAAATTAATGAGTCAAGAAACATAAAGTAACTAGTACAATCTTCCAAAAGTTTGTAAAGATACACTGCTTTCTGCTGGATTTTCTTTGTTAGTTATTTGTGTAATTTCACCTGCACGTGTAGAATGCAATATTTCTCAGGGAAAACCCTAACCTTAGCTAGGAAAGGGTCAGAGGACTGATTTTAAAACAACCATCATTATTATTAATACATACCTAAATCAATAAAGCTTCAGATCAGATTGCTTTTAACTTCACCCAGGCTACTTCAGGTACCCAGAAGACAAAAGGTCAGCAAGAGAGCACAAACTCAGCAGGCAGAACTTCCACTGCCTTGTACACAGCACTTTTTCTAATTAGAGTTTTCCACAAACAGTTAAATCAATATCTACTAAGTCTACATGCTAGGACTAAACAAGATACAAACTTCTAGCAAAATCTGTAAACATGCATGCCATCAATAATGCCAGCATTATTTTTATGACTTTTTGGTTAACATCCTTTCTATCAAGTTACTTTTCATTTCCAAAAGCGTTTTTGGAAACACGACTACTTACACTTATACATTATACTCATGCCTTGTGATGTGGAAGAAGATTGGATTCGTAATGAAAGTTAGAAGGATGGTTACTTGGAAACACCACCAACCCTTTTTCAGATGAGGCCTTGTGATTTTCTCTGTATGATTTAGAAAATTATTTCAGTCAGCTGAAAGTTTCCATTCTCTCACTGAAGAAAGTAACCACAGTGGGTTTAGGGGTGCATATTTACCACTGCATTTATCTTGCACAGGAGATAGGAGTCTTAGGTTATCTAGTCACTTCCACTTGCAATATTACAGTACTGTATTTTCCCTTAACACAGTCATACGAGCTCACTGTGGTGTTTAAGGGTTCCCGGATTTGACACTTAGTCTTCTGGGAGAATATCTCAAAAATTTTAATACCTCACTAAACAAAACATTAATGTGCTGGTGCACAAAGACATTGCGTGGCAGCATGTCTGTTCTTCCCAGTCTGATAGAAGGTTTTGGATCATTGCTGCTTATATCTCAGGCACTCCCAGCTCTGACTACAGAGATAAAAAGCTTGTATCCTCTGGAGAATAGTTCTTTGAGTCTGATTTGTATATGGAATTATTGTGTTAATTGATTAAAGGCTAATCTCCATGAAAACTGAGAGCTAAACGAACACAGACAGGCAGAACCACAGAAATATCACCCTGGAGATTTATTCAACAGTGCCAAATGGAATTTACCAGCAGAAGACAGGAGTAACTACCTCTGAAACAGAAGTCAGGTCATGGAGAAGGGGTTTTCCAGCCTGAAGGAAGGTCAGCAACAGCACAACTACCAGTGATCCTCTGTTTGCCCACGTAATTCTAACAAGGCATTGTTAATTTCAAAGGATATTTGCAACCACTTTGCATGAAAGATCTGTTGTGAAAATTTGTAAAATTTGCTACAGAGGGTTACATAAAACTAGTCTGACAAAACCAATCTTTTTATAACTGTTCAGCAAGAAAATACTGTAATATAATTAACAATCCAATTTTTGAGACACAACCACTCTCTCTCATGCCTCAGCAAAGGAAACTAAACTCTGTTCTTTAAGCATCTGCCTGGCTCCAGTGGGATTAACAATCAGAGGACAGTGATGATGTGCTTTTCACATGTGAAGGAAAACTAGAGACTTTCAACCAAAGCGACGTGTGTAAGCTTTACTCAGTGTGCCCCGGACAGCTAAATATGGTCATTTCACACAAGCTGGTATTAAGAAACTGCTGACCTCAACTCTAGTCCATATGATCAGAAAATGCTGAAATAAAACCAGATTTACCATGGAGAGTGATTTTCTGTGTTTATGACTACCTTACAAGATGATATAATTAAAAAATGGGAAAATTTTTAATTAAAAAAATTAACAAAAGCATGAGTATAATACATTAACCAAACCACTACAGGCTGATCATTTTACAATGCTTAGAAACAGTATAAGCAAGCTAGACTTTCACATTCCATTACAGTTCACAACTTTGAAAGACAGAAATTATGCTTTATATATTCTTAAAGAAAAAAAGACACCATTCATCTCATGGTTTGCTACAAGATTAAGGACATAGTTTAATACATTGATTAATTTTGTATTTGTGTACCATTTTGCATCCAAATTTTTTAGTATTTACAGATCAAAGAGAAGTATGTTTCACAATATATTTACACATATATATACATATATATAAACTGTTCATAAACACAATTACAATAAAACCGTCTACCACTACTGTTAGACATTGTTTCAATATCATTTAGGCAGATCAATTCCTGAAATGTTAATCTACATGCAGCGTAAGAAAAGGAGATTTTTCATTTTCCAGGGCATCAGGTAGGGTGAAAAGCTTTTTAGATAGCACAAAATGAAGATGAGTCATGTCAAGAGATGATGTCTTTTGTGTTTACGTTCTTGCCTCACACTGACTTGGCTGATGAACAAAAGCAGATCAGGTTGGTAAAAGGAAGTATAACATATTCGGTTTCAATGTACACATCTTTCAGTGGCAGCAGTCCTGGAAGTTTCCTTCACTGAGAGACCTCCTGGGTAACCACACTGTGCTGTCTGAGAATGGCCCCTGCTGCCAGGGATGACCAGTGGTTGGAACATGGTTGTTCTGGGCCAGAGGAAATCATGCTGAAGATCCTTCTGGAAAGAAGCGTAGGTAGCCCTACTTTTATTGCCTGTACAAGACTTCATGATGATTAGGGATGGAGCTCACAATTCAGGATTGTTCTTTATACCTTGAAATCCTAAAGTAAGAATTTAGTTTTAGACACAACACATTTCTAGCTGTACATTTGAGTCCAGGCTGGTGTACAAATAGGGATGTGGTACAGACAACACACACACTAAATCTGTAAGAAAAAGACCTGGCAGTGTTTCCTCCTGATACTCATTTTTTAAATTAGGCCTGACATTGTAACCCGTGTCCTTAAAGCCAGGACCATAGATACCAAAGAAAGGGACTTGATTTTCAAAAAAATAAAGAAAAACAAAAAAAAATTGAGAATTCTTTTTAAAATCTCAGCTCCCCAGGAGTTCCCAATTTAGACTATATTAAAGTCAAGGCTAGGTCATAGTCTTCTGTTTCACTTTCACATTGAAAAAGCTTTTTATTTTTATTGTGTTCTGGAGGGTAGGAATTGGAGACAAAGCCAGATGTCCTTCCATAATGACTCAAAGTAAAATTTTTGTCCTGTGATCAGGATGCAAGGTTGAAAGTCTTGTATGGCTTGTAAACAAATAGCAAGTTCTGGGAGTTTGAAAATGTATTTTTAGAAGAAACATATGCTAATCAGGATATGCCCCACATAGTTGAAACAGCATGATTCACAAGGGAACTTCATTAGCCTCAGGGATTAATAGTGTTACAACTCTTGGGAGATCCAATAAAATATGTGATTTTTTTAAAAAGAACTTCATTCTCCTAGTTAATTCTCATGAGATTTGAAGTGGTTTTTTTTTTTGTTCTGTTGTTCTCCATTACTATTTTACTGTCACACAGAAGATAGATTGCCATCTAGGTAAAAAGCAGCAGTACTCTTCATTCTGCCCAGAATAGACAGACAGATCATTAATGCTATATAACAGCAGGTTCAGTATGTTGTGACTTCAGCAAAACAGACAGGTGAGCAAATCATCATCCAAAGGGGACTAGACAGGTAGGTTCATACAATGCATCTTAACCATAAACCCAGTAGATCAACTAGAATAAAATTAGTCATTAATTTGTAGGTAATTTGTAATATAATGCCTTGACAAAATAATGCCTGCTATCCCTGAACAATGATAAATAGAAAAAAAGTGAAAATGTAGAATATTAAGATTAATTTTGTTCGGAATCCATTTTAAAAAGAGTAATGACTATTTTATGTGATGCAACAGTTATTGTAATCTTGTTAACACATGATAGCAGTTATGAGTGACATTTTAAAATATTATTTCTACTTTTTTTTTCCATATAAGAGGCTATTTTTAGAAAATGGAAGTGTAATAGAAAGGAATAGCAGCCAGAAAAATTTCAGCATTGTGCCAGGCTTTGTTCTGCCTGTGAGTTTTTTCTTGAACAAAGAAGCCAAAGGGCAAAGCTGCTGCTGACAACTTGCAGGTTTCATTTAAATCCTTAATCAGCCTCTGTGACAGCAACAAATTCTGAGATACCAGAGCAAATTCACTTCTGGAGAAGTTTCATGGAAAAGCCTTGGGGCTCTTGTGATGTTTCATTCCTGCACCTGAACTGTAAGTTAGGACACATGAAAGTTATTTGGGAATGACTGGGAGTAGGAGGAGGTCACAGTGTCTTCATTGTCAGGTCTGAAGTCAAACTCACTGGCTTTCCATTATCCATTTACCTTCCAGAGCTCTCTAACGCCAAGCTGGGAATATTAACAACACCTAGCTTCCTCAAGCATATGCCTGTGCCATAACAGAGAGAGTTTGATCTGAAGGCTCTTGTTCTCATGAGAGGCTGGTAGAGCTGGCTGCTTGCTGAGCTTGAGGCCAGGATCACCCAGATAAGGAATGCTACAGCTGAAGCCAGTTTGGCTTCTGGCAGCAAGAAATTAGCATGTGTCCCTGGACATTAGTCTCATTAATCCCATTCTCCTTAGCACTAACTGAAAAATTCCTCTCTTCTTAGAGAGAAAGGTAGCTTTTCTGTGTTTCTACTAGGGAGTTAGCAAGGCCTTTCCCTTTAAAATAATTAGTAGGACCTACAGAAAGGATTTTAGGTTTCCACATGGCTACTTCTTCAAATGTATGTGAATATTTTTCCATGAAAACAGTTTGCAGCTGGAACCCAAACTGAAGGCTATTTACTAATGCTGGACACGTGTTCTCCAGTGCTCTGTGATTTCCATCTTTCCATCTATATCCAACTTATATTATATTTTGAATTTAGAGGTGGACAGCCATGTTATTTCTTTATTATGTCTCTTTTTTTGGCAATCAGATGATTGTAGAATAAAACTTCTCTTGTACATTTTGCTTATAAAGATTATAAAATTATACTTTATGCTGTGCTTTGCTCTTCACCTGAGAGTTATATTGCAGTGTTACACACGTGTTTTCTCGTACAGTGACACCAAAAATTTCTCACTCACATTCCATTTCAACTGACTTTGACATCTCTAGTTCCTATTGGTCTTCATCTTTGACTGTGTTTTTAGCTCCTCTATGCCATTTCACAGTGGCATGGACTTCAGAAGGAGTCCTTCAGTATTAACTATTAAAAATAAATGTTACATGTCAAACTCAAAACTAAATGGACTTTAAAATAGTAAAATGTTACAAATACAATAAGTATTCTTAACCCTTTAGCCTGGTTATTTCACTTGGAGATATTTTTATACAGCACGTTACTAATACAGTATCTCTTGCAAGTATTTTTAATTTTCTCATTCAAAAATCACTTCAAGTAACATTGATAACAAAGAAAGGCAAAATCATTCCAAGTGAACACTTGTTAAAAATGTAGGACCAAGAGAGGATGCCTTCTATTTCTTACAGCATTGAAACTTCAAAAAGAACTTGTAAGAACAATATAACTCATTGGTAAAATGCAGCCACATTGCAGTGTGTTAGAGTTCTATGGTTTGAAGAACTTTTCTCAAGAATCAGGCTGTTTAGATGACCTAAAGTTTGTAATCAGAAAATCTCTTAAATCACAAATATTTCTTGAAATAAAATTAATAAATGCAATTTAGTCCACAGAGTATAACTTCTAACCATCCATGTTACTAGGAGTTGAAGTAGTCGTAAAACAGAGAAGAAATCACCAACTTTATTGGTTTCTTTTTAGTAATATTAATCTTTTTTCTCACAGTACTATTTTCCTTATTATTGCTGTGTAATTGAAGATTTGTTTGGAAAATTTTGGATTAAAAGACTGTTGAAAAGGTAGCACCATAAGCTGCACAGCAACCGCTGTTCTGTTTACATGTGCATTAAAATAAAGGACAGAGCTTCCTGCTGTAGATTATGTAAAGTCCAGCCATTGTTAATCAAAGGAAGCTCCTTTCCCTGATATCTCAGTTGAGATCTGATCAAAATATTTCAGTCGCTTGGACACAGTTTTAATGACTCTCATTTCTGGCAGATTTCCTCAGGGGCTCCTGAAAATGTTAATCTTCAGGGAGCAGAGTGTACAAAGCCTACAGAGCTCACAACTCAGAATGTCACAGTTCTCTTGCTCTGTGCAGCTTCTCTGAGCACCATCAGCTTACAGCTACTACGGGAAAGCCAGAGGACACAAAGGCATCTGCACCTGGGCTGCTCTCTCCTGTGGAAAAGGTCACAGCTTACAACTCCTCTTCAGAAGTAGTAATAATAATAATAACAAAAGCAAAATTATTTATATATTTATATTTAAATAAAGAAATACATATTTATATACATTTACATTTTATCTAGAAGAGGAAGTATTGATTGTTTTTCTCCATATTTATACAGGCAATAGGTATCTTGCAACCCAGTATTATGAAACTGCATGTGCTACTTCTCACTCTTTTATACAGGAATGTCAGACGAAAGGAGAAACACTGTCAGAGTGGTCTGAATTTAATCTACTGGCTTTCCAGGAATTCTTCAGCTGCAACACAGATGAAAACACAGTTCTAAACCAGGATTTTTTTCCTTTCTGTTTTAGTTACTGAAATCGGATATTAAGCTTGTGATAACAATAACTCAAGAAAAATAGAATCACATGACACTAATTTTAGGTTTTTTAAGTTGAGACACACTTCAGGTTACAACAAAACTTCTGTGACCTTCAAATATAAGAAACACAGTACACAGTGTAATTATTCATATCAAACCATACCATTATGATGATATTTAATATCCCTTTAACCTTATTCTTGAATGATGAACTATAAGGATAATTTTTGGATTTATATCAAGAAAAACGATTCACTGTTAGACTCTGGATTAATTTGGCCAATTGTTAAAACAGTTATTGAACAACTTAACTACATACTTCCAATTCCTCTTTTATTTTAAATAGTTTGGATAAAATTATTTTCATCTGGAAGTTCATTTTTCTTTTGATATAGATTTCTTAGTACTTCAGCTTTTTCTTCTTTTTTGAAGTTTATTCTGTCAATATACATACATTCATGACACTTTCGTTCAATATATACCTCTCCCTTTCAACTGTTTCAGCAGAATATAGTACCTTGGACTAGTGGTATGTTCTGTATATTGACATGCAATAAATAACTTCATTCAAACTAATAGAGCTTTATTGTTAACTTTTTTTTAATTAAACAGGAGGCTCAGAAGCTTATTTTGTTGTTTGGTTTTTTTCATCTGAAATCCTAATGACTGGCTTATAGAACATTCTAAAAAAACAGGCCTATCAGGTAAATGAGCTGAGTAAAGGCTACAAGAGATAACAGCACAGGGACCCTACAGTTAAAAATGAGTGCAATCTCTGAGGACGGAATACACATATAAACCCTTCACTTTTTCTCACTAAAAAATTTTAAACTTGCTTCTTTTTCCTTGGTTTTCTGCTCATAGTACCTTTTCAACTCATAGAATGTTTCTGGATTAGTTGCATATTTGTTTTTCAGTCTGTATTGCTTTTTATTCCTGATAGATAACCAAAATCGAACAAGGTTTAAACCCAATTTTATATCCTCTCTATATGGTACATATTCATTATATTATTAGACTGACTTACCAATTTACATATTTAAAGTGAAAAATTATTTTTAAAGCTCAGCTAACTGATGAAAACAGTTTGGAGTTATTTTTTTTAATTTGTTTTTTGTTTGTTTGTGTTTGTTTCTTTGCTTGGTTGCTTGATTTTTGTTTGTTTCACCTGTTTATTTTTTTCCCCTCACAAGAAAACACCTCTAATTAGAAAAATGCTGAAATCTGAATGTATTTCAAGTTCCCATAGAGAAAAAAAAGCAAAATTATGCAGATGTTTCTGTTTTCACATGAATGACAATTACTTTAATGTTTTCAGTGTTCATTTTTGCATACACCAGTGTTATCCCACTAAAACTGGAAGCTTCCAAAGGATGTGCTCTCTCTCAGCCTGCCTTTCATAGTTCTGCCTGTCTGACAAGTCTGAATGTATCTTGTTGTAGATAACTGTCAATTAGAAAACTGCTTGGAAATGTAGTACCTGTAGTCCTGATTTCTTAGAGGTACTTGCACATGTATTGAAACTGGAGGCAGCTAGGTATGTAAGCATCTGGTAGTTAGCCTAAACAGTATTTCAGGACCTAACTTCCATTGGTTTAAGTCTCAAAATATTTTTCTGGATCCGGACTTTAAACACTTGAATTTTTTTCCTTACTGTCTTAAAGTCTTAGTTACACGACTACTGTGACATCAAGTGTCCTGGTTTTGCAAGTAATAAATACTCTATATTTTTAGTAGACTTTACTGTGGTCATTAATTTACTAGAGGATTTATATTAATTTCTACCTTTTTAAAATTCTAATATTAAATATAATCTTTGAGTGATCTGTATGTGCCATATTGGGCCTGCTTTTGCTTCTGGAGAAGTGAATTTAAGAACCTTGGTTGACTTCATTAGATGTTAGAGCAGTTCTATAGTAGTGTGCATGTATAGCAGGTTGAAGGGAAGGTTCCACTGCAGTATCTATCACAGAGCAGGTATTACCTGCCCAATGGCACTGAATAATTGTCCTGCAAGTTAACAGGATACTAGTATATGAAATAAATTTCTATATGTTTGCCAGCATCCCTGTTACTGTGTTTTGACATTAGTAATATTTCCTCATTGTTGTGTTGTATAATATTGTATAAGATTTTCATTAAAAATTGCCATGAGAATGAATCCTTTGTATTTATCTTTTAGTTGGACAAGCTTTCCCTAAAAGGTATAAGAAGCATTTATGTTTCCCCTACATGCTATCTGTTATGAATCACTTAATCGGAAGGTAGCTTCAGCCCTGCCATATAAAAGCATAAGAAAGGCAGGTCTCTTTCTATACAGGAAAAGATACATGGAGAATCATAGCAATATGAGAGAATCATGATGCCTGGGAAAAAACTTCAGGGCAAAAGAAATGGATGGAAAGAGGAGGGAGGAAAGAAATGAACTGGCAAGGCTTTAGGGTTTTGGTTTGAGGTTTTTTTAAAATATTTTATTTAATTCTACCACAGAAGCAAATGATGACTGAAAAAAACTTCCAAAATATCTACTGCTGTCTAAACAGTGGTAGCATTGTTGGGAATAATGCTGAAAGTGAGGACTTTTGAATTTCAATAGGGTCTTTACAAAGAAGAGAATAACACTGTGTAACTTTGGACCAGATAGCTTATGAATGGAGCTACTACACAGCTAGGAAAAATAATCTGAAGCCTATTACAGAACAAGAGAGCAATTGTTTGTGGAAAAATGAAAGTACTGGCTATAAAAAAACCAAACAAACCCCAATATAAAACCCTCCACCCCCCAAAAAAACAGGCCCCAAAAAACTCAAACCAAAAAGTCCAGAAGAAAGAAAACAGTCTTTTAAAAAAGCAGCAAGGAAATTTACATATATTAAAAAATATATACAAATGTAAGATCAGCTGGTCATTTTAGAGAAGTTAGGTAATATTTCAATTTGTACCTTGATACCTGAGAAACTGGAATGAGAAAATTAATTAACTATTTGTCTAATATAATTAGGTCAACTTAACCTGGAAACAGTTTCATTTGGCAGAAAAAATGAACCAATATTTTATTGAGAACTCTGAAGAAGATTGTGTTCCAATTAATGAGACACTTTGACACTACAACAAGCAGAAAAGGTCTTAGACCTAGTCATGATTTTAATTACACTCTTTCTAATGAGTTTTCCAGTGCAAAAGGCACATCACAAACATGTCATTCAACCTTCAAGATCTACCTGGAAAAGCTTAGCACCGAATATCAAAGAAAATTACTTATAAATTATACTACTCAGAAGAGTCACTGTGGAATTTGGAATAAAGAAAAAAGGCAGTTTATTATTTCCAAAGAGCATCCAAGAAAGTGAATTTCCTATCAGGGAAAAATAAAATAAGTTTTTGGATACTATTTATATTGTTTCCATGTTCACATAATTTATTTCTTATGATGACCTTGATTATGGAATGTTAACTTACATAAATCAAAAAATTATTTCTGAGGTAAATGTGATAGAAGCAAAATTAAGATAATGTTTGTTTTGTTTATTTTTTTAATCGGAAAGTTCCAAAACATCCTGAAGTGATGTGGCTCACAGGATGATTTTCTAAGTAATACAGCACAAACTCTATAGATAACACAGCTAGAGATCTCACCACTGTATTACAAAGGGGGAAAGTTTGACTGTTATTGTTCATGGCCTCTGAATTAGTTTGGGAAGGAGGATGTGTACGGAGGATTGTAGGATTTGAGAGGCTTATCATCAAAAGGAGACGGCATCTATATAATCCGTAAGACCCACACAGTTCATTGTTTTGAACTCTGAGCAGCCTGGGTGCCACAACTTCACAGCATGTTACCACTGTCTTTTTCTTTTTTTTTTTTTTTCCCCAGCCTCATCAAATATTTTATTCACATTTGTTTTTTTCTGTGAGGTCTTGTATCCTGGCCATATTGCCAAAGGCTGCTAGACTGTAACATTCTCCACATAAGAATTTCAAAACCACTGCACTCCGTAGGAAAACTTGAAAGAGTCCTTCATGTTCTTTGGAATAATAAATGAAAACAAAGGCAAAAGATCATGTTCCTCTCTCCCATGCTACTTTGAACACATGCTCAAAATGCTTACAGACTGAAATACTACTAACCAAAACAGCCACAACAAAGACCTGCACTTTTTAAAGTGTAGTGGAACATTTACAGTGTTATATGCAGAAATATCAGTTTATCAATTTTATTTTCCATGGATTTGGAAGTCCAACCCTTGTTGGACATTATTCAATGAGTAATTTCAAAGAGAAATTTTACAGATTTCATCAGATACATTCATAAAATGGAAGTGACAGTGGAAAATGCAAGTAATGTATTCATGTTCGTAGTAACTAGAGGTTCTTTCGCATTTTTATTTGCTGTCCAATCCACAAAAGCACTTTAAGCATGTACTAACTTGCTTATTGTATTAAAGTCCCATTGGGACTTTTACCATCGACTTCAAAGGGAACCAGATTAGGATTTATATAGTGATGTTGCTTATTATTAAAACCCTTCTTTTATGTTGCATAAAACTTTGACAAACTTTTAACTGTTTAGGTTGAAATTCCATATACTTCATAGTTGCCTCAGGCTAAATGCTTCTGGAAAAATCCAAGCAAAGCTATTCAGCTCTTTTCAAGAGCAAGAACTGACTTGGCAAGAAGACTGGAACAGGTAAACCAGGGAATGTAAGTGACCAAAATGATCTAGGACAAGTAAAAGCTAAGAGAGACAATCAAGAAATACATGTTAAAAAAGGACAAGCCTGGGGAGCTGGGGGTAAAGTATTACGGACAGGACAATATGACTGGTACAAGAAACCATGAGTGGGAAAGATGCAGAACTGGGAAAGAGGCATTTTCTTAGGGAAGTTGGAAAATGAGGATGGTTTATAATGCTGGAGCAGACCGTGCTTTTGCAGCACCACCTTCCCTGGAGCTTGGAGCAGAGCCCTGAGCTCTGTAATCTCGTTGTTCAATCCTCCTATGGGCAAATAGCCATAAAAGCCAATAGCAAAATTGCTTATTCTCCTCTGTGACTTGCCCATGAACAGATTTCATTAGCTTTGATAAGCTTAAAACCTGTCTTTAATTCCACTGGTTTAAATAAAGGGTATAAACATTTCAACTTGAGTGACCCATGCATATGTCAATAGGAAACCACATCACAGAACTTGATTTTCCCCCCATTTCTTCTTCAAAAAATTTTCATTGCCCTCTTGACTTCTTTGATAAAAAGAGCATTATCTTGCCTGTGAAATATCAGATTTAGGGTCAGATCTCAGAACTGTTCCCTTGTGACCATGTGACTCCTGCTGCTAGCTAAAATTTTCTGGTGAGAAGTAGGCATTATCTATTAACAAGAGACCAACAATGAAACAAGTAAAAGAGATCTGCTGCAAACCAAACAGGAAAATAAAAGAAAAGAATAGAGAATTGAAACTTTAGATTCTAACCCAGATCATTCCTAGAAGTTCCTAATGACTTTGAAGAAAAGTGTGTGTGCTGTCTATTTGCTTCCAACTTTGATGCTATCTTCCCTATCACAGAGAGTGAGACTGCAGAGAAAAGTAGAATAAGAAAGAGGAACAACAGCAAGGAGTCAGAAGCACAAACCACTATTAAAGATCGGGGAGGGAATGGACAGGAATGCTCTAGGATAATGGATGGAGAAAATACTTAGAAATCAGCAGGGATGGTGTCATTCACTGTACCACAGTGAAAAAAACAAGTGTGGTGTTTTAAATTTATATTATTTTTTTTTAACTGCGTTGTAATATCTAATAAAAAATAACTAGAGATTTGATAGAGTTGTTTTGAGCTTTTTATTTAGTTAGGTTTGGGGTTTTTTTAACTTTAAAAACCTTGGGTTGCTCACCATGAGCAAAAGTCTCAGCAGTCGGCTAAAAGACAAGTAAATCTGAGGTTCTAACATGATGATGACACAGATGTTTCAAGGACAGCTACTATCTTGCATTCCTTGCCTCCTAAACAGATAGAGATTCCATAGGAAGAAGCTTGATATGTCTTCTCTCTCCCTGACCAACAGTACCATCTCACGTAGTCTCTAGCCCCTGTGCTGTGCATCACGTGGTTGCAGGGCTGTAGCTGCATTGCTTTTCTCCTCCTCTAGCTGGACCATTTTTGCTTCTGAGAACCCAGTGTCTGAAACTTAACGAAATGTAAATTAAATCACTGGTAGCCAGGATTTTGAATTTGTGTCAGGAGGGCTGTACATTAATGCTGTGAGATAAGTGCTAAAGAACTCTTGTTTAACATGTGGAAATGTATGACCTCAAGCTCCTGCTTCAGCTTTCCCTATTCCAAGAGTGACTTTTAACAAGAAATTTGTAAGTCTTTGTGAATCTTTTGTGTCTGTGATGGATGCATCCCACTATGAAAAGAAAGGGAATTAATAAGTTTTCTTAATGTCTGCATAGTGTGCTATGCATAGAGCAGGTAGCTACACAGGGAACAGTAGAGAATAATACCTGAAACATTGGTACATTATGTGATAAAAGCTTTACCTGCATTTCATAAAGGAAAGTCCTGCTGAAAAATAGCATATGCTAATATGATTGGTGCCTACATATTATAATGCATGAAGTCAAAGGAATTGAATTCACTTTGTGAAAAGAAACTAACCTTGACATTTGAGTGCTTAATATTGCAGTAAAATTTCATGGTTTTGGAATACTTTTCTTGAATAGTATATTTTAAAATAAAAGCTATACCTCTGTAATCCCCATGCAGATATAACACAAATATGAAAAAATTAGGAAACTATTTAAATACACCACATATTATTGATTGAAGAACTATTTTCATTATGTTACTTGAAAAGTCACAAATCTTTTTTCATATACAGCACCTGCACATTGACAGAGGGAAAAGGCAGCACTGTATTTCTTTTGTTCTTCCATATCGATGCTATAAATTATCATTTAGCAAAGATTTGTTTCTAAAAATGCACAAAATAATTTTACTATTTAAAAAAAAATAAGTTTTGTGTTTGAAATCCTGGATTTCTTTACAAGTAACTATTTACTATTTTATATAATCCAAGAATTCCTGATAAAGCTACTGTTTTACTTGCCGTTAACTGCATTCTCTGACTTAGAAGGAAAAAAATCCTCTAGAAAGAAAGCAGAGTTAAAAACCTCTGGTCCCAGCAATAAATTCTACCATGGATCTTTTCATTCACCGAAGTGGGAACAGGTAAAAAATGATGGGCAGAGGACTATTCTAGGACTAAGTGTTCTCACTAAAAATCCCAATTCTATCATTGACTGACTGGCTAAACAATCTTGGCCAACTCCATTTTCTTCTTCTGCCTAGCTTTACCCTGGAAATAGTAATGCTAAGATGTTTCATACAGTGTTGTAAGGTCTTGAAATGAAAAATACTAGAAGAGCTATGCTTTCCTAAAAGCTGTTACTGAAATGGTCAGGTATAATTAAAATGCTGCTGCATTTTATGTTGAAATTCAGACATTTTCATTTTTATGTTTTAGTTTTTTTTCTTATCCATCCCCCTCAATATACACCTACACGTAATTTTTTTGTGTCTAAAACCATGTTTATGAATCCAGTGCATACACTTGTGGGTCCAATGGTCTCACCGGTACGTATCTACAAAAGACCTCAGCTCTCTAAGTAGGCACTTGAAGATGGCTTTTCTGTTCAGCTAGAATATGAGAAAGAAAGTTCTCAGAACATACTCCCTAGAGTCACTTAATAGACCCAAATCATGGTCAGGGGTAGTGACTCTAGCACCTTTGTCTCTTGCGTTTGCTCTGAAAGTGTTTCAAGATGTGATCTTATGGTGATAACAAATGTCATGAGATCCTGTTATATTTGGAAACAATTGTGGATTCTATGTCATTTGTTGCCACAGCGGGAAAATCCTAACCATGCCCCAGACGATGCATCATAAGGCAGAAAATTTAGAGTGAATCCTACATGCTATTCCTTCCTTATACACACAGCATTCCCTTTGCAGTGCAAAACTAAGCAGTCTTACAAACACAGTGAAAAGTTGCATAACTCCTGTGCACTTGGCAAAAACCCTGCTATTGTGACTGGAAAACAACAATCGGTAAACAATGAAATTTTTTGTGCAATAGAGCCTTCAACATGAGGAAACAACAACTGGCTGTAAATCTGAGGGTGGTTTTATTCCGTATGTAATCCGTACTCAATGAACACCTTTTCAGGGGCTCTTGATCAGCCATGGTGCAGGTACAAGACTCTCCACATGGAGAAATGCCAGCTTGAGCTCTAGAAGGAAACCATACCAGAGAGTGATTCTCCTTCCTGGGTACTGGCATTTCCAACACATTGCACAGAAGTGTCATTCACAGTTTTCCAGCCTCTTGTGAGCTGAGAGAGCCCTTTTCTCCCTTCCTTCCCCACATCCTGCACTGGCAAGGGAGTATGGAGGGAATTTCACTACTGGTGCATCTTCCCTTATCTCTACTCATTTCTTCTTTGTGGTACAAAATCCACTCTCAAACAAAGAGTCCAACAGAGACCTGCTATGCTGGATGTCTGGATTACAACTGACACAGATTTTGTAACATAAACCTCTGCACAGTATCTTGTTATTAAACAATTTCCTTCTGTGAGTTTAGATTCATATGTCCAAAATGAGTAGCAACTGAAGAGTCTAGGCAGATTTTAAACTAAGACTTAGTATTTTTCAGTATCTTACCATTTTTACTTCTCTCCCTTGTGAAATGTTTTTTCTTATGATTGCCATAGCTAGTTTTGAATAGTTATTCCAGGATCAGTTTTATCCCTTTGATGTATTTATAAAATACCCTATGCTCCCTAATTCTTTTGCCTGGCAGAAATAGTTTTCTACAAATGACTTCACTGTCAATGTTCCTGTAAAATTTTACACTTCTAAGTCACATGCAAATTTTCTGAGATTTATTAAAAAAACACCAACAGTTTATGCAAATAGAAGGAATTCATTACTGGAAAAAAAACCAAAACAACAGAATTTTCCATTTGTAGCAAAAGGTGCATAACACAGGCCTGCAAATGGCACTACACAATTTCATAAATTACTTGCTCTAGATTACTTACATCCTAAACTGTGAGAGCATTATGTTGAATCTTGTATAAACACATGATACTTTCACACAGAATAGCAGAGAAATTGCTTCTTGGGTGTTTGTAGTATCGCATAACATTCATCATTACTGTATTTGCTGTATCAGCCTTGAAATTGCTTGAAGATGCAGTATAATCTTGGTTGAAGATTCTATCCTGTCTATTCGAGAACCAAATGTACCAAATTCCCTGTCAGATATGTGAAGTCAGACCACTATTTCCACACTGACAACGCTTGATTAATTCTTTCTTTTTCTTCCAATATCTCATGGCTTGCAGGCTTCATGGTACAGTTTCCAAGTACATCTAGGTTTTGAGAGACTATCAAAGTAGCAATCCCAGTTCTTCTTTTGCTCTCTACTTCTATTTTCCCAAGAATATCATATCATTTACCAGCTTAGATATGGAAAGGTGTATTTAACTTGCTAGCGAGGAAAGTCATGCAACTCTGTATGAAATAGTTATTCTTTTAAGGAATAAATTGGTCTTAAATTGCAGATGTTCTTAGGCTTTCACATGTAATTTGCTGCTCAGCATGGGTAAGTACATTCAGAGATCCACACAGTTCTGCAGGAAAGCAGGTTGTTTTCAAATAACTTTATTTAATAAAGGGCTATTTGAAAAATTACTTTCCAGAGACTGCTACCAAAAAAAGCACATTTGCACCAATAATCTATCAATTTTGTTGTATAGTAAATTATCTAATTTCCATTGCAACTGATGTAGTGCAGCAATTAGATGATGTCTCATATGGGACCATATGAATTTTATTGGTTGATGTCTTTTCTGAAATTAAAGCCGAAAAATGCACAGGAGCATTTCTACTTATTGTGACCTCACACCTTAAATGATATTCCTCATATTACTTTTGTTAGTAGGAGTAAATGCAGTTATACTGAACTTTCTGAAATTGAACTGCCATTGTATTGAATCCTTCATGTGTTAAAACATGAACAATACATGATAAATTGAAGTTCAAAGCACCTGAACCTTCTGTCCCAACAAAGTTCTGTTGATAATTTAAAGATGGATAGACTCTGTTAACATCCGTTTCTTGAGCTGAAAGAAGTCATACTTTGATGGAAAAGCTTTTGCTTTATTTTGCTTCACTTTGATTCTTTGCTTTCAATACAGATATTAGAATTATCAGTAGAGAAGACAAAGAAAGTGAGATCAGGTATTGATGCTAAATGAGTCTCAGTTGAATAACTGCTGGTGAAATAATTTTCATGAAATGCTTTGCAAACCATTTATGAGGAATACCACATAGGATAGAATATTTTTTTTTAAATATTAAGAGAGATCAATCCTTCTCAATCTTTTCCTTTTATTGGCTAACATGCATTGCCCATAGTCCTACCAAGCACCTTAAAGCATGATTTTTGGGGGTGTTAAAATTTCATGCTTTGACAAATGGAGATTATCAAACACCCCGGATTCCTCATCGTTTATTACTTTTTCCAGTTTTTGCTACACCCAGGTGTTAGGTCAGATATATTATCTTTTAAGTGTTCTGATCTGCCACTTTTCTTATTCAGAGATCAGTTTTCAGTTTGCTATTCTTCTAAGAAATACCTTAGATGCTTTTCCAGCCATGACTAGTTTGTGATATAGAGAGAGCTGAAAGGAAAGGAAGAGGAGTCAGAAGAGTGTTTTTCCCACAGTTTTTTGTAGTGGGATCATCTGAAGGATCCATTGTGTATAAACTTCTGGAAACATTCTGAAAAAGATGAAAAACTCATTTTTCCCTTCCTGGCACAATGTTTATTTTTTTCCCATGCAAGTTCTAGAGAGAAGATCAATACTTTATGATTTGAAAGGATATAAAAGGTTATATATCAATACCATGACACTGTGTGCTCATGCTTTTGACATTTGCTCCAAGTACATGTAATGTACCTGTTATTCTACTGTCTTACAAACAACTTCTGGAAATTTACTAAGCTATGTATCTGGCAGCGCAAGTCAAACATAATTACAATATTTCTGTTTGTTTGCTTCCTGGTTTACAATGAAATATAAGGAAAAGAATGCAGAAGTCATGTTTGCAGCTATAGATTTTTAGGAATAATTTAAAGCAACTTGACTGTGACTACATGGCAGAAAGTTTAAATAGCCTAAAACAGGTCAGGTTTCAACCTTGTCCAAAGCCTAAATCAAAAATAGTGAATGGAGAAGTTAGTATTAAAGTTGCATTTGTTTGAAAATCTACATTTCATTCTAAAAAGCATGAGGCATACAGCTAAAAGCTAAAGCAGAAGATAGAATTAATAGCTTTGCGTGATGGAATAATGAAGCACGGGCAACTCGTTAGCAAGCAAAAAGCCCTTTATTCAAAGCAAGATAATTTTTTATAGGCTTTTTCTGTCCACGCTCATATATCTTCTTTCGTATTGGTTACTCGCTCTTGTTCACACACTTTAGCTCGTTTCTTGATAGGTAGCTGGTAGTTCTTCTCGTGTTGCTAAATGTCAAACCGCATCCTGATTTCTGCTGCTGTCTTTCCTCTTATCTCATTCCTTCTTCCTTAATGATGTTTACTTGTCCTTTTCAAGGTTACAGCTGTATTCACTCAAGGTCAAAGCTACCTGTGGCCCAACCGTCCTCTACAGATTTGGGCTTTGGTATCTTCCTTCTCTGTCTTTTGTATCGGTGAAAAAGAGTCATAAATTGCTTCCTTTCTTTTATTTTATATGGCAAATTATTTTCCCTTTACATTTATCCATTCTCCCCATCTTCTTTTCATCTCTTGTCAGGTGTTGCACACAGAGTACTCCCACTCTTTGAGCTCTCTGTAGTATCATAGTTTCAGCAGCAGGAAGCAGAAAGGTTTACTGTGTGTCAGGACTTTGTTAGTCTACTTCACTAGGACCTTTTTTCTTCTCTTCCTCTGTTAAAGTGATCCATGATGTGAGACAGAACGGCAAAAATGAGATAGGAAGGAAAGTCTTAGCATTAATAGCATGATAGATTCATGCTTAATTCTATTTATTCCCTGGCTCTGACTGAAATTTCACAACTTTGAGTGACTCAGTCATTCTGAACTTTGTTTCTCACATGTAAGAAGACACTATTTCTTTGTCTCCTTAGACAGTCATTGCACAGGCAGGTAAATCTCTACATGGCTTGACATGAGTGATGCACGCTGCGGAGGTGTAGGCAATATTTCTTTCAACAGTCCAGAAAAGAAAGTAGTAGGAAACTCACAGTTAGCTTTTTTGTGTGTATGAAATTTTCAGTTAGGCCATGACTAAGAACAAGTCTGGGGATGAAATAATTCCAGAACAAACAGATTTGCCCATTCTGGAAACAATAGTGCTTTATTGTAAGGAACATATTTTAGACTGGTGTTTCAGACCTCCTCTTTTCCTTCATCATTTTGCTTACAAGGTTTTTTTTAGCTGTTGTAAATTTTAAAGGTAGATTTTAAGCCATAAGGATCATCTGGTTTGATCTTTACCTAACACAGGTCATAAAATTTCACCAATAATTCCTGTAGTGAAACGTATCATCTTTCCTTAAATTGTAGGTGAATACTGGCAAGCCCAATAACCTGGGTTTTACTACAGCATAAAAATATCCTGTCTCAATTTAAGGAATCCTGGAGATGATGAATTTCCTTCTTCCTTGGCAGTGGATGATTGCTATCACTACAGAACAGTTGTTTCTAATTTTTGTTTTGAATCAGAAACAAATACAGGGCTGCCATATGATATGGGTGAATACAGCCTAAGCATTTGTCACACCCACAACAAGAGACAAAATATTCTACTTCATATCTCTGCGTATGTCCTTTGTCTGCTGGCCTTTTATAACTAAGTTTTAAGGGTTTTATACTGCAGTTGGCTCAGTTCAACCCTCCCTTTAATTTTATCCTATTTCATCCTAAACCACATTTAAATTCATTCCTTTCTCAGGCCTCACAAGAGCTATGCCAGATCACAGAAAAGAGAAGGCAGGAATTATCTGTTGTGTCATGGGATGTAACAGAGCATTGTCTAATGCTGCTGCTTTTTACTCATATAAGATTATGTGTTAGGAGAAAAATTATAGTAGCACAATTCAGCTGTGAAACTCAGAGCTATCTGCCTTGTGAGCCAAGCATCTGTTAATCAAAAACTTACTGACTTCTACGTAATTCACTAATTCACACTGGGACTTCAACTATCAGATGCAACTGGTCATTTCTAAGTCTGCCTGACTGTGTCAGGCACATGGGATCATGGAGTACCAGTGTCAGTATAATGAATTCCAGAAATATTAGTGTTATAAGAGGGAAACTCCAAATTGAAGGAAGATACATACATATACATTAGTCATAACAAGCCCATTCCCAATGTATTTCCATACTCTCTTGACTTAAAAAACTCCAAAACCAAATAAATCCACTAACTTCTCCCACAGTGAAATCCTACAGATAAAGTTCCGTTATGTTGTTTATGTGTTGGTGATTTTCTATTTTCAGTGTTAATCTATACAGTAATTGGCAAAATCACGTATTTGTCTTATAAATATATGATTTAAAGTATTGTTACAAAGTCTATATCCACAGCGTAGTAGCTGCAATAAAAACTCAAAGCATCTGAATCTGTGTGCTGTTTTGGGAGAGCTGAAGTCTGAAAAAGAAGGAAAAGCAAATGTTAATTAACAAAGTATAGATATAAACAAACTGTGAGATTCTTACTTAGCAACACAAAAAATTAGTTACTATATAGCCTATAAAACCCCATATTATGTTTACAAAAAGCAAATGGAAGTAAGGTAGATAATGCTATAAAATTGTGGAAAATTGAGAAGAAATCACAACAAACTGTTGTGCTTTTGTGCAGAAATATCAGGATGGATAGGGATCGACTCTTAGAAAACAGATGAGAGTATTCTTTCCTTCTTTTAGTCCACTGAATTTACTCACAGCACAAATGTGAACTGTATCACTCATTCAATATACAAAGGACTGCAACATTTACTGATGAATTTACAGCAATGAAACAGTTACACAAGCACAGGACTTGGCCTTTCTCTGAATGCCTATGTTGCATAGTTCAAATATTGACTTAACTACAAACACTCTCGGCCTGAAATTTTAGACATCAAAACCAAATATATGAAATATGTCTTGGAAAAGAACACTAAAAGCAGTAGTAGTGCACAAGTGATTAATCTGTACTGAAAAAAAATAAAGTTTTTCTTTTTGATGTCTATAGATTTTTATTTTTATTTTTAGCTTTCTGTACATTTTAGAAGTAGTTGTGTAACAAATGTAGATTTTAATATAGCTGTGTAATCCCATACACTTTAGCACAGTAGTTTCCATTTACCTAAACCCTTTTCCCCATTTCATATTGAACCTTCTAAATCCTTAACCTGTTTAGACTCATTTCAAGGAAGGCCTTCATTCTGTTTAAGAACATTTGCACCCTTGGCTGAAGAACAAGATACATCACAGTCAAAGTAACTTTCAAAACCCAGAATCTTGGAGGAGCTCCAAGCACTGTATATATACTCTGTGAAGAAGAGGAAGGTGAGGAAGAGGGGGTAGTAAGAGACCCCTGACTCAGCTTGCAGAGGGTTGTGCCGGGGGCAGAACTGGGGACGATCTGGGGGGTGGGTAGATCTGGGATTGGGTGGACAATACCTTAAACTGTGGAACCCTTGGACACATGGCACATGTGTGTCTCTGTACTCCCGTGGTAGAAGGCCTTCATTAAAGATCTGCTCTCTATCTTATCTCTCCTAATAATTGCCTGGAGAGTTTCTTTTTTGGCATCCGATTCTTTAAGGCATCATTTTTTCTTTAAGAACATTTGAGCTAAAATTTATTTATATCATTCCACTTTTGCAAAAAAAGAGAAATTAAAAGAACTAAAGATCTGCTTGCTAATACTACATCCTTTCTAAAGAAAGGGACGGATCAAATTATAGAACAAAATTGTTTGCATAGGAAAGTAATCATCCAGATGGCAAAAACAAGTTTCCCTGAAAATAGTTTATGTTAAGATGAAGGCTATGCTTCTTGAGGTCATTATCAGTAACAGTTTCATAACAACTCTTTCAAGCTCTCAGCTTGAAGGATACCAGAACAGTTCAGTGAACATTAGCCAAACTGTGTATTACTAATCTATTATTCTAGAAATGCGTGACTGCAATACAGTCCTGGGTTTATGATTGACCTGGCCCTGTTTGACATGAAAGTACCAGAAAAGAAATAGCAGTTCACTTTTTTTATGTAACTTCTCTGCTCTCAGAATTCATTGGAAATATAAATAACATAGGAAATATTTTAATGAAGACATTCCTATGTTGCATAAAACCATCTTCCGATCCACTTTTTTTCATACATAAAGAAGAGCAAAAGTAAGGGCAATTTACTACATGTAAACTATTGACAGGCTAATCAGCTTGGTGAACTGAGATTTAAGCAGTGTCCTCTTTCTCCAAGTATGTACATCTATTTCGGGAATATTTAAGCAAAATGAAATATGAAGCAGTAGCTACTTAATTTGTAGTTTAAAACAAATACATTAGCTCAGAAATGAGAACTTGGAGTGCAGTTGTTCTGAAGCAAAATAGGAATTAACATAAAATAAGCAAGCATGATATTTGATGTTGGAAGAAATTATTAATAAAATCCAGTCTAAGCACTGAATAACTCAAAAAGTTGCAGACATGAACATAGTGCATAGAGCTGAAAATACATAAGGCAGGTAATTATTTAGGCAAGTTATGGAGAAGAGTCAAATGGGAATTGGGAAAAATTGTCAGATAAGCTTTACGCTCACACAGTCCATGGTAGCCTGCAAAAGAATTGACTTTACCATGTATCTTTTCTGTCCCTATAGTCAAATACGAAAAGACCACACTGCTTCTAAGTCATGAATGACAAAAACTCTCTAAATCAAAAAGTTCTTCTCTGTGCCTAGCAAAATATCTGAATACAGATAGGAAGGAATTAACAACTACTTCGTCATGCAAATAACTCTCTCCCTCTATAATCTATAACAGAGTTGCTGACATATTATTCTCAGGAATGCACTGGTAAAGAACTCAGATACTTTTGGAACTTGTATACTCCTCTGAATCTTTGCATTGTGGAACAACACCAGGGTTTTTTTATCATAGAAAGTGACTACACGACTTTCCCATAGTCAACATTATATGATCTACCCTGCCTCAGTACCGCACAGGATTAAACTAGACTTTTAAGTGACAGTGAATTTTTTACCAGCTAAGCTTTTTACTCTATCTTAACTGTATCCTAGCAAAATGAACACTGTATTGTTCTTAATAAAATAATTCCTCTCTCCCCATAAGGAATTATTAACTCCTGAAAAATGGATGTTGGAGAATGGATTGATGGATTGAACATCAAAAGTTGTCAACTATTTGGGTGCATTAAAATTTCAACTAACAAGCTAGTTGAGCAAAACATTCATCTAGTCATTGCATAAGCAAAAACCTACATTTGCATGCACAAAGACAACATTTTCCCCCCTCCTTAGGTGGGTTTCAGTTAACAAGGATAGCAAATTCAAAATTCTTTCTATAAATATTTTTGAAAATGTAGTTTTTCAATGAATCGTTGTTTAAACCCCTTTAAATTCCAGCTGAATAATAGAATACTGGTATGAATTCTAGTCAGATTTTTTTTTAACCTGAAAACTACATATAGGATAAAATGTAAGGATTTAATTAATAACTCAGAAAAAGTGATATACTGCCCAAACATAAGTAACTATAGGTTCTTGTGACTGTTTCTTGAAGTAAACCTGAAGATTTGTAAAACATTATGCACAGCTCTCGTTGAAGTTAGTGACTGGATTCCAGCTGAACTCGATCTGCCAGTGATACAAGGCAGCCACATATCTAATTGCAGAAAATCAACCTGTAATCATCTGCCTGAAAAACTGAATTTGTTGTAAGGTTTAATAACTAAACATTGGAATCTGTTAAGTATTAGAAAGAAGATCTTGATTGTACTTTATACACCAACAGTCTTCTCTTTGGAAGATAGTAATTTCAGTCATGGAGAGTTTTGTTTCAGAAATGACTGAGATTTTGACATAGTATAATATATTCTGAGTTGCATATTAAATTGAAAGAAAAAGCAAACAACAACAGCAAACTTTGGAATGAGACTATTACATTTTACAACACTATATCACAAAGGCAGCATAATATTAAAAATAGCCTATACTCATTCAAAAAACTTTCAGGAAAAATAATGGGTTTAATATGTGGAAAAATCATTCTATTATAAACATTGAAAATTTAGTCATATTTGTTTTGAACTGTTTTTATGTTGTCAGACGGAGCCCTGAGAAAGATAGCAAGTAGTAATTTCTTTTCAGAGGTTATAAAAGACAAAATGGCATAGCAAAACCTCCAGAAGGATAAACACCACAGCTCTAGGAAAACAAAAATACTATATGTGTAATAATTTTGAGAATGCTACTGTTGCAAAAAACCCAGTCATTTGTGTTTGAGCTATTTAAACCGGTAAGACAGGGAGAGGTGGTCCAAGGTAAGTTTAGAAAAAAGCCCTTTGGATTAGAGACTTCTGTACTAAAATATATGTTCCTCTCGCACTATTAATGAAAATGCTTATCATTACAAAAGATATTTTATTACAAAAGTAGTGTTTCACGGTATGAAAATGGAAAATAACATGTGTTTCTTTTTTTTAGTTTTTTTTTTTTAACAGAAGAGACAGTCACAAGTATAGTAAAAATTTAAAAAGGAATGCTCAGATAATATTAAAGAAAATATATGCAACACTGTGTTGGGTTGACACTGGCTGGATGCTAGGTGCCCAAAATTACACTATCCCTCCTCTCCTCAGCTGGGCTGGGAAGAGAAAATACAACCAAAGGTTCTTGGGTTGAGAGAAGGACAGGGAGAGCTTCCATCATGGGCAAAACAGACTCAGGGAAATTAATTTCATTTATTAATTAAAATATTCATATATTACTCAAATCCTATCATCGTAATGTGAAATAAAACCTAAACTTTAAAACACCTACCCCCCACCCCTCCCTTCTTCTCAAGCCCAACTGCACTCCTGATTTTGCTCCACCCCCTTCCTGATCAGTACGAGGGGACAGGGAATGGGGGTTGCAGTCAGTTTATGACATGTTGTTTCTGCTTGTCCTTCCTTCTCTTATTCTTCCCCCGCTTCAGCATGGGGTCCCTCCACAAACTTCTCTGGCTTGGGTTCCTTCCATAGGTTGCAGTCATTGAGAAACAGACTGCTCCAGCATGGGTCCTCCATGGGTCACAGGTCCTTCCAGACTACAGCTCCAGCATGGGCTCCTCTCTCCATGGGGTCACAGGTCCTGCCAGAAGGCTGATCCAGTGTGGGCTTCCCAACGGTTTACAGCCTCATTTGGATATCCACGTGCTCCACCGTGGACCTCCAGGGACTGCACAGGCACAGCTGCCTCACGATGAGCTGCACCATCAGCTGCAGAGGAATCTCTGCTCTGGCACCCAGAGCACGTCCTTCCTCTCCTTTTTCACTGACCCTAGTGTCTGCAGAGGTGTTTCTTTTATATGTTATCACTCTTTCCTCTAGTCAGTGTTGCCCAGCAGTTTTTTTCGATTCTTAAATTTGTTATCCCTGAGGCCTTGGCCAGTGAGTTCATCTTGGAGCTGTCTGGAATTGGCTTTGTCGGACGTGGGGGGAAGCTTCTGGTGATTTCTCACAGAAGCCACCCCTGTAGTCACACCGTTGTCAAAGTCATGCCATGCAAACCCAATGCAATCACACACAAAATCATTCAAATTACTATTTTCTTAGCATTAGAATATATTGGTACTTTGCTGGATTAGGTGCATGGATCTAAATCTTTCTCCAAAGTAAAGATTAGGTAATCAGAAATAGAAATTATATGATTTTGTAATATTTGTTATATTACATCTATTTAAGTCTTTACACAATTGGAAATATGTAGAAAATAATAAATTATTCTAAGCATGTAGACAAATGTAAAGCCTATCATAGCAGTTTGCAAGTTGAAGCTCTAATCTCTGTGAATTTCAGTCTGTCAGTATCATACAATTGAATACTCATGTTAGAAATATATGTATATGTATGTATAGAGCACATACACACAGCCAGTAGAAGAATTGCTGAATGCTCAATCTCAAGACAAATATATAATCTATAAGTTTGAACTGATAAAAGCTCTTCAGGAGTGCAGAAAAAAAAGTCAATAATTTTCTAATTACATGGTAACTTTTAACATAAATGCATGGTAAATACCGTAAATTTCTATATGACCAAATTATAATTATGTTTTTATTTGAAAGAGTCATCAAGGAACTGAAGCAGGTAATTAAATTGACTCATGTACTTTCATCAAATTTGTAAAAGTACGTAATAAAGTCAGTCAGAAACATGAGTTTGGGGTATACGCTGTTCCCTGGAAATTGCTGGAATTATATTGGTTATAAATATATATGTGAGACTATTTATGTATGTAGGATCCAAAGAACTTTGTATAGGCAAGTCCATTCATTTGAGCAATGTTAGCCCAGACGACAGTTGTTGAAGATCTCTGCCTAGTTTCACATTGAGGGCTAACCTATCCCACCAACAACCAGTCATAATACAGGCTGAGTCTGGCACCTATTCACCACGTTGTTCCTCTAGCTCTGAAGAAAACAAGGAACACTGTGATCAGGGCAGACAAACAGGATGTGGCATCGTGGTGTGTGTGGAAAGGTGCCTCTCTGAAGGAGGAGCATTCCACGGTCTGAGTAGAGAGATTTGGAGTCCACATAACCCAGCATCTAGTTACAGCACCCTTCTGTAATCATCTGTACATTGTCAAGGGCACTACCTGATCCTTAAGGCTGTGCTCCAATTGGGAGGGCTCCATGATCTATGTGGTGGTGGCTGATACTTCCCCCCAGATGGAGCTGCTGAAGGGAGAGGCTGCATTGCAGACCTCACACTGTGGGAAGTGCCCTGACCCTTTTGCTGTGGCAGGGACAGGCTGCAGACCTGCCTGCGAAAGCTGTGCCCAGGTGGGGGACTGCTGTTCTTTCACCAGTGATACAACCGGGAGCAGTCTGATGGATCAAGAAGGATTACAGAGCCCTAGGTGCAGTTGTAAGGGGGTCTGGAGTGCAGGCAGCTTTTTCATTGGTCCTCACAGTCAGAGGGTAGGAATTTGAAAATGCCACTGATATCTAGTAAATTGAAATTCATCAGATTATGGTTAGAGGACTGGTGCCATAGCCAGGGGTTTAGCTACTTAGATTATGGAACTTGTTTTGAGAAACCTGGTCTATGGAGGGCTTATGGGGAACATCTGTTAGAGAAGGGAAAAAGCACCTTTTGTTATAGACTTGCCAAGGTGGTGAAGAGGGCTTTAAACTAAAAAAGGTTTGCTGAGGGAGGGGAACCTCAATCCATCCCACTCCTACCAGTTTGATGCCAGCACCACCTCTCCGCCCAGAACCTGGAGAGGGATTACAGGTCAGCAGGAGGGTACCTGAGGAGCAGCACAAAGTAATCCCTCTCATTTTAGTCAGCCAATAGTCTTCATCAAGAGCTAAACTTCGATGCCTATATGCAAGTGCACATAGGGTGGGGAATAAACAAGAGGAGTTAGAGGTGCACACTAGGATCTTATTGGCATCACAGAGATGCAGTAGGATGGCTCCTAAGACCAGACTGTTGGAATGAAATCATACAGTATCTGTAGGAAAGACAGACAGGGGAGACAAGGAGGGGCTGCTGTCCTGTGTGTCAATGACCAGCTGGAGTTCATAGAGCTTTCTCTGCCTGGGGATGGATGAGAAGCTGACCAAAAGACATCAACCTGCAGTCCTCATTCTGGAGGGAAGGGATGCCATGGGAGGGGACTTGACAGACTTGAGAGTTTGCTCCAAGAGAATCTCATCAGGTTGAACAAGGCCAGGTGCAAGGTCCTACATCCAAGTCGGGGCAATCTCAAACACAAATACAGTCTGGGTGGAGAATGGATCAAGACTAACTCTGGGTAGAAGGATTTGATAGGGGTAGTGGATGAGAAGCTCAATGTGACCTGGCAATGTGCACTTGTAGCCCAGAAAGCCAACCACATCCTAGTCTTCATTAAAAGAGGTGTGACCAGCAGGTCAAGGAAGGTGATTTTTCCCCTCTGCTCTTGTGAGACGTCACCTGGAGTGCTGCATTCCTCTCTGTGCTGGAGAACCTCTCCTCTGAAGACAGGCTGAGAGCTGGGGTTGCTCATCCTGGAGAAGAGAAGACTCTGAGGACACCGCTGTGCACCTTCCAGCACCTAAAGGGGGCCTACAAGAAAACTAGAGACTTTTTTAAAGGGCATACAGTGACAGTATGAGGGGGAATGGATTCAAATTGAAAGAAGGTAGCTTTGGATTATATACAAGGAAAAAAATCTTTACTGTGATGGTGGTGAGACACTAGAACAGATTCCCCAGAGAAACTGTGGATACCCCGTCCCTGGAAGTGTTCAAGGCCGAGTTGGATGGGTCTTCATGCAACCTGGTGTAGTGAAAGGTGTCTCTGCCCATGGCAGGGGGTGGAACAAGATGATCTTTAAGGCCCCTGCCAACCCAAATAATTTTATGATTCTATGAAATAACTACCTTTCTGATTTTCCTTTCACTTTACATTGACATTTCCCATTTCCACTCCCTGGTTAGAATTTGTCTCTCCTCTTATGCAAGACTTACATGTAACATAGTCTATAAAAATTTTATAAAATGAAACAAAATTTGAAGATCAAAAGTCAACTGGCTTAATGGAATTATAGGAAATTATTCAAAGTTTTTGATTGTGTATTTCCTTATGAGACTTTAAAAGAAAAATAAATTATATATAACTAGGACAGAGGAGGAAGTAAGGAGCATAAATGCCCATTATTCTAAAACCAGGTTGAACAAGTACATGGAAACTGTCGAGGCAGATAGACAGCAAAGAGTGCATACAGTCTGTAATCATCTCATACATTCATCTAAATTCTGAAAGAAAAAAGTTTGAGATGTCAAAGTATAAATTTCAAATAAATGCTTCAAAACACTGGATTTTTAATATTCTTTTATTTTTTAAGAAATACTCTCTCCCAATCTATTTTTCCTATTTTCTTCTTAAAACACAGTGATACTCTTAAGATCTACATGTTGCAAGGGAGGTACAATCAACCATGTAGTGTGGATAAAGATCAGTTGTGAGAACTCATACAAGTTCTTATGAGTGAAATAAATCTGGTAGAGTATGAGTGGAAAGTAGTTCCCCCATGGGTCTTATTCTAACCTGCACAGTTGTGAATATTATTCTGTTTCAATTCTCTATCCTCTAAGTATTTAGATATAAAAAAATGACTCAGTAGAAATAACTGTTAACTAAACTAACAAGAACTCACAGAATACGTTAGCCTACTCTCAGCATTCAGAGCTCTGTGCTTACTACTTGTCAGAGTGATACCACAGAGGTCAAAAGATGCAGAGTTGCGTTAATAAATTATTACAAAGACAAGATAATATATTTGATACACGTGTTTCCATCAGGAGCTGATGAGTCTAAGTATTACACATTATTATTGAAGCATTAAAATATCACTGTATGACAAAAATACAACACAAAATATATTAAGGCGACTAGCACACTTTGTTGGAACAAAAACTATTTATAATATCCAGGATTAAAAAAAAAACAAAACCCAAAAAACCAAACAAACCCCCCAAAAAACAAAGACCAAGCCACAGCAGCAACAACAAAAAAGAAAACGAAAAATTTCCTTTTTAGAAATTTTTTTCTTTTCTTCTTTTTGTTTTGTTTTTCTGCATCAAATATGTGCTAATCAGCAGTCCTAGTGCTTTGGTCATTTTAGAAAACAGATGGTTGACAGACATTTAAGAGAAGAAAATTACAGAAGGAGAAAGCAGTGTATCTGAAGGTATTTTACATTTATACCTTCTAAGTACTGTCCATTTGTTTACTTTATAGGCTGTTGATTTCAGGATCTGTCTGAATTTTGCAGCTGAACTTTTTTTTAAAAATACTGCAATTATTTCTCCATTCAATTCTTTTAATCAGAAGCATTAAACAGATTGATCTGCAAAACACAAACATGGCAACTCAGAAATTACGCATGTATTCTCTATTAGCAGAGTGTCTAGCTTAGAGTTAGAAATCTTGTTTGGCAACCAAGGAGAGCACCTCAGTTCTACAGCTTTGTTTCGTATTTACAGCAATGTGCTGGAGAAGGATTTGGGATCAACTACTACATCTTAAATGAAATCATTTAACTTAATCACATAGCTGTAAAATTCTCATGTTTTGCATTCCCTCTTTTTTTTTTTTTATTTTACCTGGGCTCCAATATTTAATTAGCTATAAAAAGTGGACAGTTTTACCTGTATCCTGAAATCCTCACTGAGGAAGTAGGATTTACAGGTTCCTGCTCCAAAACATGAGATGGGATTTGGCAACCTACCTGCTACATGAAAATAGTAACTAAGTGGCTATTGGTAAAGTGTCTAGCCAGAGACAAAAATGTCTTGTTCCTGCCTGTCACTTCTGCTACACTTTTTTTGGTAGTCATTTTTAGAGGAGGCTTAAGACACTGGATCCAACCATTGAGATAGTCAGGAGAAAGCCTTGCTTTCTGAAAATCCCCCTGGGGTTAAGTGTGAGTTTGAGATTTGAGCATCTCGCAAAAGCAGGACATAAGCAGTTCTGACATGCCTGCTGGCAGAAACTACTTGGACTTAAAAATCACTGGAGCAACTACAGGGTAATAGCTCATAAGTAGGGGGTTTAAGAATCTTAAAAGCAGGTAAGTGCCACTGAAAGAGAATCGAAATTCAAAACCTATGTGTGTAAGGTAATTTTTTAAATGGGACTTAGGAGTTTTTGAAAATATCCTGATGAAACTAAATTTAAAAATACAACATAAATACTATTATATTTCTTTTGTCCTACAATATCATAAAAACTATTTTTAACAGATTACATGCTCAATTATATATTCCTTTACAGCAGCTTCATGGCAGGGAAACTCCATCTGAATAAAGCTAATGTAACAGAGTAGAAAATAAAACTCTCTGTCTAGTTTGCTCTCGTCTCTACTTCATGTTTCTAAAAAGTTAGAGAGATGCAGGAGTGGACCCAAAGATCAAAGGATATCAAATCTCCAAATTTTTGGGCCAAGACAGTCAGAATGCTCCTGTTTCACTAATTATCAATACTACAAGATCTAAGCAGTCTGTCTTGATGTAGCAAAGCCAACAACTTTGCACCTATCAGCAGTTAAACCATGATACTGCACATGGTTTTCAGCACAAGTATACTATTAAGGACATAAATAGACACTGTTTACTTTGTTAAAGCGGTGCCAGAGTTTTAACATCTTGAAGAGCATAACTTTTAAGACAAAAAGATTTACTAATCCTTATAAATATCCTCAAAATATGACCTTTCATAAATGCATGACTGTTTTCAACTATGTTGACAACAGTACCATGTCCCCCGAGGTTATTTCAGAGTCCTGACTGTGTGTAGAGCTTATTCCAGTATCAGAGTCTGTATCATTTATGTCCAGATTAGTCACTCTATGAACAAAGTCAGGAACAGCAGTGCTGTTACTGGAGATGCCACTGCCCTTGGATGGCTCTTCATTTGGCTGAAGCCTAGTTTCAACGTTGTCTTTAACATGCAGTAAATTAAATTCTTCGGTAAGAAGTTCATATTCTTTTTCCTTCTTTTGAAGCAGTGAGTCCCTGTATGTAAGTTCTTTCTGAATGCAGCTCAGGTATGAGTTGATTCTTAGACCATCTTTCATACTTTTTTCCAGCTCATATTTTACACTTTCTAAACTTGAGTTTTCCAATTCAGCATTAGCGGCTACTTCTGTGTGAACATCATCTACATTTTTTTCCGTGCATATACCTTGTACCTCTTTTTCAATTTCAGCACACAGGTTCTCTATTAATTGTTTGTGATGTTTCAATCTCTCTTCAACCTGTAAAATGCCCTCACTTTTGCTCAAATACTCATGCATTTCTTTTTGATCATCTGGCCTACTCCTTTGCTTCTCAGCCTCAGTTGGATTGATCATTAAGTAGGAGTCCTGCACATAATTTTCTCCGTCATTGGCCACACGATCTAGATGGAATTTCGCTTCACATTTTTCAATTTCCATATCTAGTTCCTTCATTCTAAGGACTTGTTGATGAATGGTATGATCTTGAGAAATTATCAAATGAATTAGTGTCTCCATATTGTCTCTCTCTTGCTGAACACTGTCCTGTTTAAGTTTGGCCAGTTTCCGGAAAGTCTTCCTCACAATTTTCTTTTGCTTGTCTATTGGCAACATCTTCATGTAATTTGCTGGACTGAGGTCCCACTGTTTTTCTACATTTTGTATTACCTTGGCTTCAGCTGTCTTCCACAGTGGAAAGGAGAGGAAGGCATCTGACTTTACCAACACAAAATGCAAATTAGACTGCTCTTCCCCCCAGGCCTTCCAAAGCCTCAGAATCTTTGTCAAGGGAGGCAGTACTCGCTCCGAGCCTCTCCATTTTTCTATGATGCAGTAATCACTAGGTTTTCCAAAAAGGACCTTTTTCTCTCCAAATGTTGTCTGATGTTCCTCCAGCAGTGCTTGAATCACTTCTGAGCAAGTTGTGCGCTTTGTCAAGCCACATACAATCTTCTCCTCCTGGCAAACCCAAACCACAATCTCTCTTTCATTTGAAGCCATGTCCTTGCTGGGAGACCTGGAGAACAAGAAGACATCAAGTACAAATTACATATCAATGGCATAGAATAATTACTATAATTCCAATATGACATCAGATTGAAAAATTTGTGTACTTTTGTACAAGATAATATACTTGTTTAAATTCCATGAAGAAATATCTTTGGATTATGTAACAACTTTAATCGGCCACTGCTTTAATATTACTACTAAGTCAGCTGGCAATCTCACACAGAATGGCAATCTCACACAAAATGTCTTTTATCAAATTTAGTTTTTGTTCACATAGTAAGTGTGTATTAACAATCAGTGATAAAGTTTGATAATCTGTATTACATATCCAGATTGTCCTAGGACAACACAACTTCCTCATCACATAGACACTGCACAAATATTTCTAAGCTCTTAATATCACCAAGGCTTCTGAAGAGAAGAATGCACTGAACATAGATGGACTGAGGAAAGTTGACTGAACACCACCAAAGTTAAAAGAATTTGACAGTAAGATAAATCTATAGTTCTTTTGCCACACACAGACCCACACAAGCATAAACACCATTGTTTTCCAGTGTTATTTTTCACTAACAAGCCTCAAGAAATTTGTTGCTTTTCCTGAAGCACCAAATAACATGAATTCCAGTGAACTGTGAAAGAATACCAACTGCAAGACAACACATATATGGGTCTGTATTTTATAACGTTTGAAATTCTACAAAAATGCAAGAAAAGCAAAAAAGTTTATTTATTTATTTGTTTGCTTATGAATTGCAATGAAAGTGCTATTTAATTGATATCTCCTTACACTAAGATACTTAAGGTGTCTGATATCCCTTTATGGCTACTGTAACTGTCTAATCAGTACAATCAGTAGTGCCTAGAGAGTAATTCAGCTGACCAAAGGTAGAAATTCACTTTACAGTTAACTCTTCAGTTCATCCCCATCTGAGTGGTCCTGAATTGCTATGGGCCTATGTTGGCAAAGTTGCCAGGATATTCATGTCCTCAAGACTCCACATGCATAATTTACTGCTTGTCCAAACCTGATAATTTGACCTCTTTTATCATAAAATGATAAAACACTAAATTCCCTGAGGAAAAATGCCTTTCTTTGGATTTTTTTGTATCTCTTGCAGTTAGTTTGAATGAATGAGATTTAACCCGGTCTGACAGAGAAAACTTGCAAATGAAAATAACTATTCAGACAATATTCAAAGTGCTCAATACAACATTTGCTTCTATCTGGCATTACTTATTCGGAGACCTTTTCTAGTCTTCTGAGATGTAGGAGGAATGGAGTTTTATTTGGCTTGATTATGGTTATACCCTATGATTATTAAAGCAATACAACTTGTTTCTTTTTCTTAATTATTACACAACATGACAGACACACTGCAGCCTAATAAATTGAACTATGACTGACTCAACTCTAGGTGCCACTCTGACCAGGAGGCAATAATCCTCAAAAGACAGGAGAATGCAAATGAATACTAATAAAACCGACAAGAGTGAGTTTATTAGTATCATCGCAGAGGAGAGGTCTGTCCAACTACGTTGCTTCAGGTCTTGGAACATCCTCTGTAAAATCTGTGTTTTGGTAGATTACTCTGAGTAATGACATAATTTTCCCACTTCTATAGCGCCCCCTTACAGACCAGCATTTTACAATAATTATTTTTTGAAGCTGGTGCTCAGAAGATTAATAATATTTTCATAGACTACTTCTCAAAATAAGAAAGTATTTGTCACAGACATAGAAAATGGCAAAGTGACGCAAAGAAAGAGTAATATCCAAGTTTAAATGGGGGAGAGGAAATGAAAGATGATACTAGATTAAATGGCATTACTGTTAAGCATGTCACATGCTAAAAAGTTAACATCTGTAAGTGCTTTTAGATTTGAAAAAAACAGGATGCTATAGAATTTTTTGTGTTGACAGATCAGGAGTTAAGTGAAACGAAGGTAAACAGCAAATTGCCACATGAGTCAACCGTGACTATACAATAACCAAGGGTTGTTTTTTTTTCACCACAGATATGAGAAGAAATACCCGATTAGGAACTCTGAGGCAGTAAATTCAGTGTTTGCTCTTCCTAGTTTCTTTTGTAATCAAGAAATATATTTCAAGGAATGAGTATTATCTCTTCTGGCATTCTTCCAAGAGTATCTTATGCAATTTGTTTTCACATTGAAACTCTTCCTATTAATTTTTTTTTTATTCTTGTTTTTGGTTGATTGCCATATTTTTTCCTGGTCAATATTTTCAGTATGTAACAGATTATGTGAATTAAGAAGCTTACAGTCTCTTCTTCTCCTGGTTCCTTTAAAGTTTTCTTATGAAAACGGTTTCTCTCTGTGATGTTAGTAAAACTGCAGATAAAATCTGAAAATCCCTAGACACCTCATCTTTATTGTACTGATAAATACTTCTGCTATACCCATTTTTATACAAAATTTCCACAGAGTTCAGCAGGAGTTAAGTAAAATTCTGATGGCAACACACTGTTTATTGTAAAGCAATCTCTACAGGATCCCTGAAACTATATGGGTGTAAAATAACATCTTTAAATTACTGTTTTCAGTCCTCTTTTAGATATTTATCACCCCCTGTTATTTTATTCAGTTATGATGCACCTGTCTACACAGAATTTACACTAAGATTTTTGGAAAGGATTGTTCTTTGTTTTGTCTTTAGTATATAACTAGTAGTAGCACTGCAAAATTGTAGCACATACAGGTACGCAAAGAACTCAAGTAGCTTAAACATGAAAATATATATTTATAAAATTATATTTATTTATATATTTATAAATATATAGGTATGTATGTAATGTATGTAATCTACACCTTTAATTATATTGTCATCTTTTATGGAGAAGGAGAGAAGAAATTAAAAAGAAATTCTGAACATCTCTGTAGTTCTTGGGTCAAAACAAAACTGCAAAGTACAAATCCTTTCATTTTCTTTTCTATGTGTTTGTTACAACGTATGTTATCTTAAATGCTATTGAAATCTCACTAAAATTTTGATCTTTCTTTTTAATCAAAAAGATTTAGCAAATAATTCATAATCTTACATTTCCATCACATTGTAATATCTTCTAAAATATCAAAAGTGGTTAATTGTTTTCTTCCACTAAAAAATGGTAAACTGATGCACTTTACTATGGATATTATAAGTAAAATTTATTGTATAATTCTTTTATCATAGTTAATTCAGATAGTTCCAAACAAAAACGAACCATTATTGTGTCAGTCAGAAAAGAACAATTATTAAAGTCTTGCTTTCAGGATGCAGGAAAATGTTAGTACAAGGACACACCTGTTAAGCTCTACTTTCCTTATAGAAAGTGAAGCACAGATTCTCCATATACAAAGAGGAATTCATCTCACTTAGACGTGAAAATTAAAATTTCAGTATAAATTCACCATCAGAAGTTCCTCTTTGTCAAGAGAAGAGAGTGGACCACCAAGGAGAAATCACCATTGCCTAGACCATCTATGATAATTGGAATGAATTCTCAAATGAAGCTATTTCTCTCTTTCCTTAACTATGAGAGAACTATGTGGCCACCTTCAATTAAATAGCTCATTTTCAGGTAGCTGAATTCAAGTGAGATAAATCCAATCAAATTATAGTTTATCGTCTGAGAGAAATGTAACAAGAACGGTAACAGCACCAGTAGATTTAGTAATGATAACTAAAAGATAACATATTACAACTTCTTAGCTTAGTTTAGACCTTGACTCTTCCATTCATTGTTGAATTTATTACTGTAATTTATGAAGAAATCCATTAATTCATTCCAATACTAAGGAAGATATCTTGAATAAATGTTGATAATTGACAGGGTTTTTTTCTGAAATGAAATATTATAAATTATAATCTTCAGCAACAGGATCTTCTTTTAAACAGTCATTTTAAGGGAGAGGCAAGCTTCTCATGTTTATAGGTTGCTTGCCTTCCATGGCCTGCAATTTTGTAAAGGACATAAAAGAACCACCATTTTTAATAGTGTATCAGTTAATGAGAGTGTAACAGTGAAAGCGTTTTTGCAGTTTAAATGGTTAGTTTTCCCAAAAAAACACAACAGCAACTTTCTCAAAAGTAGTTAAGCAACTAATTTTTTTTTTCAACAATGCATTGCTGCTTCTGTAAACAGGCTTTGAAGCTTTCAGTTATGGTTTGAATTCTGTTTCTTTGAAATGATCACTGAAATGTTCTACTTATCCATCTATGATTTTAAAGTCTTTATGATAACAACCACATGAAAGTCTATCTTTTTTTGCAAAGCCAATTGTTTCTTAGGAACAGATGGGAATTTAAACTTAAGAATGGTCAAAAGTACTTTTCCAATCTTTTTGTTTGCTTGGTTTGTCTGCTAGTTTCATGCCTGTTACTCCTTACTTCTCTTAAAGATGACACAAAAAAACATTCTAATCATGTTATAGACCTCACACAGTCTTAATTATGTCAGCATAAACTGATTGTTGCCTGTCACATATACACTTTGTTAATTTATTCTTCAGGCCTGGGGGAAGGTAATACATTCCAGCAACATATAGACAAAACAAAAACATGTATTTACATTGCACAAAGTCAAAATATTAGATAACTTAAATGCTGGAAGCAGTGCTTTTGATATTCACTGACTTAAAGGTATGTCTGGAACAAAAATATACATATCAAACACATAATTCTTTGCCTTCCTAAAAATGTTAACATTCTTCTTAAATATGTAATATATAGTTTTACAACCAATCATGCTAATCAAATAAAGAGTTCCCCTACTTTTTAGAATTTCATCTTCATGTCTACAGGATGCTTCTTTTCCTTTACTAATTTCTGCACTCTGTTGGGACTAGGTCACTTGCATGTTGTACTGTTAGCAACTCAATGCAATGTTTCTGAACGCTAAAAGAAAATCTTCTCTCCCTTCACTGTAATAAATTCTTCCTAGACTTTCACAAAACAAAATGAAACTCTTTTTTCAACATTACTGTATTTCTTGACGTACCCTCCCCAAAGAAAAATCAAACTGAGTAACTAAAAAATGCCTAAGTAGTTGTTAGAAATTTCACAGCCAGGACATTTTTGTGAACCCCTTGCTAGTTTAAAACTTTACTAATTTTAATTCATCACGAACAGCTGAACCAATTTTATGTCAACATGAACAACCAACTAAAAGTTTTTGTGTTAGGAAAGGGATTCAAACCTGAGATTATGTTTATGATCAAAAGTTTTACTAGTTGTCTCCTCTCAGTCATTGAAATAATTTATATGGAATAAAAAAATCAGTAGGTGAAAACAGGTGGTACACCAAGCAATACACTAACCTTTTCCTTGCAAATGTGTACAACTGTTAATAATTTATAAATTTGCCATCAAAGGGATCATGCTGGAAAGCCATTTGTGTAAAATCTCTCAGTAATTTTCCCCTCAATTTATTGGGAAAATCACATTTTATTCTATGACAGCTTAAACCTTCTTAATAACACATACAGTTTAATCTACAGCAGATCAGATGATAATCGTGTTTTATCTGGCTGATGTGATGGGGTCCTCAGCTAATCAGAGTATGTAGGTATGCTGCTGTCCTGACCTCCCCAAGGTAAGACCAAAGTAATTCTAAACTTCTAAGAAGCAAACTCCTACATTATGTCAAGATGCCACCCAGAACAATTCACCTTCTTCAGTGGAGAAACCAAAAGCCAAAAAGGCTTTAAGAGACAATCCTCCTGATGCCTACTGCATCCTTGCAGTGAAGCCCTTGCCTAGAAATATAGGGCCTGCCATCTCAGGGCTTTCCTAGAGTCCACTAAGAAACATGAAACTTTTAGGGAAATCCAGGCAAGTAGCTCCTTGAGTCTCTCATGTCTCTGAGTGCTCTTCAACTTCTTTTTCAAGCTGTACACTGCCAGCTCCTCAGGAAGAGGTTCTAAACCTCATCTCCTACCTGCCACATTGCACAGTGGGTAAAAATCTTCCAGCCAAGCCTCTGAAAATGGTGTGATACAATGGCGTATAACACCCTGGGAAAACAAGAGACACTAAACATTTAATTATCTAGTGTTTTCAAGGGGCTGGTTTTGAGCATGCTGCTGGGGCACATGAATATGCCTATTTGGATTTTGGCAAGTATGTGTCTGTGCTATGATCTCTTTGTTCAACATCCACAGATGTTTCTTCCATGTGTAAGGGCCTAGAGAGCACTTGTCTTGGTTTTATGCAGTTGCTAAAAACCTTGCTAAAAATCTCTGTGCTGAAATTAATAATCTCTGTTATCTCTCAGAGCTGATCTGAGCTGAGTCATATTAAAAATATGACTATCTATAAAAATATTTTTTTTTATATATTTCCTTGCTGGAAATAAGAAGCCAATATTACAGGAATACCTACTTGGCACAAACAACCTACATTTGTAGCATAGATCACATGCTGCATGTCATTTGAGAGCTTTGGATACCAGTGACATTTACATATCAGGGTATATAAGAGCAAATTAGTTTATCAGTCATAGAATCATAGAATATCTCAAATTGAAAGGGACCCATAAGAATCACTGAGTCCAGCTCCCTGCTCCTCACAGAACTACCCCATCCAGAAGCTCCTTGAGCTTTGACAGGCTTGAGGCTGTGACAGCTTCCCTGGGGAGCCTGTTCCAGTACCCAACCCCAATCACAGTGAAGGACCTTTTCCGAATGTTCAGTCATTTGTGGGAAGGATGTGGGAATGCAGTTTCCACCAGATCTCTGACCTAATATGAAGTCAATAACCTGATATGAAGTCAAAACATAGCAAATACATGCATCATCTCATTCCATTTAGAAATTATAATATTATATTGCTTTTATTGTTTCTTTTTCAAAATCTCAGGATGTTACCATATATATATAAACATATATGAAACAACAGATGATCATTATGAAAGAAAAGATCAAAACATATTTTGTATCTGTGCGATTTTTACCTGTGAAATTTGTGAAAAAGTAAAGCTATTGGTGCCATGTGTTGCAGTTCTTGCTTGGAAGAAACTCCAATTTAATTTGATCCACACAGATTTTTGATTGTGAATTTAAACATTAAAGCTATAGAGCATACAGAGCCCATATGAAAGTTAAGGTCAGAATTATTTCAACCTTTCAGGAATAAATGAATCACATTAAAAGTTCATACTAAGTTTATTCAGACTATCCACATTTAATCCACCTTTTTTCTCAACTTTCTGTCACCTTCTGTAAAGCTTTTCAAAAAGCAATAAAGGCCAAATCTTATACTCAGTATGCCTCCTGCCTAAGTAGATTACACGCTTCTGAATTTCCTAAGGGCAGTAAGGAGGAAGTAGCTACTCTCTCACCATGCAATGAAGCTGGAATTACTCCAAAACTTTAGGGATTCAAGTTAACCTGTTAACTAACTGCATTCCCATTACCCTTCACCTGTCCCTAAAAACAATATTAATGTAGGCACATAAAAATTCCATACATGACACGTCAGAAACTTGGTTCTTATTCCCTTCTGCATCACACAAAAGTCAGGGCAACAACTAGCTGAAAAGAATAATGGCAAGGCAGAACTACTACTTTAACTATAAGAATAAAAACCCTCAGTATAGTCCCAATAGTAGTAGTCCTAATATTGTAGGAAGACTTGGAAAGAACACTACAGAACTTCTGAAAACAATTATTTCAAAAGGAATAACTTAAATTTCTCTCTACCATCTGTTTCTACACCCATTTAATGTTGCTCTGTAATAAAACTTCCTCCTTTACAGAAATGTATATAGTCATTTACTAAAAATAAAGGAAAATTAGGCAACTTGTGAGTCAAGTGATATTTTTCAAACATACACATATACACAACATTTTGGGTGCTCTAATTGAAATATTTCAGATATTTGAAAAAAGAAAACAATTTAAACAAAATCTATTTTTACAACTAGTATTTACAACACATTTTTCCTAGTATAAGTTTATGTTCATTTTGCTTTTTCTTTTTAAGAGCATAAATTTTGGATTCAACAAGATATCCATACTATCAGGAAGCTTTTATGAGGAATTTTAAAGCAACAAGTGTTGCAAATATGGCCTATATCAATTAAAATTTATGTACTTAAAACTGTGAGTAGTTCCTTAGTCTATTCTACAGAGAAATGCCATCACCTTAGTTAGCTACTGTACAAAACTGCATATATTATAATTCAGCAGTGATTTATAGTTGAAATTTCTCTTCACGTAATCACTTTATACTATAGTGGTGTTCTATGACAAATGTCAGTGAAATAATTTTAAATTGCAATGAGATAGTATTATTTTGTCATAGAATAAAATACATGAAAAGCATGACAGTTTAAAGAAAATAATTTTGATAATTATTTTATTGCAAATAACTTTTTCACACCAGAGTTTCTGTTGACTTGAAATGTCAGACTTTAGTAAAAATCCCATGGGAAATCATATGCTTCATTCTAATAAGTGTACTGCTTAGAAGGGATCAATATTTAAGAAAAATAAAAAGGGGAAAAAGCTCTGACAGTACTTAAAACAGATAAAAAAGAAATTAAAGTAGTCAACAAAAAAGACCAACAAAGACTGACAGTAATAATTCTATCATCTGTTATGTGGATAGGTACTTCATGGAGTTTGTACTTCATAGAAAATAAACCAAGAAATTGTAGTAACTGAGGATATTTCAATAACAGAAAGACAGAAATAAGAGATACTGTAAAAGGAATTATACGCCTTGCTCACTAGATGAGAGTGATAGTTATGGTAGATTATCCTGAACACTCCCCTGCAGCTCCATTTAATGACAGGACTCTGTGTCATTACTACAGTGGACAATATTGTTTTACAAAATCCCATTTGCAGGGTCAGAGTGCAGATTTTCAGCAAAGATGACCAAAATTCTACTAAGTCCTTTCCTTCACCTATTAGCTCTGCCATATACCACGTTTATGCTTCCAATCACTTAACCTACAGGCAAGCGGAAAGGCTGTAGTGGAGACTGCATCTGCCCCTGTCCTTTCCTCCTGTCATACCTCTGAAATTTTCCTCTACCCCTAAGGTTATACATTCTCTATAAATAACATCTATGCTTTAAATCTGCCTTCTGTCAGACAAATCATCATTTCTTCATAGTATATTCAAAGTCACAAGGTTGGTAAGTGGATGTTAGTCAAAAAAATGTTTGGAATTCCAGCAAGCATGCTATGTACACAAAATGCCATAGCAGGTAACATGTTCTTTGTATCAGGTGTGTATTGGTGGTGGCCTGACACAGTGGAGGTTAGAACAGAGGAGAACTAGCTGTCCACCAAAATATTTTCCAATATGAGTTACAATAACATTAACAATTTACTTTACTGAGAAAACATGTTTTGATATGTATATTACAACTACTAGTGAGGAAGCAGCTGTTATACAGGGATGGAAGATGCAGGAAAAACTTCAGAGCCAAAACAAACACTGACATATTCAGTGATAGTAATTCTTTAGATCATATTAGGGGGAATGGGAAGATGGGCATTTTCAAATTCCTGTGTTAATAAGCAGCATGCAATGTTTAGGAATATCAATACAGAAAATGCTACATCTTGATTTTGGGCAGTGGATGGTTCTTAATAGTGAACAAATGAAAATGTCACTGGTACTTCTTACCTACCACAAGAATTTTGCTACATTGCAAAAATACAATTCTATATATTGTTCCTGTGTCTACTTAAGCACCTATGCATATTTAAGCACTGGTTACACTATGCAAGCTTTATGGAACTCCTATTAATAATGTACAAAATGTGTCTAAAATTCCATCACTTTCAATAATATAGAGGAAGCAGAATCATTTATAGATCATTTGGAACATAGACTTCAAAACGATAGAGTTACTATTACAGCTAGTAGAAATTTGGGTTATCTAATTTCTCCCATTAGAATTTTTATAACTGCTTTTCAGAAGCACCCTGGTTGTTTATGAGCTTTTGAGATCAAAGAAGTGAGGGGAATTCCAAGCACTGGGAGTATGAGGTTTTTTTTTTGTTGTTGTTCCATGAAATTCAGTTCAGCTTTTGTTGAAAGGCAAATGTATGCTACTTCCCTGCTCTGGGTTTGTTGACATTTTGCCCAGTGAAGAAATAAACACAAAGCATTCTGAGGGTGAGTCTGGGCTACCAAAACATGAAAAAAGCACACTGTACGTAAACTGGTGATAATAAGGTAAGTTGAATAAAGGAAGAAGATACAAACAAGGAAATAATAAGATTTCATTCCACTTTTCCAATACTCTCTAAGCTAAAGGCTGGGATGGTTATCTTCTTATGAACCATTATATGCTGTGCATGTTGTGTACCTCTTCTCTGCTCCTGGTAGCAGCATGTGAGACAGATGCTAATCTCATTCACAATAAATAGAAAGAAAAGTCCAGATGGATTTGGTTTCTCTTTGCCAGTCCTCAAGCTGAACTTAGGCTCAGAAAAGAATCTCTTCTTTCCCTGATGGCCATCAATCTGTTCCTGATGGCTACTTACTGTAACTACTTCTGTAGCTGCTCTTGTAGAAGCCTGTGGTAAATTTCTGTTTGTACGTCATGAACATTGTAGGAATTAGTATTTTTATCTTCTGCTTTTAAACACTCCAACACTCCTCAAACCTATCCCCAAAACAGACAAAATTATTTACAAAATTAATACCTTACCAAAGTGATTATCCTAAATACTATTTTTACTGCTAAATCTAGTCTTATAGGTTAGCAATATACATGACTTAAAATACCATGAAGTAATTTAGGCAATCTGGTGTCTAGCGGATATTCCCATCTCCTTGCTTGTGCCAGCTGTGTTAGTTTAACCAATGGGTTTCCAGTTTGATAAACTTGCAGGAAGTAAACCCAGAAAAACATTAAAAGAAAAACCCAAATCAAAAAAAAAAAAAAAAAAAAAAAAAAAAAGAGAAGAGAAAAAAATAAGGAAAGAATAGGAGCAATGCAAAGGAAATGGTAGAGTGGTCCAGAAAGGAGGCTTAGCTCTGCCCTTTTTACAACACTACCCTGTTAGATCTGTCCAGCCACCTCATCAATCATCACCCTTTCTTAACTTTCTTGATTTTAATGATTTGTTAACACAGGTTTTTTGTATATCATAAAATCTAGTTTAAGTACCTCTTTACAGTTTGCCAGAAGTGAGAGAAATACAGGATGGGCTTTAATTTTCTTCTGTATGTACTGCAATAAATTTTGCAGGTGAACCACCTCACTCTGAAAATTATATTGTATGATCTTTCCCATTTCATTTGCTTTCATTAAATCATTTTGAAGAATATCACCTCAAAAGGGGTTCTATCAAGACCTCATTTACAATCAATTCTTTCTCTTTTTTTTTCTTCAAATTTCTCCCTCTAACTTTCTGAATGATAATTCAGAGACAAATGTGTTCCATTACTTACAGTATTTGAAGAGCTGAAATGAAAAAAAGATGAGATGATGAAGTGGACTCATATAAATTTTCATTCTAAAGAGCTAAATTGAGTACTAGATACATAATTAAGCTAACAAGAAGAGTGGACATAAATTTTTTTTTAAAAGAAAGCTGAAGAATTTTTAGTGTCCATTGTCAGTATGAGAGATTTGTGCAGCTTATACTTTCAAGTAATTTTCTAAAATTGCCTATCAATGAATGCTTCAATATGTAGTTAGTCAGACACAGGCTGATAAGGTCTCTGAAATATAACCACATCTTCTCTGAAGAAGCTACTGAACAAATGAAATAAATTGTTAACCTTACCAACTGTGCTCTGTCCTAGCAATGGATATGCTAAGGAGGGCATAGGTGATTGCAAAACTAGCTCTAGACAGCTGAGCAATAGAGATAGGAAAGGCAAGAAGGGATGATTCGCTGTCTGGAAGCAAGGTTAATGCTGGATCATAAAGACTACCAAGACTAATGGGAAAATTATGAGAATAATGCCAAGAAGAAAGTGTAGACAAAAGAGATATATACAGAGAATGGTGTCCAGTAGCACACTCACATAATCTTTAGTTGTGAGAAGAAGTAGCCTAGCTGCAGAGGAAAGACATTTCATGTGATTCACATAAAAAGCCATGTGAATCCCAAAGTATTTGAATGATGGTGACTTAAGCCCAAAATCTGTTCTATAACAGACCTCATGGGTTCAGATAATGAGTTTCCATCTGAGGCCATCTGAAGAGGCTCATACCTATGTCAGTTGTCCATCACAACCCTCCCACTGAGGCTGAGCTACTTGTCTGACCTCCAATGAGTCATGATGAATTAGGCCATAAAGATAAAAGCCTTGTTAAACAAGATAACCCACTTAAATGTGATGGAACAGTTTAGGAAGAAACTGTTCAAAAATTTGATGCAACTGAAAGGGTAGTAACCCATGGTGTAAGATTTGTGATGAACAGAGAGAGCAGGTATGGGACAAAAACCTGCGTTGGGCACAGCTGAAGGCAAACATGGCTAGGTTACTGTGACCAAGACCAAGGTAGGCCCAAGAAATAATGGTGCTAGTTTTGTGAGATGCATCTATGGCAGGATAGTGATTATCCCAAGCAGGCTGTGACACCAGAAAGACACTGCAAACTACTTTTCATTAGTTCACAGAAAGTCAGGCTGAGTCAACATTCAAATTAATGTGATGTTTCTTTATTTCACATATCCAAATGTCTTTGCAGGTGGGGATCCTTTCAACATATGAGCAATTCATATGGCTTCATAGCTCAGGGAGGATAAAACGGTAGTTTACTTTTAACAAGGTACTTCATAAGCTGAATGGTTGCCCACAGTGACAGCTGAGTGAAGGCGTGCTTCCCTCTGCCATGTGGACAACTCTGTCATGTTTGGAGAAATATACATATTTAGCTTTCTTCCATGACATATGCACATTCTGTTTGTGGTTTCTGACTTTTAAAGAAGTCTAGTGTGTACTCAGTTTTGTAATATGTAAATGCATAGATATGTATTTTTTATTTATTTCCACATACTCCTGTAGGGAAAGAACTCCCTTTTACAAACCAGAGCTAAAAAATATTCAGACCAAAGCTATCTACTCATTTAAATTCCCACTCTGGATAACTGAATTGATATCATAGAAATGTGCAAAGTGAAACATCCTTTGCTCAGCCCTTGTGCAAAACAGATTACAGGACACTGAATTAGCAAATAAGAAACACACAGTGAGTAACCACTTCTGTAAACTGTGGTTTATGTGACTTGCCCAAAATCAGGTAGGAATTTTGTGGCAGGGTTGGGGAACACATCCATGTTATTAGGATGGTTCTCCCTTAATCATACATTATCTACCTATCATTCACCTCTACATTCATGACTTCCTTTCTAGTTTTTAAAATGAATGGTGCAAATGATGGTGCTCTACAAAGTCTGAGCATGCTCCATGAAAAGTGATTGGGTGGAGCTCATGTCATCTACCTTAAGCTATTTAAAATGGAGATGTGCAATCAGAGATAATTTTCTGACCTTCCTCTGTAATCAGTGGCATAAAGTAGGCTCCTCCAAAAGGGTGACTAATCACATACTGAAAGCCTGCCTAAGACTGAATGAATTGCCCTCCAGAAGTGTTTAGATGTATCCATTAACTACAAAGAGTACCTAGATGAGTAGATACCTAAATTTTCAGTGGATCAAGTTGAGTAAGACGGAGTTTGACATTTGTGTTTTCCTGTGTGCTTGAATCTTAGGAACAATACAAATGTCAGAAGTACTGTGACCATCCACAACTGTAGTTCCAAGATAACTTAAATCTTTGTCTGATACCTGTAGTGACCTTCATGGGTAAACAAACATGATCAGTTATCTACCTAAACCTTAAGGTATCATGAATCTGGGAAAGCGCAGTACAGTCAATAGCAATCCTAAATTTTTCTTAGAAAACTGGATTTGTACAAAGCTTTTAATGAAAACAGCATTCTAACAACAAAGTGTCCCTGAGAGACACAGGCAATAATCAAGTTAAACAAGTATACTTAGTGCCTCAGCAATCAGTACAGAGGAAGTCTGTCATCAGGTAATATCCAAATGAAACAGCAGTTCAGAACATCAGTTTACCAATTATGAAGCCAACCAAAACACAAGCAGCTGAACATCTGTGTAAGATCCCGTATTTATAAATGTCACTAAGCCACTCTTTGATCAGTGAGCAGAATCTGATAATTTCCTGTGGCAAACGAGATATACTTAAGGTCATGGAAACGGTATCCCAACTGTTGCTCTGAAAAATGTTGTAGCTTAAAAGGGCTTTTGCAGTGGAAACTACCCTCTGTAGAAATAATCCTTTTCAATTTGAAGGAGGCTGGGGAAAACAAAGTAAGGTGTTCTACATGGATGATGGAATGTATTAACACAAAGCAAATTGCATGGTCAAGACCCAAGGGCAGACTCTCTTAAAAATTAGTAGTCTTCACTCAGCTACATTATTCCACTGAGGTCATACATCCTTACAAGCTAAAGTAAGGTAAACATATTTGTACCTGACCAAAACAAAACTTGGTCTAATAGATTATTAAATTTTCATGAACCTGATTGTGTCCTTGAACATGATAATATTATTTTGCATATTTATTTTAAACTTTGATAATTTTGTATTAGTAAAAGGAGGAAAAAATAAATATCTTCTGCTTTTCAACAAAGATGACTATATTTACTATTATGATGGAAAATTCATAATTCAGAACTCTTTACATCAATGAAAGAGAACAGATGAGGTGAAGCAACTTAATCAGATTAACAGTTTTGACCTTCAAAATTGAAAAATTATATTTATACTTATATATTTTATTCACAACAAATACCTACCCTCTCTACCTTCCATCATTATTCTACAGTTTACTAATGAATGTGAGGAAAAAATATCATACAAAAACAACTGCAACCCAGGAAAACAGAGGCATATATCACTTCTAAGATTATTCTAAAAAATAAACTTCTTCTAATGCTAATGCTCAAAAAATATACATCTAGCAACTATCCAAACTACAAATTTAATGGTTCAAACTGACAGAGGCAAATACGTACTCAGGCAGACAGGAGTGAGAATGAACTAGGAAAAAATTGGTGAAAGAGAAACAGAACTTTAAATAACGGGCATAAATAAAATCCACGAGAGATGTGCCAAACGTGCACTGGAATTTTTTTCTTTAAAGTTTTGTGTCTTTTATTAATTTCTACATGATATCAGAACTTGGCTTTCATAGCATTAAAAAAATAATTACATGACAACTTTAATATCATGACCATAGAGAAACTTCTTTTCTGTTTTTTGGTTTCTGCAGCTAACTTTCTTTTCTTATATTCACTTCACAAAACCACCACAAAATCTATTAATATCCACATGGCATTTCTTTCTTTAATTCCCTTTCTAGTACATTACAACTTTCCCCACAAGTAATTTTTAACATTATGAAAAATTTTAGACTGATGAAAATTCCTCAGAGAATCATGTGAAATCAAACCTAAACAATCTACAATGTATTCTCATTTCCCTGCATGGCAGCTAGCTCTAGTGGACTGTACAAGTAGAAATAAAGAGCTCACAGATTTTATTCATACTTCTCCCACTAACTGGTTTTCATATTCTGCATTTCCACAAATTTTACACTGTCTAATCATGTCCTACGTATTTTCCTGAGGCATGTAAATATTAACACCCAAATTACAGCTAAGGAAAACTAAACAAGATTGTTAGTTGTCTGAGGTCATAAGCAAATTGGTATCGTTATCACTATTGCAACACCTGTGGTTTAAGTGCATTTCTGGATAGGTCAAAACAAGAAAAGGCAACTAGTGGTTCTATTTGAGTCAAGTTCCAGCAAGATGCTAAAAAAAAATATTCTTTTGGACAAGGGTCTCTCAAAAATGCAACTTCCAAAATCACTAATGAGCTCTTGACTTTTATATTTATGTGTTAAACATAAGCATGAGGAATTATTTATGAAAATTTGTCACTTTTGCAAGAATTGTGCAAGCCCATGGAAAATTTACAGCCCCAGAAGGAAAAATTCCATCACCAGAATTTGTGTGAAAACTGTGCTGTGTTCTAAGTAATTTTTTCTAATGGAACATGTAGATATAGAATAGTTTATAAAAAAAAAGATCAGATGCAAACCTATCTGAGAGAAATTTTCAGAGAACTCTGCATAACATTATACTGAACTGTACTTGTTTAGTACCTACATTCTGTAGAGGATTATTTTGGCTCTGCTACACAAAAAAAATTGTAATTTATTTTCCCATTTGGTTGGTCACTCTTTCTTTCCATTCATCCTGAAACCATTTGTCTCTTATTTGTTTTGCCCTACATGATACCTGAGGAATTGCTAGTATGGAAGCACTGCAAAAGGCAGAAAGTCAGCATCTTGAGAGTATCATAATACATGAGAGAAACAGTAGAAGTGACAATAATAGACCAGTAACCCATGCACATAACTATGTACCAGCATGTCCAACATTTATTTAGTTCTAGGCTTCACTTAATGTGTGGTCTTAAATACAATTTTTATACTGCATCATCCTTTCTGTCACTATTAATAAGGATTTATCAACATACTAAATATAGAAGCTGGATGAACTAATTAAGGCTTGTACAGCATATGTGATGCTAATGTTTTCAAATAATAATGTTTCAGACTATAGTTTTACATTGTTATTACTAATCATATAAAACAAACAAACCAAAAAGTTTTTCTGAGCATAGGTCAATCAGAAGGTACTACTCTGTGATTATCACTGACTTTTATTAAAGTTAATAATAATAAACTTTAATAATAATAATAATAAAGTTTAAAAAATCCCCATCTCTGAAAACTTATTTCTCTCTATAAAATCATTACACATTTAGGAATGTGACTGAGTTTTTACTCTGCATATTAAATGCTAATTTTTCAACAGTAAAATAGGAAATAGCCACCGACCAGCAAGATTTTTCCTCTTTTGATTTTTTTACTAAAAAAATGGGGGGTTGTGTCTGAAATGTATCTCTCAGCCTGACTTTACAATATATTAGTGTTTCAGATTAGCTTCAACTTAACCTAAGTCATGCTCTTTCCTTAGATGGTGTAGTATTACACACTTCTATTACTCATTTTATTTACTCCTTTGGAATGAAATTGCTGCCTGCCCTCCTGGAATAGTAGATAATTAACTCTTTAGAAATAAAGTTAGTGTTTTGCTAGATGAAAAGCTCTTCCTGAAGCTGAAGTGAACAAATATGTACAAAGATTATTAGAAAATGTATGCAACCATTTTGACCCCTGTGACAAAGCTGAAAAGCCAGACCAGAAAATAAATTTTGGTGCATGAAGTCTGGCTCAAAAAGGAAAAATTTCTTTGATAGTTCACTAATATGTCTCATACTCAAGGAAAAATAAAAAATATGGAGAAGAATGTATTCTGCCATTACCAAACAAGCACCATCTTTTTGAATTAAAAATTTAACACAGATAACACCACTGACTCTAAATAAGTTTTTACCTACCCCCCCCAACATACATACCAAATACCTGGTAGTCTTGTATCAAAAAGCACCTTTAGAGCTTCATATAGATTTTTATCCGGGTGTGCTCATCCAAGAGAAGAAGTATTAGACATCTCACATGATCCCATGAGACTTACAGTGTGGGTCATGCACAGTTCATTCAGACAAGCAGTTGATCTCCAAGAGCTTTACCAATCCAAACATCAATGTTGAGCATTTTCAGTTTTACTTCATCAAGGTTTAAAATGTACAGCAGCGTACTCAACCGTAGAGCAGTAGAGATGTTCAGAGTAATACTCAAATCACTGTGCTAACTAGATGTGATGAGAAACTACTGGAGGGAGGGAGGAAGGGAGGGATCATGGAAATGCTAGGTCAGTATCAGAGAGATGAGGTTGCTAATCTAATTCACTATCCTGCACGGTAATATAAAAACTGAGAGAATCATTGAATGTGTCTCTCACTGGGGAGGGGTGTCTGACTGTCAGAACTGAAAGAACTCCCTCTATATCTATAAGATTGAATGGACATATATGGTCTTTTTTTCTATCTCTGAACTAGAGATGAGCTGTTTAAAGAAAGGAAGAAATAAGAGTAGACAAACTAAGCCTTTGCCTCCTATAGATAAATACTGCGCTAACTGCCACTGCACTGAGCAAAAGTGGAAAATGCTGGAAAACAGTAAATAATAAAATGTGGGGGGGAAAATCAGGAAGGAAAAGGAAAACTAATAAATAAATTTAAATATTAATAGATTTGAAACACAACTGTTTCATCACAAAAAATGTATATTGGATTCAGAATTGTTGTATGTCAACAGAGCATACAAACAGTTGTGGTAAACACAGGGCCAACATGAAGTACACTGGCAAAAAATATTTCTCAGTGGGTTGTGCCTAACAGGACAACCCTACAGCATCAAGGACAACTGTGTGAAGAAGATAGATTATCTGTATCTTCTGCTTCTCAGTGTGCTACTTCTCTGGCTACAACACGCACAGAACAGTAGAGCTTCAACAAGTTTGACTACAGTTTATGTGTAAAACCCAAGGAAGTAGTCTTCATGAAAGAAATAACACTGAGGTCAGCTTTCTTGGTGTGAGATAGATCCAGATATCCTTGAAGTATTTAAATGAACCTAAAGACCCCTTTTCAAAAGGGATCAAATCTAGCACTCAAGGGCAGAGAAGTTCTAATCTTACAGAAAATCAATGTGGCATAAATTCCTGTACTGCTTAGCAACTAGGAAATCCTATACAGTGTGAAACCCCAGTACATAGACACCGCAAGTATATATGCTCTGTATTTGTTTCACATATTTGGATAGGGAGCTCTTTTGCTCCATGCAGAGCAATGTGTTATAGCGCAAAGAACTCAGTGCCTTTTCTCTTCCTCCACCTTCTGCTAAGCATTTCCTGCCATCACCACACTTATGAAGTGTGATGTCAGCTGAGTATTCCTCTCACTCTCAAAGAATGGCATCTTTAAGAGATTTGCATAAAAATAAATCCCCTTGAGTTTACTCATGTTACAGAGCCTTAGTCCTGCAGGAAACTCCTTTTTTCCATTGTTGCCTTAGAGAGTACAGCCTGTCCCGCTGCAAACATTTCGGTTTGTAGGTGGGTGGGGCATCTTGGAAGTATAGTTCTCCTGGGGACACACTGACAAGCACAAACACACTCTGGGGAATATGCTACTTATAGTTGTTGAAAAAGATGTCAAGACATCACTCACTGTCTTTCTGGCCAAGAAGTATATGTTGGAGCCACACTGCTAGCAGCTGTTCCCCTGAAATCAAACCAGGGCTTACCGTGAGTAGCCACCTAGGCCTTGTGCTGTCTTTGCACGAGTGAGATTTCAGCAGCCCAAGAGAGTAATACTGACTGAAGATCTTTCAAATACTGGTAGTAGTTCAGCATGGGTTTTGTCTTCCTGATGGTTAATCTCAGTTTCTTTCTCTAAAGGCTGGTGACATCATAGGCAACATCCCTCACCTCTTGCTAGAATACCTCATAGACACAGAATCAGAGTAAACTCTTTGTTTAAACTCTGGGGTCTTAGGGGTAGGGACTGACAATTATGATCTGTATATGAAAAGCCTACTATGAAACAGGGCCCTGATCTGGGACCTCTGGGCAATGCTGCAAGTCAAGCACTAATTACGGTGGTGTCATCTTGTTATCTGAGCAAATGACTGTAACGCCTTCATTTTCCTTCTGGCATTTCTTCTACTTACCTTTATTGCCTCAACTTAGCTTTGTGTCCTCATGTAAACATAGATTTTACTCCCCATTTGCTTATCTTATAACTTTCAGGAGTTATATTTGCATGTAGTGAATGCTCATTAAAACATTCCAGAGAAAAAGGAAAAAAAACGTAAGTTTCTCAGAAAGGTGGATGAGCGCTAGATCTAATGAAAAAAGCAGCAGTAGATTAAAGATCTACTTTTTTCGTCTCTCTTTAAGGGTAATTAAACTAATAAAAGGTAATGAGCCACAAGTTCCAACTCTCCAACTACTGCCCTAAACATAGTGAAGGATTTTAAGCTCACTTCTTTTCAAGGTTTCAGACGAGTTCAGCAAGATACAAATATAATGAAAAAGAATTATTATGTATCTCTTCACTTATACTGCAAAACCGTTTTACTAAATGCATAAGCAAAGTTAAATTCTCAAAATTCAATATCAAAACTAACATTAAATATGCAGAAATTTAAATATCTGAACAGATAATAGCAACACATCTTAAGAATTATGTAGTTTGCTTTGTTCTTGACCTCCTCCCCCCACATTTCTGTGGTCATACAGCCCCTTCTTATTGCCATAACTACTCTCTGCCATTAAAAGCATTAATTTCTTTTTGGAGGTGGAAGGATGAAGTGAGAAGAAAATGCTAGATGTTCATAGTAATGATTCTTTTGGTATTTGAATTTCTATTGCCTGTTTAAAGCTTTGGATTCTGAATTTCTTTTCCCGAGGAACAAAATATCACATCAGCAAACATAGTGAGATTGATGAAATTAGTGTGAAGATATTATAAATATCCAAAAGAGAAACAGTTTCACGGTTAAACACAATGGAACTGTGCTTTGTGACGTAATGCTTATTCAGATAAGTGATGGTAGTAGCAAAATTTATATTTTAAGAGTAAAAAATTTACAGCTCTATGTAAAAGCAATTTCATAAGAAATTCATGTCCACCTTTCCAGCCCTTCTAAACAAAAAATGGCTACATGAGAAATACATCAAAGTTTTACTGTTTTCAGACCCATTAGCAAAACATGTTGTTTAATCTGTAACCTACAATATTAATAATTCTAAAATAGTATCCAATTTTTTAAACATTGACTGCTAGAATCTGATTTATGTTCCATGTACTATGTTAAGTTAATCTTTTCACACAATCCCAACAAATACAATCCCCCTCGAATAATTTTCAGTATATCAAATGTGAAAATCAAAAGCCAAACCCAGGAAAGGGACATTTTTACAAGACTTTTTAAGAATTCAATTATATTCCCCCTGAAAGAGATTTTCCCTTGCATTCCTTTAAATACAAATTTCAGCGAAAAGCACCAGTCAAAATGGGATCAAGATTACAAATGATTTTTGAGGCAATCTGTTTCTGTTCAGCTTTAGCTAGATGGGCTCGGCAACTGTACATCCTATAGAGTCCAAGCAGATTTACTCCACTCCAAGAATATTTATCTCAAATAATCTAGTACCATCCTAGCACCTAACATGATTACATAACCCTTTTTCTCCTTTTCACAGCCGGTGTGCGGGGCATGTGGAAGCATGCACAGCGTTAGGGGCAAAGTCCCCATAAAGAAACTTGGCGGCAGCCGACCCAGGGACCGCAGCTGTCCACCTGAAGAATTTTCTAGGCAAAAAAACACATGCAGTACGAGTCCATCCCGGACTAAAGGCTAAACAAAAAAAGCATGCTCCCTCCCCGGGCTGACAGCTCGATGCTCTCCTACCTCCCAGGCTTACAGCCAGCGGACAGGATAAGGGACGGGGGTTGATACGAAGGGGTTGCGGGCTGCCGCTCTACCTCCCAGGGGAACGTGGCTAAGGCGGGAGGCGACGGGCCCGGAGCTCGGCCCTCCCGTGAGAAACTCAGGGAGTTTTGTCCCGGGGCGGCTGAAAGGCTCCAGGTTCCCCCCCGGCCACCTCCGGGACGCGCACGTCGGGGTTGCAGCCTGTCCTCCCGGACCCGGTGAGCCTCACCTTGTTAGCACGGGGGGCCGCCAATGTTCGCCTCGGTTTAGACGAGGCAGGTTCGAAGTCCGGAAGAGCTACTTTCCGCTCATGGAAAATATTGACCAGTAACCAAAAGAGCCAGAGCTAAGAGGGGAATGACAGGTCCGGGGGAGGGGGGAAGGGAAGAGCCCCTTGCCCCTGCACACGCCAGCCCCCTCCGCTCCGCTCCCCCCGGCCGTCTCCGGTTCGCTCCTGAGCCCTGGAGTTCCAGCTGCTGGGAGCGGCATGGCCCGGATAACACATCCTGGCCCCAGATCCAAACAAAAAGTATAAAAAAATTATCCTATATCGCCCTCCCTTTTCCTCCACATACCCACGCATTTTACCTGGTTTTATGCCGGGTTTTTAATAAATTCCTTCCAAAAGGAGCCATGATCCCAGCGGCATAACATCAACGATCCCCAAACAATTCGAGGGTGTTCCCTTCTCCCCTATTTTTTTCCCTGAGCGCCTTCCAGCTTGTTAATAGTCACCGAGCGTAGCGATGAGCTGGAAGTTGTGCAATTTACTGCTAACTTTGAACTCCAGCTTGTTGCTGCTGCTGCACCTTTGGAGTCCTGCCCAGCTGCGAACTTGAAGGAGGTGTTTAGGAGCAGGAAAAAGAAAGGGGAGGGGGAGAATACGCACTTGCTCCTGTGATGTGAAGTTATGCACAGAACTTGATAAACTTTCAGCCTTGTCACCCTCAGGGCAGTAGGCGGCAAATTGGAAAGAAGGGGTTTTGCTGCGGTGTGGAACTCTGTAAAGACACACACATACAAAAGCACTGACAACTTTCCCTGGGAGGCTCCAGCCACTTCAGGTCAAGTCGTTCAGCTTAAACACACGCGTTAATGAAGGGGAAGCAACAGTTGCCACACCAGTTCCCAGTGCATAATAACCTGCCTTTTCACTACCTTGGTACTTCTTTACAAGGTGTTGGACGAGTAAGGGGAAGATGAAGGGAAAAAGAGCTCTGTGGCCCCTCTGCTCTCTGTGGATTTTTAAGTAAATGAGCCATTTGCATGAAAGCCTTTGCAGACTAAATCCACCTTCGAAAAAGTTTAAAGTGTGGCCTAGCAGAGGCAGTAACATGAAAGGCTGGGTTCCTGCTACACTGTTCTAGGACCTTTTTTGTTATCATTTTAAATTGTCTTCGCCAGAAGAGAAGTGAACATACTCTAGGTTCCTGTTAACTGGAACCCACTGGGAACAAGAGATTTGGAGTAAAGAAAGCTTCAGAAGGATTTATTCTTTTCCCCCTCCTCCAATATGGAGCTGAGCAAGGGAAAAAGGACCCATTGCTCCCCAAAGGCTGATGCTGGTGTGTGAAGGTTCCAGGGCAGGTGGAAAGTCCCCTGCACAACCCTAGTCCATAGTAGCCCTCTACTAGTCCTCTCTGCAGCTAATTTAACAGGTACATATTAGACACAAATAATTCTTTTTTTTTTTCCCTCACAGGGCAAATTCTTTATGTGGTTGCCCAAAGGTGCAGCACAATAGGGAATTGTTTTATTAACCAAGGGTGATGATTAAATAGGAGACTACCACAGTAAGGGCTTATCTGAAAAAAAGGCTTTTTCTTCTTCTAAATTTCGCCTTTCCTCCCTTATTCAAGATAGTCACAGCAGCCTGAAGGAAACAAAGGGAAGGTCCATTCCATGGGTTACCTATTACTGGAAGCTCTAGGAATACCCGACATATTTTCAGTTTAATCCCACGCCTCTAAATTCTCTGAGCTGTAACTACAAAGAGAAGGACCGGAGCCTCTTAAAAGCCTTGTTTGTGTAATCATTCAAATAATGCAAAAAAATAGGGAAGTTGAAATGAAATAACTGTCAGATTTCTTGTCCTGCTGCCAGGGTAGATTTAAGTAGTCTGATTTGGGCATTATGATTATAAGCACACATTAAGTCTATAAAAGCCTTTCCTTTGCTTTGAATTAGGTTATATATGTTACCAAGAGGAGATATTCTTATATCTAAAGGACCAGAAAAAATTTTGGGTACCTAAGAGATATTCAAGTTATATTTGGTGTAAAAATCAAATCACTGTAAAACTTCCTAGAGAATAAATAACATTCGAATAATTAACATTCAAATAATTATTTATTTTGGCAAAGTTAAAATGAAAGAGCTTTATCCATAAAATAATATTCACTTTTCTCATCATTAGGAAAATAAATGGGAACTTACTGATATTTGTAGCTGGTTTTATTACTTCTGAATAGTCATCTCACAATTTTAATTTATTTAAAAATTAAAATACTATGTAAATTGTACCTCTTCCTCTAGCGAATTCAAATTGATGTTCAACTAAATATATGTAATGTGGGAACTGGGTCCCTCTACACAAGTAAATCAAAATGTTTGTTAAATTCATGTAGCTATGCAAATAATTGTAGAAAAGACTCCAGCATAATAAGCAGATGTTTCCCCCACAGCTGAGGAAGAAGGCTTTCAGTCTATGCACTTTTACAATTAGGCTAGTCAAAACCAGGAAGAAAGTACATGAGCGTATGATAAAGTCTTACAGAGTAATAAAGGTGAGAATCTTAAGAATGGCAAACGTTGTGCTTTACTAAAAACAAAACCAAAGGATATTTAGCATACCAGAAAGAAGGGAAGACATGCTGTTTCACCCGATGTTCAATTAATCTGAATTTACAGAAAAGTGTACTCAAACCCATAAAAATACATGAATATTTCTCTCAGTAACAGAAGGGACTTGACTTTCCATTCTCCAGCACATAAACTAGCCTGTGAATAGAGTGGAAATTGTAGCAAAACTTTGCAGAGGGACAAGTTAATTTTGTAGGCAGTGTTGACACAACAGTTCAGTTACCTTGTCCTTAAACTTCCAAAGTGCCTCAAACTATCTGTATCTGTATGTACATGTCCTTAGTTTTCTTTAAACTCCAGCTCTGATCTTCCAGGAATTTTGAGCCAACATTCCAGACCAGGGCCCTGGCACTTCCCAGCATGCCACAGGGACATAAAAAGCAACCACCACTCAAGTCTTGAGTATGATCACCTTCTAATCATTCTTTCTTTATGCAAAAATCTAAAAGTTGTACGGCTGGTAAAATCATATATTTCACTTACAGATTGTGAAGCCCAGCCAAATAGTTCTCTGTCGCAGTACCTTCCCTCTAGGAGAAGAAATGAGTCAATGGCAGATAGTTTGGTTTGCAGAACTCATGTTTTGAAAATATTCTGCATATGTATGGAGCTGGTCTTTCCTCAGAAAGACATGTCAACGATTCACTTCGATATTTAAAGGAGAAGGAAGGGGAACTATAAACACCAGAGTGTCACCTGCCACCAGCTTACTGAACAATAAATATGGATGCCAATATTGGGTGCTTGATCAGAAAGCCTAAGGTTAATAAATTGCAATGTTCCATTTGCCATCTTCCAAAGCATCTCACGTTGAGTGTTTTACTCCTCTCTTTGGTAAAAATACTGCAGCATAGCAATGCTTTAAAACCCAGCTTTAACCGTGGTTTGTAACACAGTTTTAACAATATCAGTCTATGGATATAGTTTCACATTAACTTTTAAATGCAGCAAAGAGGGGGTGTGCTAGGTGTGCTACTGTTCCCTCCTTCCCTTTCTTATCTCTCTTACCCACCACTTAGTTTCAGTGCTTATCTTAAACAGTCTCTGGGATCTCATCTGATCTCTTTGTAAGCTGACAAAACTTATTCAAATTCCAAAGCAGCAAAAAAAGTTTGTTCCTTCTATTTTGACTGATTGCTGAGATGAGCTGGCTTACCTCTGGATCAGAGAAGCTCAGTCAGACAATGTGATTTCCAAAGTTGAATCAAAGGAGGAGAACTAAGAGAAAGAAGGGAGGAAGCAAAAGAGAACTTGGAAGTAGACGGGGTGAGCGAGGCCTCCTTTGGCTGAGTGTAACGGTAGCTTGGCAGCTTAACCTATTCTAAGAGTGGGTTTACAAGAAATGACTTCATCTAATCTAATAGCTTGCTGTCCTTAAAATTTGGGAGGTCTTACTCCTCTCACCAGCCAAAGACTCCTGACCCTTTCCTTGTGCCAAGTCTGGTTGTCAATAGGCTTTGTGCTCACACCATTCAACTTTTGAAATGGATGGAAAACCGACTTGAAACACGAAAGTGAATAGACAGCTATTTGTGAGCCAGATAGTTAAACTGGCTTATTGAGGTATCAGACAATTGGCAAGGCTGGTATGTGAGGAGAGAAACAGGATCATGTGGCCAAGAATGTGGGCAGAGAAATGTGGGAGGAAGATGTCTTGTCTGAGCAGCCTTGAGCAGCTAGATTGGCTCAGCCACATTGTGTTGGTTCTGGCTACAGTAATAAGCAGCTAAATAGAGACAGTAAAAGCTACCTTAGTAACAGGGCAATTTGTTGATTCCTTGCTCTGTGCATAGGCTGCTTCTGATGCCTTGGCTCCCTCATTTTAAACCATCATAAATAGTTATGTTTGCTTAGGTGTAGCCAAGTGTATGAATAAAAGACACTAGACTAGATGAGTAGAATAAGAGGGAAAGGTCAGTGTTAGGATTATAATTCATGAAAGGCAGGAAAGTGGGTGATCCATTTTCAGCGAACTTGTGGATTTATCCCACTCAACTTACTTGAGATTTGCAGAATAACTCAGAAGACTAATGACTGATAATACAGCAGGTGAAGGTAATGTTGATGAGTGCAGAGTGCAGTGTAGAAGAAAATCTAAACAAACCATTAAATTGTCACATCTTGGAAACGTAATTTATTTGGGTCAGTTCATGGGAAGCCTTAGATCAATGTTCTGTACCGTTAAAACCAAAACTAAACCCAAACAAACAAAAAAGAGAGTTAACAATTAATGAGAAAGGAATGCAGAAGGAATTAGAAAAGCTTGTTATGCCCCTGTAAACTTTCATTCTGAGTCTACATTTTGAACATCACAGGTAGCCTATCTGAAGAAGGATATGAAGCAAATGGCAGCAAGGGAGTTTTAACATAAAATATACTTTAATATGTGAGGAGAAATTAAGTAGACAGATGAGACCCTTGAAACTAAAGAAAGGGTCTGATTAATCTGATTAATTTAAGAGAGCTCTATGATAATCACGGAGAAACTAAACAGGAAACAGCTATTTCTCACAATGTAAATATATGGGCCTGCTGAAAAAAATAATCGGAAAGCAAAATTAAAATAAATAGACATAAAAAGATCGTACTTGTAAGCAAATGACAGAACTGGCCTCTGACTGCAAATGTTGGGAAGAACAAAAGTAAGAATAGCTATAAAGAGAGATTAGACAAAACCATGGAGCTTATGGCCAATAGAGATTAGAAAAATCGCTGGATTCTTGTGTTTTTATCACCTCAGTCCAGTCGTTTCTCAGACTTCTTTTTCTTTTACCTTTCTTTCCCTACAGTTGACTAGCTACCGGCATAGCCTAAAACACTGTAAGCCACACAGGTTACTTTTGACTTGCATATTGGTTCAAATGTAGCATCACTGTGGCTGCTGTGCCCTCTTTTATAGGGCCTCCATGTAAGGATTGTCCTACACTTTAATACAGCAGTGAACAAAACAGTCAACTTGACTCCCTGTAAGCAGTTTTTTATTCAATGTTTCAGATACAGAACTAGTTTTGTGTATTCTACAACTACTCCTAAGTGTTGGCAAGGAGAAAATCCCCAGATGTGGAGTCAAGTTCTTTGTCTGCACATGAATATCTCAGTTAACACGTTCCTCATTCAGCCCCAAATCTCTTTCTCTCCTTCCTTTCATGAGGTACCGAGACAATGTCCTGTGACTGAATTTGCATTTCTCTGTTCCAACACTCTTCTCCCTTATGTATTCTTACTCCTTCTCTAATGGTGTAAATATTTGTCAGTTAGGTACTTGAACAGTCTACAATAAAAGGCTGAAGCAAATGAAGTGAGGAGAACATCCTTCTGTCTGTCACGGGGTCTGTTAAATACAGTGGTGCAAATAAGCCTTCAGCTCTGAAAATCCTTGAATTGCTGATTACTTCATGATAGGAGTAAAAAAACTACCTCATATTTGCCTTGCTTTTGCACTCTTCTGTAAACGTCTGCTAGTGCCCACTATCAGAGACAGGATATTTTTTAAGATGAAACTGGATGTAGCACTTAGTGCCATTGTCTAGTAACTCTGACAGTGTTGGATCAAGGGTTGGGCCTGATGATCTCGGAGGTCTTTTCCAACCCGGTTGATTCTATGATTCTATGTTTCTATGATATGATGGCAGTAAGGTATTTTATATGATATGCTAGAGCAGATCTTCTGTTGATGATTGGATGTAACATGAAAATTGCTCTTCTTGTGTTTTTTCTTCAACTTTCTATCAGGTCCTTTTTTCTTACTGTGATTTTGATAAAAATGTGTTAAGAGACATGAACTAAATTCTCAGCTCCTACAGATTTGCACGGTTATCTTGGAAATAGTAGATGGGGTTAAATGTTTTACATAATACCTTCCTTTACTATTTTTTTTTAAAACTTCTTATGAAATATATTATACTATTATTTTTCATAACAACTTTTGCAGCATGCTGTAATAGTATTTTGTGTTTATATTCTTTGGTGTAAATGCCTGCCTTATAATAGTTATGACCATTGTCAAAGAGAGCAGTTTACATGAACTGTTGTGTCCTAAGCTGCCATACTTGGGTCAACAATGTAGAGGATTTATCACAAAATCTAAAACTCCTCTGTGTACACTTCCAGGAGCCCTAGCTCAAACTGTATCCATTGAGAAAGACATTTTGAAAACACACCAGGTAGATTAAAGAAACTTCTTGTTACTGGAAGGATTTAGAAGTTGAAGAGACACAAAGAAAATAATTTTCCTTTTTCAAAATTATGACAAAAATACTTTCATGATACAAATATAATACGGGTTCTGAATATCTTTAATAAAGGTTTTCTATATAACGCTTTTCTTTCAAAAGACATATGCTAAATTTGCGTAATGTACTGTTACTGAAAAAAGCTACTTATGCTGTCTACATCCAAGGATAACCAATGGCAGTTCTTGCAGCACTAAATGAGGGAATATGATCACAGGATTTGTGGATAAGCAACCGACAGCATTAACTTAAATGATTTGAAGACTTTTAAAACATAGAAAACAAAGGAATACAGGAAAAGTCAATTGAAATATTTTTAGGACAGTCTCCTGACTGTAAACCCCCATTCATGGCATTCTTTGCATATCACTATGTGATTAATAAAGGGAATATTAATTGCATGTCTTTTGGTCTGCCACGATAATATCCATTCATTTCACATCTCTAGGTTTTCTGAGGTTTACGAATGATTAGGACATTCCCAAGATCTTGGTTCACACAGTAGGAGAATAAATGGTTTCCAGACACAAACTGGAGAATAACATTATTGTTCCTCCTCTTCCTATCCAAACTGTAATTACACAAGCTTTAAGAAGGACAAGGACCAAATATCTACCAGATAGCCTCCAAGGTAAGGAGCCTTCAGGTCCCATGTATAGTCTACTTCTCTTCTTGATTGCTGTATTTTTAAATTGCTTCTTAGCATTCTCACTGGAATTAAAGAGATACAGTTGACATGCCCACAGTCAGATATGATTCTTGAAATGCACACATATACAGAGGAAATATTTTTTTTCTTGTGGCTGTGTTATAGCAGTCTTTTCTCAATTGAGCTGGATCAATTGGTTCATTATTTAACTTTTGGTTATTATTTAATATTTCACAAGAGAATCTCCTTTGCAATTTAAGTAGATTTTATAGTATTTAGAAGAATTGAGCTTTACAACTTAAAATGATTTTCAGAAATGTAAAACATTTAACCCCATCTACAAGCCTTTGAGTGTGCTCTTGTCTGTTGAATGAGAACATTTTTTAGAGTCAAACATCTGAAATAAATGTCCCCTGGAGGTGTGCACTATTCCAGTCATTACAGAGGGAGTACTCATGTTCTTATTTAATGCCAGTCCCTGAGATCCTGTC